>NC_088690.1:45292500-45632500 GCF_028017835.1 Emys orbicularis
CAGAGCAGTTTTTAAACTAAGAGATGGGGGAAAGCCGATTGCTGCAGAGGATCGGACAGAGACTTCTCTTAGAGGAGAGTCTATTGAAAGAGATTCTCTAGGTTTTAGTCAGGAGGAGAGGATGGAAGAGGATAAAGTAGGGGCCAGATCAGACAAGAAACATCCACATAAAAAAGAATCCAACACATCAGAAAAGGGCAAACAAGTAAACAGTGACAAGTTTTTAAAGTGCTTGTACACAAATGCCAGAAGTCTAAATAATAAGATGGGTGAACTAGAGTGCCTTGTGTTAAAGGAGGATATTTATATAATAGGCATCACAGAAACCTGGTGGAATGAGGACAATCAACGGGACACAATCATTCGGGGTACAAAATATATCGAAAGGACAGAACAGGTCGTGCGGGGGAGTGGGTGGGGGCGTGGGAATGGCACTATATGTGAAAGAAAATGTAGAATCAAATGAAGTAAAAATCTTAAGTGAATCCACATGTTCCATAGAATCTCTATGGATAGTAATTTCATGCTCTAATAAGAATATAACATTAGGGATCGATTAGCGACCACCTGACCAGGAAAGTGATAGTGATGAAATGCTAAGGGAAATTAGAGAGGCTATCAAATTTAAAAACTCAATAATAGTGGGGGATTTCAAGTATCTGGGAACATGTCACCTCAGGACGAAATGCAGAGACAAAATTTCTCGATACTTTAAATGACTGCTTCTTGGAGCAGCTGGTATGGGAACCCACAAGGGAAGAGGCAACTCTCGATTTAGTCCTGAATGGAGAGCAGGAGCTGGTCTAAGAGGTAACTATAACAGGACCGCTTGGAAATAGTGACAATAATATAATAACATTTAACATTCCTGTGGTGGGAAGAACACCTCAACAGCCCAACACTGTGGCATTTAATTTCAGAAAGGGGAACTATGCAAAAATGAGGGGGTTAGTTAAACAGAAATTAAAAGGTACAGTGACTAGAGTGAAATCCTTGCAAGCTGCATGGACACTTTTCAAAGACACCATAATAGAGGCCCAACTTAAATGTATACCCCAAATTTAAAAACACAGTAAAAGAACTGAAAAAGAGCCACCATGGCTTAACAACCATGTAAAAGAAGCAGTGAGAGATAAAAAGGCATCTTTTAAAAAGTGGAAGTCAAATCCTAGTGAGGTAAATAGAAAGGAGCATAAATACTGCCAAATTAAGTGCAAAAATGTAATAAGAAAAGCCAAAAAGGAGTTTGAAGAACAGCTAGCCAAAAACTCAAAAGGTAATAATAAAATGTTTTTTAAGTACATCAGAAGCAGGAAGCCTGCTAAACAACCAGTGGGGCCCCTGGACGATCGATATACAAAAGGAGCACTTAAAGATGATAAAGTCATTGCGGAGAAAGTATATGAATTCTTTGCTTCAGACTTCATGGCTGAGGATGTTAGGGAGATTCCCAAACCTGAGCCGGCTTTTGTAGGTGACAAATCTGAGGAATTGTCACAGATTGAGGTGTCACTAGAGGAGGTTTTGGAATTAATTGATAAACTTAACAGTAACAAGTCACCGGGACCAGATGGCATTCACCCAAAAGTTCTGAAAGAACTCAAATGTGAAATTGCAGACCTATTAACTATGGTTTGCCCTTTAAATCGGCTTCTGTACCCAATGGCTGGAAGATAGCTAATGTAACAGCAATATTTAAAAAGGGCTCTAGAGGTGATCCCGGCAATTACAGACCGGTAAGTCTAACATCAGTACCAGGCAAATTAGTTGAAACAATAGTAAAGAATAAAATTGTCAGACACATAGAAGAACATAAATTGTTGGGGAAAAGTCAACATGATTTCTGTAAAGGGAAATCATGTCTTACTGATCTATTAGAGTTCTTTGAAGGGGGTCAACAAACATGTGGACAAGGGGGATCCAGTGGATCATAGTGTACTTAGATTTCCAGAAAATCTTTGACAAGGTCCCTCACCAAAGGTTCTTACATAAATTAAGTTGTCATGGGATAAGAGGGAAGATCCTTTCATGGATTGAGAACTGGTTAAAAGACAGGGAACAAAAAGTAGGAATAAATAGTAAATTTTCAGAATGGAGAGGGGTAACTAGTGGTGTTCCCCAAGGGTCAGTCCTAGGACCAATCCTATTCAACTTATTCATAAATGATCTGGAGAAAGGGGTAAAAAGTGAGGTGGCAAAGTTTGCAGATGATACTAAACTGCTCAAGATAGTTAAGACCAAAGCAGACTGTGAAGAACTTCAAAAAGTTCTCACAAAACTAAGTGATTGGGCAACAAAATAGCAAATTAAATTTAATGTGGATAAATGTAAAGTAATGCACATTTGGAAAAAATAACCCCAACTATACATACAATATGATGGGGGCTAATTTAGCTACAACTAATGAGGAAAAAGATCTTGGAGTCATTGTGGATAGTTCTCTGAAGACGTCCATGCAGTGTGCAGCAGCAGTCAAAAAAGCAAACAGGATGTTAGGAATCATTAAAAAGGGGATAGAGATAAGATGGAGAATATCTTATTGCCCTTATATAAATCCATGGTACGCCCACATCTTGAATACTGCGTAAGATGTGGTCTCCTAATCTCAAAAAAGATATACTGGCATTAGAAAAGGTTCAGAGAAGGGCAACTAAAATGATTAGGGGTTTGGAACAAGTCCCATATGAGGAGAGATTAAAGAGGGTAGGATTTTTCAGCTTGGAAAAGAGAAGACTAAGGGGGGATATGACAGAGATATTATATATAAAATCATGAGTGGTGTGGAGAAAGCAAATAAGGAAAAGTTATTTACTTGTTCCCATAATATAAGAACTAGGGGCCACCAAATGAAATTAATGGGCAGCAGGTTTAAAACAAATAAAAGGAAGTTCTTCTTCACACAGCGCACAGTCAACTTGTGGAACTCCATGCCTGAGGAGGTTGTGAAGGCTAGGACTATAACAGGGTTTAAAAGAGAACTGGATAAATTCATGGAGGTTAAGTCCATTAATGGCTATTAGCCTGGATGGGTAAGGAATGGTGTCCCTAACCTCTGTTTGTCAGAGGATGGAGATGGATGGCAGGAGAGAGATCACTTGATCATTACCTGTTAGGTTCACTCCATCTGGGGCACCTGGTACTGGCCACTGTCGGTAGACAGGATACTGGGCTGGATGGAACTTTGGTCTGACCCAGTACGGCCATTCTTATGTTCTTATGTTTACTTCTGCTTTTATTTCCTCCCTTTTGGCTGCTGGTATCTGGTTTGGCCTCACTGTTACTCTGGCCCCAAGGTTCATGATGATGTGGTGATATGTCTCAGTTGTGCGACCTGGCTTTGTCAAGAATACATCTTGGTTCTGGATGATCATCTCAAATACCTCCTTCTTTTGGACTGGTGTTAAATTGGGAGACACCCTCACCTGTTCAGGGGTTCTGACCACTGGGTGCAGGTCTTCTTGAACAGCTGCGCATGCCTCTCGGGCATGCCAGGGTTTCAGAAGGTTGACATGGTATATTTGGTCTAGTTTTCGACGTCCCGGTTGTTGCACCTTGTAATTTACTCCCCCCATGGGTTCAACTATTTCGTAGGGTCCTTGCCACTGGGCCAATAGCTTACTTTCTGCCATGGATACCAGTACCATTACTAGGTCGCCGGGTTGAAACCACCAAACTTTGCCTTGATGGTTGTAGTAAGCTCACTGGACCTCTTGGGCCTTTTCTAGGTGCTCTCTCACTATGGGAGTGACCCAGGCTATCCGGTCCCTCATTTGTAGCACATGCTCTATTACGTTCTTCCCCTCACTGGGTTCCTCCTCCCAAATTTCCTTGGCTATGTCCAAGATGCCTCGGGGTGGCATCCATACAATAGCTCAAAGGGGGAGAATCCAGTGGAAGATTTGGGAACCTCACAGATGGCGAACATGAGGTACGGTAGCAGGTCGTCCCAATCTTTCCCATCCTTGCTTACCACCTTTTTTATCATGGCCTTGAGAGTCTGGTTAATCTTTCCACCAGACCATCGGTTTGTGAGTGGTAAACTGAGGTCTGCAGGGTCTGGACATGGAGTAAGGAACACAGTTCCTTCATTAGCTTGGACATAAATGGTGTTCCTTGGTCCGTGAGGATTTCTTTTGGTAGTCCTCCCCGGGCAAAGATTTCCACAAGTTCTTTGGCAATACTCTTGGAGGCTGTTTTTCATAGGAGGACAGCTTCTGGATACCTGGTTGCATAGTCTAGGATGACAAGCATACACTGGTGGCCTCAAATCGTCTTCTCTAGTGGCCTCACTAGATCCAGGGCGATCTGCTCAAATGGAACTTCGATGATCGGCAGAGGTACCAAAGGGGCTCTTAGATGTGGACGAGGGCTGTGCAACTGACATTTGGGACAGGAGGTGCAGTACTGCCGGACATCCTCATGTACCCCCAGCCAGAAGAACCTGAGCAAGATTCGTGCCTGGGTTTTCTCTGCCCCCGGGTGTCCTCCAAAAAAGGTGACCGTGGACAAGGTTTAATATTGCCCTCTGGTGTTTCCAGGGTACTAGGAGCTGGTGTACCTCTTGCTCTTGCACGCACATGACCCGGTACAGGAGGCCCTTCTTGATTATGAAGTACGGCCCAGGCCCTTGAGTTTTTCCCACTATGGATGCCCCATATATCTTGGCCACTTCTTTCTTGGTGCTCTCATACCTTGAGTCTTCCACCTGGTCCCGTCCGAAAGTCGTCCTCCGGGGACTTATCAACTGGAACTCTGAGGGATATTCTTCTACCCTCTCAGCCGGCTCTGTGGGGTTGGGATTGGAACCAGTTTCTGAACCTTCCTGCGTCTCGGGGTCCTTCCTTTTAGTATCCCATGTCTGCCTGCCTATACAGGTGGCCCTTTGTCCTTGTAGCAGGATTCGGGTACCCAAGGCCTTGGCAGCCCTTCTTTCCCTTTTGGTCTTCCAGCCTCTCCTGGTGGTGGGGAATAGTTCCTGGGATACTTACGTGAACATTGGGGGAGAACATTCTGCTGTGGACGCCTCCCTCTGTAGCTCCTCTTCCTCCCACCTCTTCAGTGGGAGCAAGTTTCCAAACCCGGGAAAATCTCTTCCGATGAGCATGGGATAGGGGAGGTGTGGGACCACCCCTACTTTCGCCCTAGTGACATTTCCCTGAACTTCTACCTTTACTGGTATGATGGGGTAGCAGCTAACAGTCCCATGGACATGTTACCCCTGTACGTTTAGCCTGCGTTAACTGGCTGCGCTTTACTAGTTTACCTGAGATCAAGGTGATAGCACTCCTGGAGTCTATGAGCACCATGGTTTCTACCCTATCCACTTTTACTGGCCTTGTATATTTGTGTGGGGTGACTGTGACCCCCACAAGGTTGAGGAGGGAGCATGAGCCACTCCAGACCCCGAGATTACACAGAATGGGCTCTTCGAGGTTGGGGCACTGGGCCGCTATGTGACCCAGCTCCCCACACCACTAACACCTATAGTTACTTCTCCTGTCCCTGGGTTAGGAGGTTTAGCCTCAGGGTTTCCCCCACCCAAGCCATTCATGTCCTCCTGGATTCCCATCTGGTCTTCGGCCTCCCTCTTCTTACACCTAGGGGTCCCCGGGTGTCTGGTCACCTGAACCCCTGGGGTTGGTGTTGGTCGCTGCCTTGTACGGGGCCTTCCCTAGGTAGATGAGTCAATTCTCTGGCCATCAATTGTCTCTCTACCAGCACGATTGTTTCGTCATAGGTGGACGGGTCGTGCTAGCCTACTCACGCATGAAGGTCTAGCGGGAGGGTTGGGGGGAACCAGAGCAGGCAGCAGCGAATTTCAGGAGGCGCAAAAGGAGTGAAGCTGCCATAGTGGCAACAGTGCAGAAATGCAGCTGAGTTTTGGGGACTGTGTGGCAGTGGAGAACAATGGCCTTTCCTGGGCTCCTGCTGGCAATTTAAAATGAAACCTCTCCACATTCCTAGGCTGTACCCAGGACTGGAAGCACACCAGACTTCTAGCCAGTCAGAGAAACTAGCTCACTGGGCTAGTGCCTAGTTGCATGATGGCCAGTACAGGCCTGAGGAGAATGAGAGAGTTGTCAAAGGAGAGGAGGAACACTGCAGCATTTGGCCACTTTTGCATCCAAAACCTGTAACATTATACCAGAAGAAGAGAGAAGGTTGTCATCTCAGGGCTGGATTAAAGCATAGGGACTTTAGGCCCAGGCTTAGGGCTGTGGCTGCTAAACTAATGTGATTATATCAGAATCTGAGTTTTCACTTAAAAAAATAAAAGTTTCTAGCCCTTGTGATTGTTAAGAAAAACTTGAAAACATGTCCCAAGTGTAACTGACACAGAAACATCTACCTGAGTGTGCAGGTAGCCTGAACTAATACATCAGAGGAGTGAACTGCCCATCTGAGTTGTGTGTGTGGCAGGAAGAGAAGAGTATAGTGCGCCTGGCTCTTATATCCAAGCACCTACATCCTGGCTTCTGCTGTCACTCCTGACTGAGAGAAGGAAGCCCCATGCTGCTACTCCTACCATATGGGGTGGGAAGTGAGGGGTAGAAAACACCTGCTACCACTCCTGTTTCTCTAGAAAGTGGGCTTCTGCTGTCACTCTTAGAGGGGAGAAAGGGACCCCCTGCTACCCTGGGGTGGGGAGCAGGGTCATAATTGGAGGAGAGAGGGGCCCAGTGCTGCCTTAATCCAACCCTCCATAAACCTGTTATATTATGGGTGTGGGATTAAAAGAATAGCAAAGAACGAGTTGCTAACAGTTTCCTTACTATTCTCCGTTAGCCTTCTACTTAAATCTATTTTTTCGTATGCGAAGGATTCCTCTTCCCCCAAACTTTTTTTTTAAATTACATTTAAAACTCTGACAAACACCAATAGGAATAAGTCACTCAAGAGATAGCATTAGTTGGCTATTTAATACATTTTCTGATAGTGGAAGACACTCTGCTCACAACTGACCAGAATGTGCACCTATTAATGGATATCTTGTGACTTACTGCTAAATTACTTGTCTAAAATATGAGATGACTGATAATCCAACCCAGGGAGTTAAAATATGAAAAACCCTGTAATATTAAACCAAATAAACGACATGACTGAACTGAAATAAGTTTTGAGGGGGAAAAAATCTTAATAGGGAAATGACTGTGCTGGTAAACTATGATGTTACTAGGTGAAAGTCAACGAACTGCACCCATACAACAGCATAAAGTGTAAAGCAAAAAATGGCTGAGAACCTGAAAACTGGACAGTAATAGATTGTGCATCCCAGTGATGACTGAACGTGGTGATATGATAAACAAAAAAGAGCTTTCAACCATATTTGTAGATGTTTCCATCTCTTCACACTGTTTCAATAGACATGTAGGCTTCAGAGTGTCACACAGACAGAAAGACAATCTTGGAATTATGTAGATTATTTGTATTATAACAACACCTGTGGCCCAATGGGATAAAGGCTCCATTGTGCTAATGAGGCTACATAAATATGTACCAATCCATCTCAGTCGTTAATATTAAAGAAAAATATGCTTACCACAGGACCCACACTTAACGTGATAGCCATGGATAGGACCTTTTGATTGGTTTTCGGGTGCTTTCCAGCTAAATGATATACTCGTGGAAGTAATATTTTCCTTTTTAAGTTTCTCAAGTTTCTCTGGTTCTGTTTAGAAAATTGGGAAAGAGAGAGAGGGAATAACTCAGTTTTAATGAAGAAAACATTATTTTTCAAATGATAACTAGCTCATTAATTAAGGAGAAAATTTGCAATAAAAAGCCTAGTATACTCTTGCTTTTCAAAAAGTATCTGATGGAATTAAGATTTCATTGGACTATAATATAAGAGTCTGGCGGGAGCTACTTGAGAATACTACTACATACTGTCAATTAAACTTTAATTCACTTTACACAAATACTAATATAGTGCAACCAAAAAGTATAGAAATTGAATAGTTTAACACACAACCATTGAGGGCTAATCATAGTGGGGGACTGGTAGCACTGTCTATTATTGAGGGTGCCTGACACTTCTCATTATAAGACCCATTATACAACTTTGTCAAACTTTGACCCTTTGGGATGAAATTTTCTATTATGGGTTTCTGCCTCATGCTGATTTTTTTAAAATTTTGGTCAAAACAGTTCAGCCATTTCTGAGAATGAGACTATAGAAAAACATGTTACTTTGTTCATGTTAAAAAATTCTGGTGACCTTTTCTTTGACCAGCTCTACTGCCCCTTGCTTTGGAGAAAAGACTTGCTGGATAATCCTGCAGTACATACCCCAGAGGAAATCAATGGTGGCACAGGGATAATTTTGCCATATCATACCAGCAAGAAACAAGGAGTGGGATTGCTGCCACCAAGCAACCTGCCTGGATGAGGCAACATGTCTTGCAAGCAGAATTGGACTGTGAGGTTGCTGCTAGACTTCTGATCCAGGTTCTCTCTTCAGGAGGAAGGCCACTATCAGCCATGACAGTGAGGGAACAGCGGAGGATCCCAGGGACACTAAAGAGAAAGGAACCCTCTAGGCCACAGGGTTCAGTTGCGGTGCCCAAGAAATATGGAGGTAGAAGAACTGAATCCAGGGGTAGGTCCTCATGTTGGGTCTGGTGCTAAAGAGGAGAGGCCTGGAGCGAAGGGTTTCCCAACTATAGGGAAGGAGGGCCCAGCTATGAGAACTGTTCATCCTTTAGTATTTTTCTCCTGTAGACAGGAAGGCCATGTGTACCATTTTTGCCTCACCATGATACAGTAAAAGCTGTGTTATCTGGCACTTTATCAACCGGAAAGCTCTTTTAACCGGCATTTCTGATATCTCCCCATACAAATTTTCAATCTAGTAACCGAGACTACAATTCTGCATTCTACTTTTATGCAAAAGAGGCAGAAGACAAGTAAGCAAGCTGATATCAGGGATTTATTCAAAAAAGCAGCTTCCAGGATGTGTCATAGGTTCATTACAGATTCAGCGCAATCACCTGCACCTTCTACATCTACAATGATAATTGATGTTGATAATGATGACCCTGAGGCACTGCAAGATCCTGAAGTGCCTTCTGAATCATCAAAGATTAAATTATGTTTAGGATAGTTTTAGTGTTAAGTGTATTTTTAGTGATCCGGGTGTACGCCATGCGCTGCCCATAGTGATATGTAGTGTCATAAGATAACCTACTATATAGAAAACTTTACTTGTATACACCTAAGTGCTTCAAGAAACCAACCACTCTGTAGTGCAGTACTACTACTGGATTGGTGAGTACCTGTATAATTTATTCATTTATACTTTATTCATTTTATTGTATTCTAATTCTTTGAAAATTGGTAATCCATTGGTAAGTATAACTCTTAGTTAACCAGAATTTTTGATTAACCGGCACCCTCATTCCCCCAACATGCCGGATAACAAAACGTTTACTGTATATGATTATGCCTGAACCTGCACCTCAGCGGCCAAGAAGTGTCCCATGGGTCCAGAAGGTTACATGACGACACAGTGAATGGAGCAGAGGTTCTAGGTCTGATGCACTTGGCTCTAGCCAGATGTTTGTGCAGAAACAGCTGATGCATCCTGAGACTTGGCAGGTGGAAAAGTGTCTGCACATAGGCTGTATCCATGGGGACATCCAGCAATCAGAATTAGGTTATCTATAGGAGACCGGGACACAGCTATTACTAGACATTTATTCTGGCGGTGCTGGGCTAGGACTGGGGTCCCATAGCCACTCTTTGGTGAAGGCAGTTTGGATAGGCTCAGAGCCAAGTGCCAATATCTGGGCTAATATTCTGGGGTGTAATAACAGGAGTATATCATGTAAGACACAGGAGGTAATTGTCCCGCTTTTCTTGGCACTGGTGAGGCCTCAGCTGAAATACCATGTCCAGTTTTGGATGCCACACTTTAATAAAGATGTGGACAAACTGGGGAGAGTCCAGAGGAAAGCTACAAAAAATGATAAAAGGTTTAGAAAACAAGATTTATGAGGAAAGGTTAAAAAAAAAACTGGGTGTGTTTAGTGATTAGAAAAGAAAACAGAGGAAACCTGATAAGTCTTCAAATATATTAGGGCTGTTACAAGATGATGGTGGTCAATTGTATTTCATGCCTATCAAGAGTAGGGCAACAAGTAATTGGCTTAATCTGCAGCAAGGGTAATTTAGGTTATATATTTGGAAAACCTTTCTAGCTGTAAGGATAGAAAAGTATTGGAATAGGTTATTAAGGGAGGTTATCGTGTCCTGATTTTTATGGTGAGAGATTATTAAGAACAGGTTGGACAAACACCTGTCAGGTCCTTGTTCCTGCCTCAGTGCAGGGTGATGGACTAAATGACCTCTCAAGGACTCTTTCAGCCCTATATTTCTATGATTCTAGAAATTAAAGACTCATAGACGTTAAGGTCAGAAGGGACCATTGTATCATTTAGTCTGATCTCCTGCACATTGCAGGCTACAGAACCTCAACCACTCCTGAATTAGACCCCTAACCTCCGGCGGGGTTACTGAAGTCTTCAAATCATGGTTTAAAGACTTCAAGTTACAGAGAATCCACTATTTACACTAATTTAAACCTGCAAATGACCCATGCCTCATGTTACAGAGGAAGGCAACCTCCCCTACTCCAGGGTGTCTGCCAATCTGACCTGAGAGAAAATTCCTTTCTGACCCCAAATATGGCAGTCAGTACAATCCTGAGTATCTGGGCAAGACCCGCCAGGCAGATACCTGGGAAATAATTCTCTATAATAACTCAGAGCCCTCCCCATCTAGTGTCCAGCATGTGGGGGGTTTTGCTACTGTCAGTCACCGATGGCCACATGCCATTGTAGCCAGTCCCATCAAACCATCCCCTCCATAAACTTATCAAGCTCAGTCTTGAAGCCAGTTAGGTTTTTGGCCCCCACTGCTCCCCCTGGAAGGCAGTTCCCTAACTTCACCCCTCTGATGGTTAGAAACCTTCGCCTAATTTTGAACCTAAACTTGTGGATGGCCAGTTTATATCCATTTGTTCTTGTGTCCACATTGGTGTTCAACTTAAATAACTCCTCCCCCTCACTGGTATTTATCCCTCTGATGTATTTATAGATAGCAATCACATCTCCCCTCAGCCTTCTTTTGGTTAGGCTAAACAAGTCAAGCTCTTTGTGTCTCCTCTTATAAGGTAGGTTTTCCATTCCTCAGATCATCCTTGTAGCCCTTCTCTACACCTGTTCCAGTTTGAATTCATCTTCCTTAAACATGGGAGACCAAAATTGTACACACTATTCCAGATGAGGTCTCATCAGTGCCTTGTATAATGTTACTAACACTTCCTTGTCTCTACTGGGAATACCTTGCCTGTTGCATCCTAGGATTGCATTAGCCTTTTTTCATGGCCATGTCACATTGACAGCTCATAATCATCCTTTGAGCAACCAATACGCTCAGGTCTTTCTCCTCCAATGGATAAATCTCCAGCTTATATAAAAAATTCTTGTCATTTGTCCCAAACTGCATGATCTTGCACTTTGCACTATTAAATTTCATCCCATTTCTATTACTCCAGTTTACAAGGTCACCCAGATCTTCTTGTATGATATCCCAGTCCTCCTTTGTATTGGCAATACCTCCCAACTTTATGTCATCTGCACATTTTATTAGCACACTCACTTTTTGTTCCAAGGTCAGTAATAAAAACTGTTAAATAAGACTGATCCCAAGACTGATCCCTGATAAACTCCACTAACAACCTCCCTCCAGCCTGACAGTTCACCTTTCAATATGACCTGTTATAGTCTCCCCTTTAACCAGTTCCTTATCCACATTTCAAATCTCATATTAATCCCCATCTTCTCCAATTTAATAATTTCCCATGTGGAATTATATCAAATGCCTTACTGATATCCAGGTAGATTAGATCTACTGTATTTCCTTTGTCTAAAAAATCAGTTATCTTCTCAAAGAAGGAGATCATGTTGGTCTGGCACAATCTACCTTTTGTAAAATCATTTTGTATTTTATCCCAATTACCATTCACCTCTATGTCCATAACTACTCCCTCTTTCAAAATTTGTTCCAAGACCTTGCATACAATAGAGGTCAAACTAACAGGCCTGTAGTTTCTTGGATCACTTTTTTCACCTTTCTTAAAAATAGGCCTAGCGCATAGGCCTAATCACAAAGCCCCTTGGTTCCTCTCCTACTCTTTAATACCCGTTTTGATCATATTGAGGTATACCTGGTAGGACACCTACAGCCCTATGCTAGCAGCTGCCACTATATCTTAGTAATAATTGATTATGCCACTCAGTACCCTGAAGCTGTGGGCTTATGGTCTATGTTGGCACATGCAATAGCCAACAAATTGCTCCTCTAAGTTTGATGCCTATTTCAGGCCTGAGGTGGTTGAAATGTTGGACAACCTAGCGAAGGGCAAATTTATAACTATCCTCAACCTCACCAAGGGATGCTGGCAAATACCATAGGCTCAGAGACTGAGGAGGAGACAGTATGTGTCACGCCTTTCAGACTGTACCAAATGCAGGCCCTTCTATTTGGGCTCCAGCTACATTTCAGCATTTAACAGAGAAGGTGCTCCATATTTATCCGCCTTAAACTGCAGCCTACTTGGACAATGTGGTAGTCTATTCAACCCCTTGGTCAGAACATTACAAGAGAGCTGGTGCAATCTCTTGGGATCAAGGGGAGGACTAACAGCTAACTCAGCTGTATTAGCTGCATGGAGACTAAATATGAGGATTACACCAGAAGTACTGGACAAGTCAAAACCAGTAGTTAGTAAAGTGAAGGCCCTACTAGATTCTCCATTTCCTGCCACAAAATAGCAGATAATGGGGTTGGCTGGATAGTAACAACACTCCTGTCCCCAGTTTTCCATAACAATAGCTGCCCAAGCCAATGTTTTGCTTGGCCCCAGAAAGTCCACTGGTTCTCCAGCTTGTGTGGATGCTTTTGTGGAAAACACAAGTATCTGCTGCAGTGAATCTGTGCTATATGGTCAGGATTTCACAAAAAGAGTTAATCCTGCCAAAGGATACCTCTGAACTGTGGCTTAACACTCTTCTCTCCCAGGAGCTGGAAGAGGGAGAGCATTTATGTTATGCCATCTGCAGGAAACTGTTACCCAGAGAGACAAACTATTTGGTGATTAAGAGATCTGAGCTATAAAGTGGGTGGTAAAATGCCTTTTACTTTGGTCATCAACCATACTTCGTTGAAATGGCTGCAGACAATGAAGGAGACCAAACCTTGGCTGACATGATAGTCATCTGACTGTACAGCTCCATGCCTTGACAATGCTCCATTAGATCAGACACAACCCATGAGAACATGATATTCTTTTTTCTGGGGGTTAGGGGAAAATTTACTGATCAAAGAGTGTGCTCTGGGGCACTTTGTCAAAGGTAAAGATGCTGCGCCAATAAAGGATTAACAGGTCGTGGCTGGTCACATGGTTACTCAGGGCAGAGTATAAAAGGAACAGAGGCCGCTCTGCCACCCTAGGCAAAAGTTCAGTGTGCCCTCCGCCTGCCCTTTGCATTTTCAATATTCTCACCAGAACAATGCTTTCTGTTATCAGAGGTTCCCAACTGGGGGAAGGGAAGGAAGGAGGAGGTGGGCATGTGGAAAACACATTGGACTTTTGAGGGAGGTATGGCAAGCCTTCTGGTGGTTTGGTGGTTGTGGTAGAAGTCGGGGGGCTAAGCATCAGGTCGCAGCGCCACTCACTCCAATTTGGTCCAACCGCCCCTCCATCATGAAAGGAGGACTGCAAGGCCAAATCTGAGTGAGTGGTGCTGCAACCCCATGCATTATCAGACATTCTCCCAGATATCTCCTGTCCTAGGCAGCTGCCTCGTTTGCCCCTAGTTAGAGTGACCCCTGTAAAGGAAAGAGAAGTTGGGTCAAAGGGCAAGGGTATACTCTCTCTCTCCTCCTGACTGGTTGAAATAGGGAAAGCCTTTGGGGATTCCTGCCCACGGTTTTCTATTTGTTTGTTTTGTGAGCATTTTGTGGATAATAAACAAGCCCTGAAGAAAGGATATAAAAAAGTTCAAAGATTTATTTTCCTTACCTGGCTGGTGAAACTGCCTAGTACATCTTTAACATTAATTAAATATAAATAGAACATTTTCCTACCCAGTTATTAATTCCTTCTAAATATATAATTTTATGGTCAAATCTGTCCTCTTCAAGATTAATATCTCTGTGTTCTCCAACCCCTGCCTGTAAACACGGTATCCTCTTTCACTACCGTTTGCTCCTTCTTCCAACTCTTTGAACACCATGCTCTCTGCTCCCTTCTCGAATCTATGGGATTTATACTATGCTAATATCATAGAATCTGGTTACCAGACTTGTAATATCCTCTATCCCTTCTCCACACATCCTTTTCCTCCCCCAGGAAATATAGCTGCTCTGAATAAAAAATGGATCTGTATCAGAAACATTAAAAAACAAAAAATTATACTCACTTCCATAATCTGTTGATATATTAATGGTTTTCTGCGCAACCATGTTCTCAAAATAGTATATAGTCCCAGTGCATGTGTAGTCCTTGTTGGGTGATAAATTTGTCAGTCTTCCCGTATGTTCTGTAATGTTTTGGATATCTTCCCCTATGTTAAAATGCAAAGTTTCATTAATACTTTTTCATAAACCCAAAAATTCTAGTTAACATTTTTGGTGGGATTTTCAAAAGAGCTCAGCATTGGCCTAATTTGACATTGAAGGTTGACTTCAGCAGGGGCAGTGCTACATTAATGCTAAGTGCTTTTGAAAATCCCACCTTTAAATATTTTAATGTTTTACATTCATAATCTATTCCTTTTACCTTGATAGATATTAGATAAAAAACCTGTGATCAGTTTTCAAAAAGGGAGCTAAATACATGATTTGCATTACTTATTGTATTGTACCTCCTTCATTTAAGATTAAAGGCTCTGTTTTGGCTGTGGTGATTTACACACTTACCAATTCCCCCCCTATACATCTCCCCTGAGGTTAGAGGGGCATGTTCTATTCAGTGTATCCTGCTCAAAGATTATCAAGATACACAACCATTTGTACACATCTTCCTTGGTGAAGAAAGTCTAGACATTATGAATGTGAATCTGGATTTCAAGTACAACCAATTATTTTCAAATATGACTTCCAAGGTGGTTTCTTGTTTCTTTGATTCACTCAACACTATGAATTAATTGACTAAACTGATAAAAATGTAATATAAATTGTACATGTAGCAACATTTATGTTGTTTGTCAAAGTTGTCCAAAAAATTTGGCCCGAGCCAAAACAACAAATATAATTAAAGAGTTAAATTCTGGCCTTATTGAAGACAATGGGAGTTTTGCCATTGACTTCAAATGGGACTAGGATTACACCCATAGTATTCCATTAAAATCAAAGAAAACAATACAACAAAGATTTCCTTTAAAAATTGTTTAGTTAATATCAACTAAAATAAAAAATCAAAGCCCACTACACTACTCAAAATTTGGAAGTGTAGAGTCTACTAGGGGATTTTTCTCTAGTCTGTTTTCCATTTCAAGCATTATAATTTAGTCTGCATAACAGCTTTATCTTATCTTTTTTTAGAAGTTCCCCAATTAATCAACTAGCTTACCATGCAAGTCACAGGAGAAATTAATAGAGCTGGTTGCGAAAATTCTGATTAAACATTTTTTCATCAGAATTTGTTGAAGTCAAACATTTTGCTGAAATGGTTTGATTTCAAGGAACTTCTGATGGAACTCAGGCAGGTTTTGAAACTGGCCCATTGGACACCTGCCTGGTTTCCTGTCAGCCTGACAGGCTGCTGGGGAGCCTGAGTTTCTAAGCTCTGCGGCTCTGGGGCAGCCCTTCTATGTGGGTGTTCCCAGAGCTGGGGACTCCAGGGCTGCCCATCACTGAACAGCATTTGTGAAACTCTTATTAACTTGACAAGAGTCTGGTCAGTTTCATGGCTTTCATTCAGTGGTGTGCAGCCATAAAACTGACAAGAATTATGTCAATTTAAAGCACCAGAAACCCAGGTTGTCAGCAGGGCCGGCTCCAGGCACCAGCTTGCCAAGCAGGTGCTTGGGGCGGCCACTCCGGAGAGGGGCAGCACGTCCAGCTATTCGGCGACAATTCGGTGGATGGTCCCTCACTCCCGCTCGGAGCGAAGGACCTCCCGCCGAATTGCCGCCGCAAATCTCCATTGCTGCAGCCCACCTGGCAAGTAACTAGGCATCCTGGGGAGCATATTTCATTTCAGAATTGCCATTATTTTCATTGTTTCCAAAGTGAAAAATTGTGGGATTTCAGTTCTACCAAAATTTTCAAAGTTCTGGTTTTTGTCCCAGCCGAGGGTGAATTTTTTTCTGAAACTGAACTGAAATTTGGTTTCCCACTAGCTCTAGAAATTAATTATATCGGATGGGCTAATTTAGAAGACAGGTTCTCTATGTGACATTTTCTTTAAGTTCAAAGTTCATAACAACCATCTGGTCATTAGTTAATATTCTCAGGTAAGGTCCAATAGTATATAGAATAGTATTTTTTTTTAGTTCCCATACAGTATCTACAGTCCATCCTCTGTCCCTCTTCTCATACTCTGTTTATGAGGGAATGTTTTTACACCTCCGTATTTTTATAAATATGCATTTTAGGTCTACTCTAGTATCTCAGTTTATGCTGACACTTAGAATAAAAATACTTCTTGCTTTAAATTTGTCCATTCACCATCAAATCAAAACAAAAATAATTTAAAACTGTAACTTTTAAAAGGTACAGAAAGTTTCCTACCAGTTTCACAGATAAAATTGTAGACCAAAGGCCAATTAGATGACGTATTCCAACTCAGTTGTACAGATGTATTGGTTATTTCATTCGTTCGCAAATTGTAGGTAGCTCCATCTGTGAAGAAGGATTCATGTCTTATATTACTGTGTCATTTTCTGCAATATTAATTCTTTTCACACCAATTAATTATTTTCTTGTTTGGTGACTCTACTGTAATATAAAATAAATACAAACAAATGACACCAAGTAATACATTAAGAAATTTAGCCAAGAATTAAAGGATTAATCAAAAAAACCCAGGGATTAAAAAATAATATAAATGTAACTGAGTGAAGTTAATGTTGGCCTTTGAAATTCTAAACCAGTAGTCCTAATGGAACACAAGGAATGTGACAAATACTAAGTTTCCAAATTCAAAGTTTCTGTTATACCACATTCAAAGATAGCATGGTTAGATTTTTTTTTTTAACAATGGTAAAAATTTATTTTTTACATTCTATCTTAACTCAAAAATGCCTGAAAATATTTTGCAAAAATTTTAAAACAGAAAATCTCTTCTATAGAAAGACCAGATATGGAAAATTTCAGCCTGTTTTTTCAGGAAATTATAAACAGGGAAAGACGAGGAAGCCCAGGAAAGCTGAACAACTTTATAGTTGCTCACACTCTGAGTGCCACCTTTATGTGGGTACAAAGATGGGAGAAGAAGTTACAAGAAGCTTTTCCTGTCCCCCGTAAGGGCCAGACACGCACTGCTAGAGGAAGCTCCACTTCAACACATGGGAGTGTGACTGGCTCAAAAGGAACAATCAGCTGCACAGTTTGAATGGTGTAACAGCAGGTGCACTCCCTTGAAGTGCCATGGAGTTGAGAACAAATTCCTCCCCTCACTGCTTCAGGACAGAGCACCACCCATATTGCCCCTTATTATGGGCTGTATTTAATGCGAAGAATTAGTCCTGAGTAAATATGGAGGTGTGATAAATCCTTTGTAGAGAGTTCCAGTGTTTCAGGGATTTGTTTTTCCACTATGTGGAATTTTGTGCACTGTAATGCATTCCAAAGGCAGAAATAAATTATTAGTATTAGCCAGAGCTGAAAGGGATGTATCCTATCATCGCAGGGATGATGCAGCACTATCAACAAACAGGCTGAATTTCACCAAAAACAAAAAAAATCTTTCCATACATCCTCCATTATTATTAAAAAAACACTTTAATTGTAACATTACTATTCACATTTCTATTGAATAGTGTTTAGTACTATTGCTTATATCCATGATGGTTTTGTTCCTCCTTTCTTTTTCCCTTTTGAAACATGAAACCAGCTCCCTTTCTGCCTAACAATTCAGCAGGATGAGAATGAAAACAAAGATAAAAATTTCAGATGGATTGAAGGCCCAGATCCTCAAAGGATCAAATGATGTCAATGGAAGTTAGGAATCTAAATACCTTTAAGGTCTGGCCTAAGTGATTTAGGAGACTAAATCTCATTTTCCAAAGTGGCTTAGGCATTTAGAAACCTAAATCTCATTGAAAATCAATGAGACATAGATTCCTAAATCACTTATATTCTTTGGAAAATTGTACCCCAGATTAAATCTCCTCATTCTGCATCAGTCCTGAGACCCATACAGAGGACTGTCCCACCAGGCCAATATCCTGGCTATAGAGGAACTATCTCCATCCTGGTTATAAGCATGTGAAAAATAGAGTTGGCTATAAAGGAAACGGTTTTGGGAAACTGAACTGTAGTGGTCATTCTCTATCTCTGACTAATACAGAGATGTGAGGGAAGAAGCGGGAGGATGTAAAATACGGTTACAGGGGAAGAGAAGGCCAGCTGCAGATGAGGAAAGCTTCCATTCCTTGTTTCCACTGCAGATAGCTCTGTACAATTGGACCTGATATAAAGGAGTCTTATAGCTTAAGTTGCAAGTCTGGAGGCCATCTTTTCAAACTCATGCATTGTATATCTGAAGAGTTTATCAAATAGAATTTCCCCCACCATATCATGTCACTAAAGAATGTTTTGCTCTCCTGCACTATGAATCTAGAGAGGAATGGGTATCATTTGGCAAGCTATATAATTGAACATAGAAAACTAAATAAAAAAATATTACATGCTACTCACACCACTCAATCTGCAAAACACCAGCCTGGACTACAGAAAATATAATTAGGGTGGAAAGAATTAAATAAGAAAAAGCTCAATACACGTTTGTCCCTAAAAACATAATTACAAAGTCCAGTTTCTTGATCAACTGTCTCTAAGCCATACACCTTGTGCAAAGAAATATTTAAAATATACTTGTGTGTGACCATTCAGAGCTTGAAATGGTCACAAGCCTAATCAGGAAACGTGCATTTCAAATTAAGATAATATTTAAGGTATTTGAGGGGGCAATTTTTCAGGACTCCATGTATAACACACTATTTGTTCTTTGAGCATGTATACTGCATCACTATTATATCATTTTCATTGAATGGACATGGGGAGAGGTGTAACTTTGTGCTTTAATCAAAGATTAATGATACCAAAACTCAGAGTCTGAAGTCTAAGGGTATAAGAGAGAGGAATTTCCAGCCCCAAACAACACTTGGAGTCCACCCAGTCAAGCAGCAGATTTCTGAAACTCTGCACCAAGAACGTAACACAGTGTTTGCTAAATAAAACCTCATATTGAACAAAAGCTGTACTTACCAGGTGGGATATGAATTACATGTGATGATATATTGGGGCATTCATTATATCCAACTATAATGTTATATGTCAGATATTCCTTAAGTCCTTCAATAGTTTGGTTTTTCACCGTACAAGTGGAGTTGCAGAAAATATTGTATGTTCTATTTTCTCCAGAAATGTTCAACTTTGCAGTGACTGTGTTACCATTGTAGGTATATTTCACATTAATATCATTTTTTTCTAAAAGAAGGGGAGAAAATATGAAAAATGGATTTATAACAATTTTTCTTACTTTTTTTTTATACTTCAGCTAGAGAGTTACTGATCCAACACCGTATCCTGCTCTCCAGCATAATTTGTGCTTTAAAGACCCCAAGAGAAAATATTAGAGCTGGTTGAATTTTTTTGACCAAAAAGTTTTCCGGTCAGAAAACGTAGTTTTGTCAAAATAGAAAATTTCCATGGGAAAATGTCAATGTCAATGAATTTGTTTTCAATTTTCCAGTTGGAAGAATCAAAACAAAACAAAAATAATTTTGAATTGACATTTTGAAACTAAAGGAATTTTTTAATTTTGGAACATCAATTCAAAATGGATTTTTTTATTTTGACATGTTGACTAATTTTGTGTGAATCAAAACAATTGAAATTTTCATTTCACCATTTCTGATTCAAAACTTTTCATAGTTTTTCATTCTGAGATGATTTTCAATATTTTGACTTTTCATTCCTAATCTGAAGGGAATGTAGTTTTAAAATGTTGACATTCCCTGCAAAAGGAAATTTTCATTTTTGAATTACTCCTGAAAACATCTGTTCTGGTGTATGAAACTTGGAAATGTATTTTTCTACTCCCCTGATATATGAGGAAACAAACAAACCTGGTCTTTTGAAAATATATTGTTGCAGAACCAATTAATAACTGCAAAAACATTGTATATTCCAAACGGTCTACCAAATAATTAGATCTGGACTCTGCCTATGAATTGGGGAAACTTGTTTAGTTTGAATTAGTGATCAGCCATTAAAATTTGCATTCATTTCCTCTCTCACATGGTGTAAAATAAAATTATTGCAGAAAAAAAGCTTAGAGAGCCCCTTGGTGTTAAATAAAACCAGACTTTTTTCTCCTTTAGGCAGACTCTGCTCCAGCACTGACGTGTAATTAATATCAGCAGCCTAGTGCCCGGTAGGAAGCCTCAGCAGAGTGGGAAATGGAGAGCAGAAAATCAGAAACTTTGAGGAAGTTTAAAACAACCTGAGATAGGAGCTGATTTGGTTTATTTGAGCATTTAGCTGATCTGAGTGAAGTGGAGAGAGTTTCTTTCTGGTTTGAAAAGTTTCATTTCACTTTTATTAAGCATAACTTACCACAAGGAATTTGAGTTGACACTGTAGTAGGTTCTGTAAAAGAAAAGAAAAGAAAAGAAAAGAAAAGAAAAGAAAAGAACAAATTAATATCATAAGGCAGCTTTCTACATTCAGTTGTAGAGGACAGTGACTGATAATGTGCAAAGCTCTGGTACATTCAATGCAGATATTTGTATTTCGATCTTCAAAAATATTTGAAAAACAGGGAAGAAAATTCAATGAAATTTATGCAATAATTCCCACCATTTTTAACCAACTCTATTAGATACTATGCATTTCATTATTCCCCAGTGATATTGTTAATTGCGGCTCATACTGCTCATTATAAATGGTTCTTAACTTTATTTCTACAACAGGGGTCTGCAGACCACTGGTTGAAAACCTTTGTTCTATGATAATAACAACCTTTCGCGGATCCCTTAGACATAGTCTGAGGACACCCAGGGGTCTGCGGACCATAAGTTGAAAACCACTGAACTAGACTATATCTTTTAGAAAAAGATCCAATTTTGATTTAAAAATAGATCTGTCCAGAAAATAAAAATTCCATTTCACAAAAGATTTTTAGAAGTTTCAAAATTTGTCTTCATTCTGATGCAAAACAAAATGAGACCTTCTGAAATTTTTCACAAAAACACATGACAGCTACCTGCCCATCCCAGAATAGCCAGTGCTATAGAGTCTGTCTCAATCACTCCTGTTGGAGCTGTTCCACTTTCTATATCATAGAATCATAAAACTGAAAGGGACCTCGAGAGACCATCTAATCCAGTCCCCTGCACTCAAGGCAGGACTAAGTATTATATAATTAAATATTCAGTGAGGAAGAGATGTGTTGACTCTCTAGGCCACTGATTAGGGTACTTACCTAGGATGTGGGAGAGCCAGGTTTGAAACTCTGATCTGCATGATTTGGGGCAGAAATTTGAACCTGGCTTCCCCCCAGCCCTGATGAGTGCCCTAACCACCAGGCTATTAGCTAGTCTGAGTGGGGTCTCTCTCTTCCCCTTCCACCCCCCAAAATTTCAGCCTGCAGTTCAGATATCTTCCTGGCAATTTTTTAAACCAAAACTTCCACAAAACAATTTTGATGAAATGGCATTTTTTAAAGAAAAAGATTTTGTCAAAAATTATCTCAACCAGCTCTATTTAAAAACTCAAGGGATAGAAGATTTACCACATTTCTTGGTAATCTTTTCCTGTGTTTGATTATCTCATTGTTAAAAGTTTTGCCTTATTTCCAGTTTGAACGTTGCTGACTTCAACTTCCAGCCACTGATTATCGTTATGCCTTTGTCTCCTATATTAAAAAGCACTCTAATATGAGATATCTCTTCTCTTTGTATGTGATTATAGACTGTGATCAGGTCACCTCTAAACCTTGTGTTTGATTAACTAAATAGGTTGAGATTCTATAGTCGCTTGTTTTAAGGCATTCAACTCTTCTCTATATCTTATCCAATTTTTCAACATCTTTTTTAAAATTTGGACCCCAGAACTGGACACAGTATAGTGGTCTCATCAATGCCCTATACAGAGGCAGTATCACCTCTCTACTCTTGCTTGATATTTTCTTGATACATCCAAATATTGTCTTAGTCCTTTTTTGCCATAATATTGTTCTGAAAGCTCATGTTAGAACATGAATATGGCCATACTGGGTCAGACCAATTGTCCATCTAGTCCAGTATCCTGTTTTCTGACAGTGGCCAGTGCCAGATGGTTCAGAGGGAATGAAAATAACAGGGTGATTTATTGAGTGATCCATCCCATGCTGTCCAGTCCCAGCTTCTGGCAGTCAGAGGTCTAGGGACACCCAGAGCATGGGATCTTGGCTAATTGCCATTGATGGACCTATCCTCCATGAACTTATCCATTCTTTTTGAACCCAGTTATACTGTTGGCCTTCACAACATCCCTTGCAGTGAGTTCCACAGGTTAATTGTGTTGTGTGATGAAGTATTTCCTTATGTTTCTTTTAAACTTGCTGCCTATTAATTTCATTGGGTAGCCCCTTGGTTCTTGTGTTATATGAAGGGCTAAATAACACTTCCTTATTCACTTTCTCCACACCATTCATGATTTTACATACCTCTGTTATATCCCCCCTTAGTCATCTCTTTTCTAAGCTGAACAGTCACAGTCTTTTTAATCTCTCCTCATACGGAAGCTGCACCATAACCCTAATCAACATGCTCAGTTGTTTATGATGACTCCTAAGTCTTTTTCTGAGTCACTGATTTCCAGGATACAGTCACCCATTCTTATAACTACAGCGTATATTTTTTATTCCTAGCTGTTTAGAATCTTGTATTTGGCTGCATTAGAACGCGTGTTATTTGATTGGGCCAAGTCTACCAAACAATCTAAATTGCTTACATTGGTGACCTGGCTTGTCCTTATTTACTACCCCACAAATCTTTGTGTTAACTTCAAATTTTATCAGCAATGATTATAGATTTTCTTCCAGATTATTGATAAAAATATTAAATTTCATTGGAGAGAGAACTGATCCTTGCAAGACCCAGTTACAAACACTCTCCCTAGTTGAAAATTTCCCATTAACAATTATGTTTGCAGATCTATCAGTTAGCCATCTTTTAACCCATTTAACATGTGTTTTATTAATTTTATACAGTGATATTTTTTTTAATCAGAATGTTGTACAGTACTAAGTCAAACACTTTACAGAAATCCAAGTATATTTTATCAACACAGTTATATTAGCAGCCTAACTTGCAATCTTGGCAAATAACAATATTAAGTTAACTTGACAGGACTTTCTTTCCATGAAATCATCTTGATTGGTATTAATTATATTTCTATACTTGAACTCTTTATTGATGGAGTCCCATATCAGCCATTCCATTAGCTTGCCTGGGATTAATGTCAAGTCAACTACCCTACTTTAACCCGGGGTGATCCCATTTGCCTTTGGCACAATATTGGCTTTCTTCTAGGCTACTGGAACTTCCCCAGATTTCCAAAGCGCCTTAAAAATTAACATAGGTGGTGAGGAGAACTCCTGAGCCAACTCTTTTAAAACTCTTCGATGCAATTTATCCAAGTTCATGAATAACTTAGGTGATTAGTGTCATTGACTGTAAATTTATGTGAACGAAGTTACTTACATGCATAAGTCCTACTTACATGCATAAGTCCCAGCAGACTAGTTATTTAGTGAAACAACCTGTAAGCCTTCTAAAACCATGAAACAAATCCACAAATCTATAGGGTCTGATCCTGCACTCCTCCTTTACTTGGACAAAACTTCTATGGATATCCATGGGAGATTTGTCTGAATAAGGAGTTCAGGGTTTAGCCTTGATTTATATTACTCCTTGGAAAATAAGGTTAATTTTTCACTTGGCTGAGAAGAAGTGAATCTGGCCTCTTTTACATCAGTTAACTCTTACATTAGGAGTAGTAAGCATTTTATTTTTAGTAGTAAGAGATTTTAGTTTAATGCAATTTTCTGCAGTTGCATCTGTAGAATAAATCACTTGTTAGGTTTAAAAAAAATACTCAAAGTCACTTCAGCGCCCTCATTCTAACACATTTCCCATGCATGCAGTGTTAGGATTGCCAGAACTGTGTGCAGGTTTGTCACCTGTTGTGAGAGTGGGAGTAGTCAAAATGGTGTTTGAGGAAGGCTGAGAAATGTTTGCTTGAGTGCTGGTTGGAGTATGGTTCACAGATGGTGAGGTGGTGTGCAAGTGTGGCAGATTGGAAGCATCTGCAAGGACAGAACAAATTAGTATTAGAAAGTGAGTTTGTTGTTTCATGTAATCATATCAAAAACGTCTTGGACTATGTACTTTCTTCTTGTAATTATCTTACCAAAAGATTGAACAGAGCTGCAAGTAAGGTTGTGTTAGTATTTCCATTAAAGAACAAAACAAGAATTTTTAACTAGAATTCACAATATCAGGACTCTTTTATATGTCAATCAGTTCTCAAATATATGGGCCATAATGAAGTCAACAGAAGCTTTGCCTGAATAAGGGCTGCAGGTTTTATCCCATTGTGTGAACATAGCTTTGCCCATAGTTCTTATCATTAGGCACAATTCCACAAACTACTAAACATAGTGCTTACACCCATGATACTCCTCATGGTGTAAACCAGTGATTCTCAAACTTTTGTACTGGTGACCCCTATCACACAGCAAGCCTCTGTGTGCGACCCCCCCTTATACATTAAAAACACTTCTTTACATATTTAACACAATTATAAATGCTGGAGGCAAAGCAGGATTTGGGGTGGAGGCTGACAGCTCGCGACCCCCCCATGTAATAACCTCATGACC
Source organism: Emys orbicularis (assembly GCF_028017835.1). Taxonomy (NCBI): domain Eukaryota; kingdom Metazoa; phylum Chordata; order Testudines; family Emydidae; genus Emys; species Emys orbicularis. The sequence goes on from NC_088690.1 coordinate 45,317,663, forward strand.
CCCTGAGGGGTCCCGACCCCCAGTTTGATAACCCCTGGTGTAAGCACTACCCTCAGCAGTATGTGTTTGCCAGGTCAGGTATGCTACCTACAGTGCCTTGGTATTTACTTCATTGCTTAGAAACCACTCACTGTTTGTTTTATCAGTATCACTGTTTATTGGGCCAGTTCCTGCAGCTCTTGCTTTGGCAAAACTCTCATTGACTTGCAGGAAGAGTTTTGCCTGAATAATGACTGTAAGATCAAGTCATATTCTGGAAATAAAACACAGAAACACCTTGTGGTCTTGCGTCAGTTGTGAAGCTTAGGAACATTTTCAGTTTGTTGAGCAGTAACTGTGATAAACTGCCAAACTACACAATTTTCTCCATGTACAGCTCAAGCAATTGTATTATTGCGAACCTGGGGAATCTAAAGGAATACAGCAAACCTGATGGTTTATATGTGGTGGTAGCAGGAGTGAGTGAAGTAAGGGCAGCTGTGCTGCTGTGTGGCTGATTGCTGGATCCAAAGGAAGAGTTTGAGTCTTCATGAGTGCTGGGGTTTGTGCTGCTTGTTGGAATGATGCCTGTAGTAAGGAAGTACAATAGTTCTGTTAGTGCTTCCTAACATATCATGCACAGACAATGACAACAAAGTCACACATAAAGAAGGTATCTATTCCTGAATAGATAATGTTAAAAGAAGGAAAACTGAGACCGTATATTTTAGGCAGTTATACAATTTCATTTTGTTTCTTATATGTAAGGCCAAAATCAAAAGTAGAAACATGCATTCTATAAGAAAAGAAACCAGAGTTGCAAAGCATCTATGAGTTGAGAACCTGACGTGTTCAATGCCCTCAGTTCTCACTGGGCCTGACACTGCTGCAGCTGAAGTCAAAAGTGAGACTTTCATTGGCTTCATGGGATCAGGATAAAGCTAGTTGATTTTGATGGTAGCTGAGGTTGCTCAGCCCCCTGTAGATTCAGGTGCTGAGAGAGAGAGGTTTACCCTGGTAATTTTAATAACTGTTCCAAAACAATAATATAAATGTCACTATTAGCCTCTAATATTCTCTTACGTATAAAACCAATGTAAAAACTAATCTATTGTCCCATCTTATTTGAATAACTCAGTAAGGATCAGATTCTGTTGGTAAATACTTTTATAGACATTGTACAAGTGTGCACAAGGTCATACATCCCAGTCAGTGGCAAAGCCAAGGAACAGAAGTTGGGAATCCTTACTGAGAGTCTCAGTCCCCTGATCTAACCACCACACAGCACTCTCAGAGGATATAAAATCTTCCCTAGGATTCTCAGTTGATTCATATTCTTTAGACTGGTTTGAAAGAAGTTAAGAATAAATGTATGTTCAAAAATGGCATGTAATCAGTATTCATTACTTTGACTCTTTGAATAGGGAAATGGAAGCTAAAATTCATCTCTTGAAATACCTGTATGTAATATATACCATATATACCTATAAATAACCTAAAGGACCACGGGATGTCATCATTGCTTCACAAAAGGAAAAATAAATAAACCAAGTTTTATCTAACAATGAATCATAACTTCTAACCTGATTGCTATTTTTTTTTTAATTTCAAGAGATTTGGCATCTTGGTTCCACTTTTGTCCAACTCTATTGTCTGTTTTTCATCTTCTGCATCACAGTTGCCAATTTTCACGCGGTAAATAAGCACCCCGACTTTCACAATAAGCCAAAAATCAAGCTAATCCCATTTCAAAACAAGACCAAAACAAGCCAATCCCTAAGAACCCCAACACTCTATGTGACTAGATCCCCCCGGTGTGCAGTCTGGGACTGTCGTGGGCCTGCTATGCACCCCTGACCCTCCCCCGCTCTCCTATGCCCACCTTGCCCCTGCTTGCCGGCAGCCAATCAAAAAAAAAAGAAGCAACAAACTACAACAAGCAACAAGCTACACGACAAACAAGCAATAAGCTACAAGCCAAAAACTAGCCAACAAGCAACTCACAAGCCAATTAAGCCAAAAATAAGCACAATTTCTGTGTTTTTTTCGCAGGTTTGGCATGTCTGTTCTGCATGTTCAAAGGGCACATTGGTACCTCTCACTGTACTATTCTACTGCTATTTCAGTCTCCCTATAGTGTTTCTCTGCCTTCAGCCCCAGTTTCACTGTCCTCTCTCTCATTCTCAGCTGTGACCTCTTAACTCTTTGTTTGCAGATAAAGATAATATGATTTTGTAAGTGTGTGGTAAAGTGCTATTATATGATGAAGAACCTGAATTCTCTTATTTGTGCTATATTTATATTATTGTTTTTTTACTGTATAGATCTGGTCCCAAGCCAGTGAATTCAGCGGAAAGACTTCAGCTGACTTCAGTGGGCTTTGGACTCTTCTTTTAATTCTATTGGGGTTTTCTGTAATTTTTGTAAAAGTTTAACTCCTCTGCTAGGTCAGATAAATGTGGAACCACTATCTGGAAGTAACAAAACCAAACAATTATGAACACATTTTCTGTTTAAACTAGCATACACAATTCAGATCCTACCATATTCTATTATTTTTATTAATTATTTGTATTACAGTCATGCCTGGAGGCCAAGGCTCCATTGTGCTAGGCACTGTACCAACATATAACAAAGACACAGTCCCTGTCCTGAAGAACTTACAATCTAAATGAATATGTTAAGTGAATGAGATATGTTCAGTAAAATACATGTAAATCACAAATTCAGACAAAAGCAAATTGGTTCATTTGGTTCCTCCTTTTTAAACCAGTCTATATTATTTCACCTGTGATCTCACTATTCTAAATGTAAAGGCATTAAACAATCTAGAAGATAATACTTGTACACACAAAGGATTTGTCTTGTTAGACGTTAACAACACCACAATATAAGCAAATTTCATAGAGAAGTGTTGCAGTTCTGTAAGGAAAGTAAAATAGTTCTCTTACCAGTGTCATTAGATTTCTGCTCATTCCCTAAAAGAAATAAAAACAGGAGTAAATACAGTATGTCAAGAGAAGGTTATACACATTTGTGTCCGTACATTAAGGCCCCAATCCTGCAATCCGATTAATTCAAACAGATCCTTGCCCCATGCAGGAGAAGGGCTTTGGCACCTGACTCATGAAGGTATATGAGCACATGCCTGACTTTAAGCACGAGTAGTCCTGGAGAAGGCAATGAATTAAGTTGCAGCATACAAAAAAGCACATGCATTCTAGGCTCTTTAGTTCCTGCCATTTACTTGGAAGGGAGCTGATTCACCTGAATCACTGACCTCTCCCTATGTGCCTCACATGATCAGCACACGCTAAAAGTGTGCAACTCTTAAACAGCACTGAAAACTGAGAACTGGAAGCACATAGATCAGGAAAAGGGTCGGTGAAGCATAGTGATAAAAACCTATAATTATATTGGTTTTATGATGTTACCTGTCACTTTGCAACTTCATTTCTATATATTTTTGTTTATACTAAAATTTGGAAATATTAATCATATTTGATTTTAATTTAAGCAATAAAAACAAAATAATGTTTCTGGAACGTTTACAAATTAGGATGTAAGATAATGACCCAGAGCCTCAGCTGGTGTAAACCAATGTATCTCCACTTAAGTCATTGGAGCTGGCTAGATTTACACCACCTGAGGATTTGGCCCAATACTACTGAGTGAGACTAACTGGTGCTATACAAAAGAGTGCTTTTCAGTCAGGGCCGGCTCTAGGATTTTTGCCGCCCCAAGCAAAAACAATTTTGGCCGCCCCCCCGTTTTTTTTTTACCCCACCCCCGGCCCCGCCTCAACTCCGCCCCTTCCCCAAATCCCCAGCCCTGCCTCCTCCCCCCAGGCTCTCAAGCCTAGAAGGGAGGGGGAGAAGCAGCGTGCGCGCCGCGGCCACTCGGAGTCTCCCCCTCCCTCCCAGGCTCTCAAGCCTGGGAGGGAGGGGGAGCAGCGGCGCGCAAATCAGCTGTTTCGTGCGCCGCGGCCGCTCGGGATCTCCCCCTCCCTTCCAGGTTTGAGAGCCTGGGAGGGAGGGGGAGCAGCGGCACGCGAATCAGCTGTTTCGCGCACCGCGGCCGCTCGGGATCTCCCCCTCCCTTCCAGGTTTGAGAGCCTGGGAGGGAGGGGGAGCAGCGGCGCGCGAATCAGCTGTTTTGCGCGCCGTGGCGCGCGAGCGGCAGCAGCGGAGGTGAGCTAGGGCGGCTGGGGCACATTTTTAGGGGCGGCAGGGGCGGCATTCTGGCGCCGGCCATGCCGCCCCTAAAAATGTGCCGCCCCAAGCACCAGCTTGTTTTGCTGGTGCCTAGAGCCGGCCCTGTTTTCAGTTGTCCATGGGGAGAGAAGAACCATTCTTTTCTTCCCAACTTCACACTGACTGCTCCTGGGCTTCCCTGTCATCTAAAAAGATTTTAACCTTATAGGTCACTCAACCCATTCTAATAAGATTTATTTGGGGAGTTATCTTGTAGCTTGATATTGGTAGTCTGGGATTCTGATGGAATGGGCGTGGGATGGAGATTTCCCAAAGATGTTTGTAACTAGAGGTGAAATGATTCTCTCAGGTGTAGAGGATGTAAAAATGGAGGTTCAATACCAGTCTATATAACCCTATAGCACCTGGTGATACATAACTGACAGGAACTTAACTGTGAAATGTACAGTATAAATAGTAATTGTGTTTATTCTGTAGTGCTTTCTTTAATCCAGAATGTGAATTCAAGGCATGAGACACTGAGCTCCATTATTTCATCCAGGTGCTTAATTATCTATCATGCAGTACACTGTCTACCGTAGAACAACATGTACTATACAAGAAACAAGTTAAAACTAGAACTAGTTTAATTTGTTAATTCTCTGTGATAGGCTGTGACACCTGAGCGAAGGAAACCTCCACATCTGAGTTGGAGTTCAAGCACTTGGGAGGCAAAGGTAGAATGAGAACTCAAACAATGCCCGATGCCTTTAAGGCCATTTTTATGTATATATATAAAGAAGGCTTCCCTCAGCTGTAGGCCTCAGCTATAGTACAAATATATGATGCTGAGCCCAATCCCTTCCAGCACCTCTGTGGGTTCCCTTCACCATATCACACCCCCATATTGGTATTTTTGGTAAACAGCCTACAATGAAATATTCCCAGTTCACTGTTAGGAAATGTAGCTTTAGAAGCATCAGGGCTATGGATCAGATTTTACAATATGGCTGCCTAAATTGCACATGCACCTGCACATGCTCATGGTTTTATGCATGCAAAGTGGATACTTATGCATGCACTTACCTGTCGTGCACGCACAAATTCTATGGATACAATTAGCAATAGGTGCCTGCATTTGAGAATGTGGCCCTGTGTTTCTAAAAAAGAAATTACATTAAATTGGCTATTAGCCAGGATGGGCAGGACGCAAAACCATCCTCTAAAGCAGGGGTCGGCAATGTTTGGCACGCGGCTCGCCAGGGTAAGCACCCTAGCGGGCCGGGCCAGTTTATTTACCTGCTGACGCGGCAGGTTCGGCCGATCGCGGCCCCCACTGGCCGCAGTTCGCCATCCCGGGCCAATGGGGGCGGCGGGAAGCCGCGGCCAGCACATCGCTCGCCCGCGCCGCTTCCCGCCGCCCCCATTGGCCCGGGACGGTGAACCGCGGCGAGTGGGGGCCGCGATCGGCCGAACCTGCCACGTCAGCAGGTAAATAAACTGGCCCGGCCCGCTAGGGTGCTTACCCTGGCAAGCCGCGTGCCAAACGTTGCCGACCCCTGCTCTAAAGTGTCCCTAGCCTCTGTTTGCCAAAATCTGGGAATGGGCAACAGGGGATGGATCACTTGATGATTACCTGTTCTGTTCATTCCTTCTGGGGCACCTGGCATTGGCCACTGTCAGAAGACAGGATACTGGGCTAGATGGACCATTGGTCTGACCCAGTATGGCCATTCTTATGTTCTTATGTTTTAAGCTTTAAGAGTCTGATTCTCATTTACCTAAAGCCTCTTTGCATTTTGTTCTGGCATCATCAAGAGATCTTAATGTAAATGAGAATCAGATTCTAAATATATCAAGGATATACAAATATTTTGAAATATTTTCCTAATTTAATTATTTAATGTACTATTCATGTGAGGTAAGCCAGTGTAAAGGATTACAACTGTAAAGGATTGTTGTAACGTCTGTGTGGTGGAGCTAGACGTCAGTTCAGGGAAAACAATCTGAGAACAAAACTGTGCCCCGTGTTTCACTTTTACCTTTATTTTCGCCTGCAGGTGAGTGTGTAGTGGAGCGTGCAGATAGAGGTGATGTGATTGTGGGCATGGAAGAATTTGTAGTTTCTGTTACTGTTTCTTCTCCTGTCACATGATGGAGAAAATATTATTAATTGAATAGTGTACATAGCGGAAAAGTACAATTTAAATAGAAAAAAAAATGTCAGCTGCCATTAGTTTTCCAGCTAGGACCATATTTCTTATTACAGCATTGATTACAGTTGGATAACTTCACGATGCTCTCTTATATATACACAACAAGAAGGCAGAGGTGTTTAATGCCTATTTTGCTTCAGCCTTCACTAAAAAAGGCAAATTGTGACCAAATATTTAACACAATTAATATTTACAACAAGGGACATGGCAAGCAAGTCAAAATAGGGTAAGAACAGGATAAAGAATATTTAGATAAGTTAGATGTATTCAAGTCAGCAAGGGTCTGATGAAATTCACCTTCGGGTACATCAGGAACCAGCAGAAGCAATCTTGAAATCAGTAGTGATTATCTTTGAGAATTCATGAGGATGGGTGACATCCCAGAGGACTGGAGAAGGGCAAACATAGTACCTATGTTTAAAAACTGGGGACGGGGGGAGAAGACCTGGAGAATTATAGACTAGTCAGCCTAATTTTGATACCTGGAAAGATACAGGAACAATCAATTTGTGAGCACCTAAAGGATAATAGGATTGTAGATAATAGACAACATGGGTTTGTCAAGAACAAATTATGCCAAACCAACCTATTTTCCTGCTTTTACAGGGTTACTGGACTAGTGCATGGGTAGAAGCCACAGAGGGGATATATCTTGATTTTAGTAAGGCTTTTGACACTGTCCCATGACATTCTCATAAGCAAACTAGGGAAATGAGATCTAGATGAAATTACTCAAAGATGGGGGCACAACTTGTTGAAAGACTGTAATCAAAGAGTAATTATCAATGGTTCACTGTCAAACTGGGCGACATATCTAGTGGGGTTCCCTAGGGGGTCTCTCCTGTGTTCGGTACTATTCAACATTTTCATTAATGACTTAGATAACGGAATGGAAAGCATGCTTATAAAATGTGTGGATGACACTAAGATGGAGGGAGTTGCAAGTACTTTGAAGGACAGAATTAGAATTCAAGATGACCTTGAAAAATTAGAGAACTGGTCTGAACTCAAGAAGAGCTTTAATAAAGACAAGTGTAAAGTACTACACTTAGGAAAAATCAAATACACAACTAGACAATGGGGAATAACTGGCTAGGCAGTAGTACCGCTCAGAAGGCACTAGGGATTATAATGGATTACAAATTGAACATGAATCAATAATATGATGCAGGAAAAAAACTAATATGGTAGGGAGTATTAACAGGAGTGTCACATGTAAGACACAGGAGGTAATTGTTCCACTCTACTCAGCACTGGTGAGTCCTCAGCTGGAGCACTATGTCCAGTTTGGGGCGCCACAGTCTAGAAAAAGTGTGGACAAACTGGAGAGAGTCCACAAGAGAGCTACAAAAGATGTTAAAAGTTTAGAAAACCTGATCTATAAGGAAAGGTTAAAAAACGTGGGCATGTTTTATCTTGAGGAAAGAAGACTGAGGGGGAACCTGCCTCAGTGCAGGCCTTTAGATGTCCTAAGAGTCTTGAATTCAGTAAAATTAGTATTATGAGGGAGGGAGACAGAAATAAATGACCCTGGCTGAGTGTAACACTGACAGACCCCGGTCATCAGCGGGCGGGATCGAAACGGGGACTTCGGGAGCTCAGTGCATGGGTCTCTACTGCAAGAGCTAAAAGCCAAAGGGCTGTTAGCTAAGGCTGTAGAGCAGACTCATTCATTTCTCTCTAAGTGGTCTTGGTGCCACTAGATGGGACAGAGCACCACATCCAGAAGGTGTGGGGGTTACATGAGCAAGTCAAGTAACAGCAGCATGAGCACACTTTGGAGAAGAACAGTAACAACCAAAATGCCACTTAAGGCTCAGTCCTTCACATCTGAAGGCTTTATTATCTCCCCCTTACACACACACGCTCACTGAATTGTCTTCATCACTGCGCTTCTCACTCATTATTGTTCTGTCCCAAAAGATACTCAAGAAGCTCCCACTCTCAACAGAAGTCCTGAGACACATCCTATAAGAGCCCCTGATGCCTTGTAACATCTCCGGTTCTATTATAGGATGCCATAATTTTGGCAAACAGCAAGACTCCACATGTTCAATATTTCTCTGCTGGAAGCTCTCTCCCTTTCTCAGCTAGTGCTTCTTCATTACACCACCACCCTGTTAATTTGCTGGCTGCATTCTGTGTCTCTCCACTAGCACCTCACTGCTTATTATCTCTTCTTTACTTCACCTTCCCCACATGATGCTTCATAACTATGATGTCTGTACCTCTTTGAATACAGACTCCTTCAACCCTTTAAAACAAAGCTCAAGGCTCAACCATCACAACTTAAACAGAAGACAAGGATAGCATAAGGGATACACATGCTTTCGACCTGCTGACATGCCAGGCTCAAAATTGGTCTCTAGTCTCCAGCACAGAAGCTCAGCATAGTCAGACCTTCAGGGACTCAAAAGGATTTCTCCTCATCAGCCAGACAAGCAACATAATAGTTCAGCTGCTCAAAAGATACTACAAGTTCCACAATCCATCTGGGCAGTTTAAAAAAAAACCCAAAATGTAGCCACCGAGTTTAAATAAGGCACCCCAGGAAAATGCTCAGTTGCTAAGTAGCCAAAAGCCTGATGGAACTTTAAAAAAGCTCACGTACATTAAAAAAACGAGAGAGAAAGAAACCAGAGGTGAAATCCTGACTCCAGCGAAGTCCATGATAAAAACTCCCATCAACTTCACTGGGACCAGGATTTCACCCTAGGTCTCTTTTTACTAACATTTGTAAAAAGCCAATAACTTAGTGTATTAGAGCAGATGTATTATCTAGAACTAAAATAAAACTGGTAGAAAGATAACGCTGAAACAGCCATCCTAGTACTAATGTGTACGAGTAGGGTTTTTCTAGTGGGTTCATTCCTGTTATCGACCATACAGCACCACCATAGATCCTCCAAAACCACCTACACTTCTCACTGCTATTAAGGCAGTAAAGGTAAAACTTCATTTGAATGCATCTTTGCAGAAACTGAATAAGGAGTTGCAAACCAGGTCAAAGTGAAATTTTATTTAGAAGGTACTGAAATGCTCACAATGAATTCTTCTCTCTATTCATCTAGTGTAAATATGATGAAGATATGGTCAGACACTCTAAGATGTAGTGCTTCAAGAGAGGTATGATCTGCTGGTCTGAGCACAAGCTGGAATCAGAAATCACTGAGTTCTAATCCTCGCTGTGACACTGGCTCCTTTGTGACTTGGGCAGATCCCTTAACCTCTCTATGCCTCTAAAAAATGTGGAATAAATGGTACTGAGTTAACTACCATGCAGGGATGTTTGAAGGATTCATTAATTGTTTGTAAATCTCTTTGATGATGACTACTGCCAAGTATTATTATTAAACAGCTTTACTACAGATGATGGTAACAGTGCTATCTTTCCTTTTCTTGTATTGTTCTCTGAACAGATTTTTGTGGCAATGTTATGACAAACATTCTGTATGCCTCATATTTCTTTTTAATTTAATTTACTATAGTAACAGAGTAAGATGCAGTTAGTATTAACTCAGTAGGTGGCACCATAACACCAAAAAACTCTCAAACACTGTGCAGTTGTATCTCCTATTATAATCCTGTTGTGAGATACCAGACAAATTGAATAGCGCCTTTTAAAATGATGAAAATGGAGATCACAGGGAACTTGATCTTCAAAATAAAAAATCACATTACTCCAATACCAATACATGTATTGTTAACATGAATTTACTTTTCCCAATGTGGCCCACTACAATTCAAAATATTTCAGTGATTGTATTGGAAAATCACCCTTGAAGTCACAACTTTCTGCCCCTGGTCATATCAATCAGCAAGCATGTTTCTAAAATTCGTAGCTGGAATGAAACTAAAGGATATCTCCAAAGCTCTACATGTAAGTTGTTCTGAATACAAAAAGTACAATATGTTGTAAGAAAGTCTGACAATCACTGAGACATTAAGGGATTGGCAACCCAGTCTGGATGAAATAGGGAGCATCCCAAATCTTTACTGAAATCTCAGACTTAATCAAACCTTAAATAATTTTTGAGATGATGTGGAAGTTATTGACTCATACATATAGCTCCTGGAAGGGGAGGAAAATGTAAGGTATGCAAAGAGTTTCCTCTAACTAAGACATGTATAGACCTCCCCCTCTTGGCTCACCTGATAGATTATCAGCCTATTAACCATGAAGGTCCAGATTATATACTTATTCAGGTAATTTGCAGAAAGCACATTCACAGCAAGTCCAGCCAACGGATGGAAGACTTAGCTAATTGCTTTAGTTCACTCCGTCTAGTTGGACGACACAATTGCAGCTGCTTCTTGGAAAAGGCTTTAGATGGGGAAGGCAGACTCCCAAAGTTATAAATCCAGAACACCTGAGCTGACAGTCCTTTCCTTTAGAAGCGGTTAGACACCCAGGCCCAAAGAGGGAAAAGCAGGACTACTGTATTTTAAAGAGACCTTTTAAATATTAAACAAGACGAGCAAATTCAAGGACTGCTGTGAAGAAACTACCGGTAAGCTAAAAAAAAGTCTAGTGTTTGAAATCCCTGGAACTTTAGGATGTACTAGCTACATTCAGAAACAGCAGCAACAGCTTTTTTCTTGGAACCATGACTATGGACCTGATATACTGTGCAATGGTCACTCAAATAACCTACTTACAATTCTGTCCCTTCTGTCCATTCAGAAAAGACAACGTACAAATTCTTTGCATCAGACTAATTTGACAGATGTAACACATCATCCAAGGACAATTCAAACCAAAAAAGCTTGAAAAGATTCAGAATAACATGTTTAGGGATTAATCTTGCCCAATACAAGTGTGGGGTATTATGTGTATGTGCAAGAGAAATCTCACAAGCAGGACAGAGATGCAATTCTGCATTAAAAACTGAAAACAATGCTGCTTAGCTATCAGATTACTCTGAGCACTTAAATCCATGTCTCACAAGACATGTGCATTCTCCACCCCCTTTCTTACTTTACAGGCGCACAAGTGGCACACAAGTGGATTGAGATTTACTATGGCTCTATGCAAAGGACTGTGCCTAGTCCTCAAGGTTACTGCCACCCAGGATTATGCCCTCAGTACATACTGATGCTGAATTGCAACAATTTTGCATTCCCTGCTGCAAACAAGCACAAGGAGCCAATGAAGTTGGGCCCCCTAACACCAATGGCATATTTGGCTTTTAACTATTTTAATTCAGTTCCTTGAGTCGTGAAGCAAAGTGACTGGGCTATGCCCTGTGATTCTTGGGTGTGGGGAGAGGGAAGGGGAAGTTACCCTTCCCTACAGGCTTTGGAGCCCCTCAGTCTAAAGGCTGCAGTAGCACTGGCAGTTGATGTGACTTCCCCCTCCACAGAGGAAAATGGTCAGTGATGCTGCATAGTTGCAAATCCCCACCTCTGCCCTTCCCCAGCACCCCTCAAATGTCTAGCACATTGTAACACAGGAGCCCCCACTGAGGAGAGCTCTGGAGTGAGTTGGGGGTGCAGAAGGTAGGCTGCATTAGTTCTTCAGGGTCAGAGCCTTCCACATTTGCAGAGGAAGCAGCAGGATGTGACCTACTTGAAGGAGTGAGTGAAGCTCTTTGTGTGGGTCTTCTAGAAAACAGAATAGATTTGGACATTAGTCAGCTCCGCTGCACGCCAGCAGTGAATTGCAACTCAGAGAGGAACAACTGGTGGGAGGGAGAGGGTGAGTAAGGCGAGAAGCCTTAGAAACTGCTTCTAGCAGGCCTCTTTTGAATTATTTTTAAACTTCAAGTGGGATGAGATGTAATTTACACCCACTTTAAGGCCCCTTTACACTGTCAGCCTGGTGTAAAGAGCCTTAGTGTAAGTGAGAATGGGGCCCTGAGACTTTACTGTTTCTTTGTGAAGGAAGTTAAGAGATTGGTGCTATTTTACAAATAAGCCTGTATAAACACAGGCCTTGATACTGTAAACACTTTATATGGTGAGGAACCCCATCAAACTCAATAAAATTAATCAGGTGTATAAAGTTACTTGCGTGCAAAAGTGTTTGGGGTTCAGGACTATTATAGTTAGATTTTAATCTTTATCATGAATTGTTTTGAAAAATATTTTCCATTTTGTTCTAAGCCATTCTGTGCCGAGACCTGTTGCCAATTGCTGATGGAAATCAGTATAGATCCATTCAAGTCAATGGAACACCACCAGTTTACACCAGCTGAGAATTAAAGTTGACATAAATTCTGACATTTCAGCATTTGTTTTCATCCCAAATTGGGACAAAAAACTGAAATTTTGAAAATCATGTAAAGGAAATTCTGAAAAATGTTGACATTTTTGATTGAAGCAAAACATTTTGACATTCCAAAATTGAAATGTTTCATGTTGGTTTATTAACTGTCCAAAACCACTTTGTTTCAAATCAGTTCAATATTAAACTGCATTTACTCATAGTGGTGCATTATCTTATGGGAGTTGTATCAGGAACCTGATGATGGCATTCACCTCTATGAACCAGAGGTATGATCTGCTGGTCTAAACATAACTTAGCCAGACTACATCTCCCCTAATGCACCCAGAGTCATGTGACTCACATGAGGAACTGCACAGCATGGACCCACACTGCATTATGGGAGATGTAGTCCTCCAGGGAGCCTGGCCCTCAGGGAGATAATGAGGACCGAAATTATATGTCTCATCTGGCAATATTACACAAAGGAAATGCTAAACTAAAGTTCTGTTGAACTGATCCAAAACGAAGCCTTTCAGGTCAGTTCAAAATATGAATGTTCTGATTCGGTTGATTTGTTTGAGCCAACCAAAAATGAAATATTTCACTTAGATTTGCCAGATAGAAAATCAACATTTTTTGGCAAGAATCAAAATTTTCCCAGAGAAAACTTCAATTTTGAAGAAACTACATTTTCTGACAGAAAATCATTCAACTGGAAAATTCCCAATCAGCTCTCCTAAGAATCTCCCCCCAAACCCTTAAAGAAATACAAAAAAGAAATGCAGCAATCCAAATTTAAGTTTTGCCACGCACATAATTATTCTAAACTAAAAACAAAGCTTTGCTAGAATCATAATTTCTTAAGAATCCCACCTATTATCAGATATACAGGAAAAGCAAGTCTGTCAGTTGTCTTATACATTAAGCTTAATGTCATCCATCATCTTCACAGGCTTAGAGCAAGCATAATAGACTGCTTGTATAACTACAGCTAACAACGCCTTTGCTGCTCTGTGGTTTCTCTCATTCTGTTTACTTCTGTTTTTCTTCTTCAGAACCCTACTAAAAAGGAAGAGGGTGCAGTGTACTGTGGTTTGGAGCTTAAGCTCTTCCAAATGGTGAAACTGGGTTACTATAGCACCCGCATGCTCAAGTAATCAGCCCTATCTTGGTGCTAAACCACAACTTCTCTAGAGCAGTCATGTAGTTTCCTGATTAACTTCTTTTCACCAAATTTGCATTTCTAATTATTTTTAGTTGTACAGGCCCACTTATATGATAGAAAGCAGGGTTTCCAACATGAAGATACTGGTAATCTTTGGAAATACAATGAAGTGTGTCTTTCAGGGAGTATTTGTGAATACATGAAATATGCCTGCAAGAGGGGAGCAGATCTAATTCTGACTTAATATTTATTACAACTGCAAAATGCTGGATGTGGATGTTTTGTCCACAGTCATAAACATCCTCTGTAGGTGAGGAATGTAATAAAAAAGAATGAAAATACTTAGCTAGCAAGACTGAATATGTATAGGCTGCTGTATGAAACAATTACAGTGGTATTTAACACTGTGATGTACACTTAGCAATTCTATATTGAATCAAAAGAAAGACTACATCTTTGTTTGCTTTTTCCTTTTGAATATTTCCAGTGTTCATGAAGTGAGAAGCTGAGAGCTATACTTAAGTAGATACAATATTAAACATTTGTTTTGCAAGTCTCACCACCCAGCTTTAGCAATGAATCTTCCGGCACTGCTATATTTTTGATCTTCCTTTCCAGAATCGACTATGAGCAGACTAGCATTTGTACCATGATGATGATTTTGTGGACAGAACCACCAGGAACACTGGATTGAAACAGCTAAATGCCTATTGCTTGTGACCAATGGAGAAAATGGGGGGAAATAATTACTAAGCCACTCTCCCCCCCAATATTCTCACTGGTGCTTCTCCCAGCACCACTGGGGTGGGGATTGAACTGGTGAAGGAGAGAGCACAGCCCTCAAGAAGGTTGAAAGGGGTCAGAGGCTGAAACCAACACTGCCTTATAATGGATCAGAATTAGAGTCAGAAGTGGTGCTCATCACGTCAGACCATCCCATTGGAACTGTGGGGTGTTTGGCTCTCAGATTTCTTTTCTAACTATATTCCACTGAGTTCCATTACAATTCTAGTGCTGTCTATGACCTGGAAAATATTGGGGGAAACTAGTTTTGCCTGGAAACCACATTCCAATAATGCTGGGTACAACTAGTGTACATTTTTTGCACAAAATGTTTCTTTTTCTTTTAAAAAAGGCAATTTTTCAGTTATTTTATTTTTATCTTTTTGGAAAAATTATAAACATAAACATGTAACACTTTTCCCAAACTTTTCTGTGATATTTTAAATTTTTTTATCAAAAATGTTTTCAGTCATCAACTTTTTTTGTGTACTGAATATTGCAGGAAATTTTCCCAAAGACAGAAAATGGGTCTATTTTCCTGCAAAACAGAAACATCTTTGAAATGTTTCACAACGTTGTTTTTTCAACCAGGTCTACTGCTGAGCCATGAACAGTTTAATAGTGAAAGCAGTTACAATACTTTAGCCACTTGGGACTTGATTCAAAGCCTACTGAACTCAAAGAGCATCCTTTACCTTTAGGACTATATCCTTGTAGTTAATGTAAGGACTTCAGGAACTGGCCCTTAAAGTGATGTGATAATCTTGAAATCCAATCAATTTTTAAAATGAATTAAAAGCAATTTCAGAAATTACACTTCTCCTGGGTTCCTCTTCCAATTATTGAATCAATACAATCATATTTTCCTATTTTTATTTTTTTTAATTCTCCTCTGTTGCTATGTAAAAGACCCAAACAAACAATAGGGGAAACTGACAAACTGGCCTTGTCAGGTCAGGTAGGGAGAGTGACACAGACAAGCGATAAAGCAGTGTTTCCCAAACTTGGGATGCCGCTTGTGTAGGGAAAGCCCCTGACGGGCTGGGCCGGTTTGTTTACCTGCCCCGTCCACAGGTCCGGCCGATTGCGGTTCCCACTGGCTGCGGTTCACCGCTTCAGGCCAATGGTTGCTGCTGGAAGTGACGCAGGCCGAGGGATATACTGGCCGCCGCTTCTAGCAGCTCCCATTGGCCTGGAGCAGCGAACCACGGCCAGTGGGAGCCGCGATCGGCCGGACCTGCGGACACAGCAGGTGATCAAACCGGCCCAGCCCGCCAGGGGCTTTCCCTACACAAGCGGCGTCCCAAGTTTGGGAAACACTGCGATAAAGGATCTGATTTTCAGATGTGCTCACACCCACAACCCTCATTGATTTCAATTGAAGTTAGGAAGACTCATCTCTTCTTAAAATCAGGTCCCATGTGTAGTAAAATGCACAAAGAGAACATGCAGGAAAAAAAGGAGAGAAAATAATGTTTTCTCTAATCTCTCAAATTCACTGTAATATTAGGTGCTATTTGTAACAAGAGTAGGTAAAAAGTTTCAAATGCAAGCATGACTTTTAAGAAGATGGTGTTCTTTTCAAAGTGTATTTAGTTTTTATTACAGTAGTGCTTAGAGGCCCCAACTGAGATCAAAAACCCTTTGTGCTAGGTGCTGTACAAACATAAAGAGCTTACAGTCTCAATAGACAAGATGGACCAAGGGTTGGAGAAAGGAAGTACTGTCCCAATTTTATAGCTGTGAAATTAAGGCAGAGAGAGACAAGCTTGAGAGTGACTTGCCCAAGGGTACACAAGAAGTCTGTGGTAGAAACAGAATGTAGATCTACCGAGTCACAGTCCATTACCTTAACCACAAGTTCATCCTTTCCCTACCAGTAGGATACAGCCTAAGGGATAAATCACTTTCCTCCTCTATTTGTTTGGGGATGTTTTTTGTTTTGTTTTGTATGAAGATATAAACTTCCTTGCAGTTATCCTTAAGAGTGCTCACACTAAAATTTCTGGCTACTGGATTTTTGTTGTTGTTGCCTGTATATTTTTGTGTGCTTTTTAAATGAAGCCATAATATAGAGAGTGTAAATAAACCTAGTATTTGTCTAAAATATTAAACTTTCCACATTGCAGCACTTCCTCCAGACATCTGTACAAACTGTTAAGTACATTTAAGGAGCAAATTGGTAGGCAATGATACAAAGAAATAGATGCTGTAAGTCTTCCAATAAATAATGGGTAAAGTTACACTAGTACAGTACAATTTAATTTGAGTCTTTCCTAAAACCACAATGCATCAGAATGTGGTTTTTATTTAATTGTGCAAGTAAATGTGTGTGTGTGTGTGCTGGTAAGGTAAGTCAGCAAATCAACGTACTCATTCTGACAGACTAGTTTCACTATTAACCTCTTAGCCTTTCTTCCCACAAAAAAGATGAAGCAACTAGTAATTCAACAAGACTATGAAAAGTGCACATTTCATGGGGGCACTGAATATGCAGTTACCTATGTGTGCAAGTTATTATTGCATTTCCCACTGTAACTGCAAAATCAAAATGTTGTCATTTGTGCTATAGAAGTACTATAGGTGAAGGTTTAAAACTGCTTTCAATCAATAGAGATTATTACTATGGACTAGATCCTGATCTGGAGTATTTCAGCATAGCTCCATTGACTTCAAAGGACTACAGTGCACTGATTTACACCAACTAATGATCTGGCCCTAAATCTATCTACTGTAAAATTGCAGATTCTAACTTATACCTTATTGACTTCAATAGATTGGACAGGATTTCAGTGCAAAGTTTGACTCCATGGGGTCTTTTGAAGTGAACGCGGCTGGATGGTGTAAATCCGCACAAAATATCTCCACATATTTAGACAAGAGACTCACTTAATAGAGCTGAAGATGCTAGGTACCTCAGTTGGAGTAATAATTTGAGAGTTGCAATGATACTTTACTTAGGGTGACCAGACAAGTGTGAAAAATTGGGACCCTTTTTGGGGGTTGAAGATGAGGGGGCATAGTTGCCTATATAAGACAAAGTCCCTAATATCAGGACATCTGGTCACTCTAACTTTACTACTAATAGAGAAATCCTCAAATTAGGACCTGATTCTGCCCCACTGAAGTCAATGGGAGTTTTTCCATTGACTTTAATGGGAACAATATCAGGGCCTTAGAGAAGATAACTTGAATTTTATCTGAATCAGGCAAGAATCAAACTGTACCTGACCGCTTAGATAAGATGGATCTGTATAATTCCTCTAGGGCTGTGCATTTCAAGCTTGGGGGGGCAAATGGGGCCAAATATAGCAGTCTTATTTCAGAATGGAGTAATCTGTATGCCATTGCTCTACACCTGCAATGTGCAGTATTGTTTTTATTATACTGCTACTCTGCCTGCTGTAGCCCTAGGAGGGCTTTGGAGAACCCTTAACAACAACAGAGGTATCTGAATCAGAATAAAGATACAATTACATCAAACCCTCCAAAAGAACTTTATTTTCCAGTGAACTGTCACTTGTGATTCTACAACTTCTTGCTCCGAGCCTCACGGAGCCTTCAGCAGTTGTTGTGCTTTCTGAATCTGAATCCCAGCCCTCACATTACTAAGAAACTGTGCTCTAAACTGCATTGCTAGTCTCATTCATCTTCCATGACCCAGATTCCTTCCAACATTAAGAAAAGTATCAAACCAGCACTGGCTGATAGAGATCCAGTATCTGTTTCCTAAAAGGTAGAGAGAGCTTTAAAGAAATCCAACCAGCTGGGCAGAAAAAGCTTAACGTCATTTCAACTTTATGCCTGATGCTTGCATATGCCATTTGGTAGGTTCATCCATTGTAAAGTTGGCTGAATACAATTAATCAAGTACATGGATTAATTTTTAACCAGCTGTAGCTCACTGGATAAACTAGATAAATGCAGACATATACAACTATTCTTGCAAAACAAAGGCTTGTCAACTATAAAAAAAATCTTCTTATATATTCTCTGTTCTTACATTCATTTGGAATTCTCCTCTCACTCATGTACAAAAAGAGGAAGGAAGATCCAGAGGCAGGGTGCTGCCCTTGGACTCATGAGACCTGGTTTCAATTCTCTGCTTCACTATTGACTTTGTGAGAACTTGGGCAAGTCACTTAGTTGCTCTGTGCCTCCATTTCCCCATCTTCTAAATGGTTATAATAGTACTACCCTGCCTCAGAGGGGTGCTATGAGGATAAATACATTAAAGATTGTGAGGTGCTCAGATAATAGGGGCCATATAAGTACCGTAGAGAGCGAGATACAAAAGACTGTAGCTGCTTATGCATCTGGTTCTGCCGCTCTTATAGTGGGTAGTACCCTCTGGCCCAGAATTTGCTCTCTCATCATGCTGAGCCATCTTAGTAGTATCTGGTAGTACCTTACTCCACAAGTAGTGCTGTTGAAGAAAATGGGACAAATCACAGAGTATGATACTATTTAATGTGAGCAAAGGTGGAAGTATCTTAAGTTTGGGACTACTCACCATGAGTAAGGATGGCAAACAGTGGCACTGAACCAATTTTTATAGCGGGGGGTGCTGAAAGCCATTGACCAAAACTGTAAACCCTGTATATAATGGAAACCACTTCAAGCCAGAGGGTGCTGTCTCATCCCCAGCACCCTTACTTCCAGCATGCGATGGCATGGCAGAACCTGGTCTTTATGCAGATTAAGCTCAGCTCCATACAGTATCAACCTATGACTTATGGTGCAGCGAAATGCCACATCACAAGTTGGCTAGAGTCAGATAAAAGGGGACTAATTTTTATGATAGAAAAATAATTGAAAAAGGTTAAGTAAATGAAACACCAAAGAAAAGTGTCCAGGGAGTTCCACCAGCTTTTAATTTACTCACTATTCCTAAATGAATGGTACCACAAAATGAATCAGACATGAAAACTGGTTGTTTTCTTTCTGCTGGTGTATAGGGACAGAGTTATGAAGGCATTTGGCTCTTGGCAGAACTATCCTCAAGATCAAAATTCACTTTTCAATCTTTTGTTGTGCAAAATTAAGATAAGATTTATACATGACAAGATGTAAGGGCCTGATTCAGAGCCCACAGATGTCAGTGGGAGTCTTTGCATTGACTTCAATGGGCTCTGGTTCAGGCCTGATATGACGTATTTGACAGAAACAGCCCGAATGGATTTTTGATTCTGTTAATTCATCTTGTTAGGGATACTTGATTTTCTTATTTTACACAGAATCAGATTTAACCTTTCTTTCTAATCCCCCACTCACCATATTTTTCTAGACTCTACTCAGTTCCCATTTTTCCATACACACAGTGATACTCAACACCTAGAGTAAACTAACTGCACTCCTAGCACAAGACCCCAGCAAGTTCAGCAGTGTCATTTCTAACCTCAGCAGTATACTTCATTCAGAGAACTGGAACCCTCCCTCTGAGTCCTCACTTCCCTGTAAAGACATTCTGGGATGTTACTGCAAGGGTAGCCACTGCACATGCTTTATAACCTAAGGGCTTTATTACAGAACAACCATATCCACATTGTCGAGCACTTACATCTATCATCCCACTCCCTTTGAAGGGATAACTCCCGTGAGGAAGCACTTGCCTGTAGAAATGTAACATCCATAGTTGGGGCCTAGAGTTTTGTTAAAATGTAGGTGAAAAATAAGAATCTGCCTGAATCTGATGAGTGTAATAAAGAAATTCTTAGGGAAAGGTTATATGGAGAAAAATAAGAGGAAACAAAGGAACAAGAATGGTGGTGCACAGAAAGATACAATACAAATAATAAAAACAAAAAACACCACCAACCAACAAACCAACTCTCCAGTGTACTAACGTGCATGATCCTATACCCATGAGGGATTTTAACTATTAAGATATCTGTTGGATAAAAAAACTTGCCAAACATGCATCATCAAACAGTTTTAGAAGATAATATTATGATTCAAAAAGCAACAAATCCAACTAATAGAGAAGCCACTCTGTATCCACCTCTGATCTTCAGCTAATGAGCTTGGAATGGGTAGCAATTGTGAGAATTGCAGGCAAGCTTAGATGACGTGACCAAAGAATCATAGAAGAATCACAGAAGATTAGGGTTGGCAGAGACCTCAGGAGGTCATCTAGTCCAACCCCCTACTCAAAGCAGGACCAACACCAACTAAATCATCCCAGCCAGGGCTTTGTCAAGCCGGGCCTTAAAAAACCTCTAAGGATGGAGATTCCACCACCTCTCTAGGTAACCCATTCCAGTGCTTCACCACCCTCCTAGTGAAATAGTGTTTCCTAATATCCAACCTAGATCTCCCCCACTGCAACTTGAGACCATTGCTCCTTGTTCTGTCATCTGCCACCACTGAGAACAGCCGAGCTCCATCCCCTTTGGAACCCCCCTTCAGGCAGTTGAAGGCTGCTATCAAATCCCCCATCATTCTTCTCTTCTGCAGACTAAACAAGCCCAGTTCCTGCAGCCTCTCCTCGTAAGTCATGTGCCCCAGCCCCCCGATCATTTTTGTTGCCCTCCACTGGACTCTCTCCAATTTGTCCACATCCTTTCTGTAGTGGGGGGCCCAAAACTGGACTCAATACTACAGATGTGGCCTCACCAGTGCCGAATAGAAGGGAATAATCACTTCCCTCGATCTGCTGGCAATGCTCCTACTGATGCAGCCCAATATGCCGTTAGCCTTCTTGGCAACAAGGGCACATTGCTGACTCATATCCAACTTCTTATCCACTGCAATCCCCATGTCCTTTTCTGCAGAACTGCTACTTAGCCAGTCGGTCCCCAGCCTGTAGCGGTGCATGGGATTCTTCTGTCCTAAGTGCAGGACTCTGCACTTGTTCTTGATGAATCTCATCAGAGTTCTTTTGGCCCAATCCTCCAATTTGTCTAGGTCACTCTGGTCCCTACCCTCCAGCATATCTATCTCTCTCCCCAGCTTAGTGTCATGAATTACCTGATTTCAGCAGTGTGCTGAGTGTCCATAATTACCACTGAAGTTAGAGAGAATTGTGGGTACTCTTCCTCTCCAAAAATCAAGCCAGCTATTTAAGTGCCTAAGTCAGATATAGATACCTAACTTTAGACACTTAAGTGTGTCCTAAATGCTTTCCCTTCTCTTCCCCACAGGCTGTTATCAAATGTTATATGAAATATGAACCTTGATTTCAATATGAATGATGTATCTAGAAATGGTAAATAAAATAGAAAAAATGCTCATCTGATTTTATTTTAACATCTAGCAGGAACATTTCTGTACAAAAGGAAATTTTTGGAGAAATCTATGAAAATGAAAATTGGGATTCAAAATGGAAGAACTCTAGCAATCTGTGTTTATGGGGATTGTGATGTTCACTCACCTTACCAAATAAATTGGGTGGCACAAAACTCAGATTTCTCATGATCTTAGTGAGAACACTTAAATTAATGCTGTTTAAAATACTTTCTTTACATAGACAGACTATTTTTTCTTCTTTTGAATGTAACAAGCAATTTTTGAAGTTTTTTGTAAAATCTTTACACTTCACTTTTAATGCTTTAAAATGTGCAGCGTGGGAACTTTAAGCAAAAAAGCTGGCAAAGAAAAGTGAAAGCAAAGATATCAGGTATACAATGTAACACGGCAATTTATTTTATAAAAGTATGTTGTAGATTTTTAAAAATATAGGGACCCAGATAAAGCCCTTAGGCCATAGCTGGGAGAACATCTGATTTCATGCTCCAGTTACCCTCAAACTCCTTCTCTTTCACAGACACAGCAGTGAGGTACACAAACCAGGGAATTTAGCAGACCTATAAACATTTTCCTGACCTGGACAATAAGGCATTTTCTGAAGCATGCAGTGGCATTTCAGATAGTACCAGCAAGAATTCACAACCTTGAGAAGAAACTCAAACAGAAGGACATCAAAGCTGTTTATTTTATCAACAAAACAAACCTTGATTTGTAGCCACAAAAAATAAAAAAATAAAAATGTTTGGTAGCAGAATGTGTAATACCACCTGTAGGGTTGTGAGGACAGATCGAAAAGCTGGTTTAAGAGGCTTGATGCATCCAAAGGTGCTAAGACTTCACCATTTCAAAGCCTAAACTCCACAGAAATCTAGTTGAAATTAATGCAGATGAATATATGAGAGAGAATAATTTACTACTCTTTAAAATCCATTCATTGTAGCTTTCTATAAATAAATGGATTGGGAGCCCATTAAAATAAGGTATTCGTGCACACTGCTGTATATATATTGTATACCATATATGTAACGGAAGACATGCAGAGGTAGGGAGTTCTGATGAATGTTGAGGAAAGCACTTCAGCATTCATTTTAACCACTGACCTCAATGGGACTCAAGTACATGCTTAAGTACTTTTGTGAACAGCGATGGTTTTCTGAATCAGGACCCTGTGAGGATTGCTGCAGCAGAAAGCTGCAGACCTGACTCTAATCCTAGGATCACCCTAGTAAGAAATAACCATACTTGTTATTCGGGGAATTGATAAAGCATTTAATCAACTTTCATCCATACTGGCTAGTGAGTACATGTGAACCACTACCCTGCCTACTACTAAATGCAAATAGACTGGCTCCTGTGTTTGTAACGGTTTGACATTCTAAGGGCTGGCCTGCACCAAGGGTGTCCGCCATTATGGTTGTTTAAATCAAGTTGACTCTGATCAACATCCTGTGTAATCTGCAGCAAGCTAGACCTGAACTCTGTGTCACGGTCCCTGGAGTCTCTAGCCCCCTGGTGTGGCAGACTGGAAATTCTGAAGCAACTTCATTGAAATTAAAAACTGAGGAAGCCAAATTTTATAGCATGCCCCTTTAGAGGCAGCACATAGAAGGCAGAGCCTTGGAGGCAGTATGGGATTATGGGACAAGCACATTAGCAACTGAACATTTCTGGCTAAAATGTTGAAATTTAAAAAGCCATCTGTAGTTTTCAAAATTAGCAACATTTTATACTGGATCAGAAAGTTCCTACCTCTGAGAGCTATTGTTTCAGGATGTCTGCAGCCTCAGATTGACCACATTTACACTCAGTTCAAGTTTTCAAAGTCTTCTACACAACCAGAAGAGCTAGAAACACTTTTTAAAAAGTGAAATCCAAGATTCTAGAACATGGTTCTGCTTCAAAGAGTAGATTCCGAGGGAAATTCCATAGTCACAGTATACACAAGGCCCTCCTTGTGCCTGTTGCAGAATCAATGCACTGTAACAGAGACTACAGACTCCATTACAAATGCAACACAATATTTAAGCAGCGTATGAGGGAACTGACTTAGTCATGAGGGCCGGCTCCAGGATTTTGGTCGCCCCAAGCAGCCAAAAAAAAAAAAAAGCTGCTATCGCGATCTGCGGCAGCAATTCGGCGGGAGGTCCTTCCCTCCGAGCCGGAGTGAGGGACCGTCCGCCGAATTGCCACCGAATAGCTGGACCTGCCGCCCCTCTCCGGAGAGGCCGCCCCAAGCACCTGCTTGCCAAGCTGGTGCCTGGAGCTGGCCCTGAGGGGGAGGTGGCCAAGCTAATTGCTGGTGCCTACCTGTGGCAGGTGCAAGTACTTGTTCCATAGGGTCCAGTTTTCTGATAAACCAGAATGGGAAGTGGCCTTAGGGAAGGCATCTCCTAATGAATCTGGGGAATGGTTTTGGGGCTCCTAACGTCTAGTAACAGTGAGGAGACAACCCCTTGCCTCATCCCCTTAATACTCAGACAAGGGGAGAGTTCTCGGGTACCAACAATGGATTGGGTACTAGCTGTGGAGGCGTGGGAGACTGAAAGCAGCCCTCCATGAAATGGAAACAATTTAGGAGGGAATCATGAGCTACATTGTACCAGTTATTGCTGGGTGGTTCCAGGTGAATTAAGTTAATAGAGTTCAGGCCTAATTAAATCACATCCCTTGCATATTGTCTTTCTTCCCACGTGTCCGGGAAAATACATGAGGCCCTGCTTATGCTGTAGTGTCTGCTGCAGAATTAATGCATTGCAACAGAGACTATAGACTTCATTACTGATGCAACCACTGATGCAATCATTAAGCAGCCTAAGCTGGCTGATTTTTCTATTAGTGATAGTTAGCTCATGGAGGCTGTCCTATAACAGAAGTAGTGGAGATGTGTGTTGTTGTAAAGATTGGCCATGATTGGATCTATTTTATATGCTGCAGGTACATTATATTTAGTTGCTGCACTTGGTCTCTGTATGTAGACTATGTGGCTATCATTACAGTTAGCCTGTGACATAAATAAAATTCAACTTCCGTCTAAGTCAACCTTAGTACAGATCCTACAGGCCTAACAACAGGAGCACTTCCCTTTAGCTGGTGCAGTTTCTGCCTGTGGGCCATATGTGTTGCAGTGGTGTATGGCTATTGGTTGGCTGTGAAGTCACACTCCATCTTTGTGGTTTGATGGTTTGGTGACAGTAACCAGGGCTGTGATGTCATATATAAAACCTGTGTAACCCAGGACCTGCTTAAGAGGAGGTTGTGTACTTGAAAAAAATTAAAATGGTCTGTTAAATGCATTTCATAATTAACAACAAAATTTATCAAACAATTTATTCACTGCATAATATTCAATCATCTGTACTTTTCTTTCACAGCTTCTACTTCTTTAACTACCTAGATTGACAGCATTTCTATGTTTCTGACTTATAAATCAGACTGAAAAAATTATGTCTGGGTAGCTTTCAGTCCTGGAATGTTTCATACTAGAGTTCTGTACAGCATTAGGATGATATTGTGAAGGATGTATTAAGAGGTTACTTTCTGTATTTTTTCTCTGCTGATTGCAGCTCCCGGATTCTCTGCCGGGCCCCTTACCTTGGAGCAGTTTTGAGCAGAGTAGTGGGTTGCTCTAATTTGCACCATCTGGTAATGGTCCTCACAGGACTGTCTGCCAGCTGAGAATAGCACATTCTGGTCATGCCTCTTTTCCATCTCCTTCTACCCCCATCACTTTCTACTCTAAAGCAACCAGCCAGAAGGATGGTCTAAGAGCTCACCGGTGACTCCCCCCGGGGAAATCCCCTGCTACAGGGATATGTCCAGTGTCCACTCTCTTTTTGTGCCATTTACAGCAGAATAAGGCAAAGACTATGCCCTGCAGAGTCAAACATTGACCCTTTTCTATGCAGGAGTAGTAAGGAGCATGATAGCTGTTTAGAACTATTAGCTCAGTTTGCTCAGTCTAGGATGCTTGGACCATTTGGTATCTCCCAGCTAGGTTGTTTCTGCCCCCATCTAATTAAAAATGCTAATGCTACAGAAGTTGGATTGAGACCCTATTTTCAGGAACCTCGCTATTCAGAAGTGATCAGATCAAGGATTTTGGTTCAGCTTGTTATAAAGGCAGTAGTTTAGATTTCCAACATGCAGCAGCGTATGACACAAGTGACGTGGTTCCAGCCCATTTCAATCCACGGCTCTGACCAGCTATCAGTTCAGTTAGGACATTTTTATTGTTTGAGTCCAAATGGAAAAAAGATGTCAAAATTATTTGGCTCCCTTACAGAAGATGCCTAAACAGAAGCAGCCTGAAGAAGAAAATCACCCCTGAGCTTTAGAGGAATTTCAGAAATAGCCTCTTAATCCAGATTAAGTTCAATTGCAGTTTACTGAGAAGAATTACAGACCTTCAGCTCTGCCGGACTCCTACCTATCACAAACATAAATGCTCGATTAGAATTCCTAAGAAAAAATGGATTCCTAAAGAACGGCCACACTCTGCATTCTATCTCTTCAGAGCATACCACATTTGAAAACTTGTTCTTGCCAACCACACTGAAAAGGAAGTGCTGATCCACTGCCCGCAATGTAACTAAAACGGCAATTTGTGTATATTTCAGAGAGAATATTTATCTCTCACAGTTATTCTTTAATAATTTAGGTGTTGTACATTTTGCTTTTTTATAAGCATTCATAAAAATAGACACAGTAACTAATAACAAATAATGTTTTTAGGATGATCAAGATAGATACTTTAAAAACAGAACATAAGAGGAATGTTCATGTTCACAAACAAAACTACTAAGGGCAGATGACAACCTGACACAAATTTTCAGAGCTCTACTGACATAATGAAGCTATTTTGATTTTCACCAAATGAGGATCTGGGGCAAGGTACAGGTTCAACTGTACATCGTATGTAAGAAAGAAATAATTACTTTTTAATATTTGAGTACTTTAGTAGTGGCTGGAACTAATGGATTTCATTTTTATTTCTGGATAAGGGACAGCGTGCTAGAACAATTTAGAGTCACCGGATGTGGGTGCCTTAATTTAATCTCCGTTTTGCAGAGCGCTCGGTCGTATTTCAGCAAGCAGCTAGCACTTGGCTTGCACTCTATAGCAAGCACCCTACCGGTTCCCATGGCCAGGGCTGCTTGTAAACCCACAAGTGAGTAAACTTCCTCACTGAGGCAAAGTGAATTGCAGCAACGTTCAAAAATATTAACACTTCAGCCTACATGGTTTGAAATGTAGAATTTTGCAAAAGTAAAACCCCAGAGAGCGTGATTAGCCAATGACTCATCTTCCCTTTTTAACATGTTTTCACGGTTATAGAACTATATTTAATTGGCTGTTGAATTGATAGAAGCCTCATAGAAGATTCCAATCTAGTATGTAAGGCATTTTATTGCACAATAATGTATATTTTTGTGGTTTAATCTCTCAAGCACAATAAATTAACTTTAAATAAAGAGAGAGAAAGTTTAGTGAATGAAGAATATTTGCACAAAATTATCATAAATTTAGTGGTACAGTACAAGCAGTGGAAGTACCAGTTTCCCCACATAGTCCTGCCATTGTTCTTCAATCTTGGCTTGTAGAAGCCACCTCCAGGTTCGGGCTTTATGCCCATTCAGTTCTTGGCCTCTCAGATAACACTGCCAAATGTTGCAAAAATGTGGATTAGGTGTGTGATATGGACACCTGTCCAATAGGAACTGGATGGAGAACTCCAGATCAGTACAAAAGGCCATTGAACTGCTGTTCAAGAATAGAAGTGAAGACACAGTATAGCATGTCGTAGCTTTTTTTCCAATGCAACACATCTAGCGTGAAATTTTCAAAGTTGCCTAAGAGTAATGAGAACTGAGCATCCAAATTCCTTACACGACTGAAAATCTCAGCCACAAAGTATAGTAATCAGGAAATTAGGGCATTTATACACAAGCATTTTGTTTTAGTTTCATTTCCAACTACCATATAGTTCTAGAATATTATGGGGAAAAACAAACATTTTGGTACTTTTACAAGCAATTCTAATTATGAATAATGGTAGATATCACTTGAGATTGCTTCTAAGTACAGTACATATATTTAGGTAGACAGAATGTCATGATTTAATAAGAAACTTTCTCATTCCTTTTAATAATTTGCATTATTACCCTACAGAGTTTCTTTTTAAGAACATAAGAACGGCCATACAGGTTCAGACCAAAGGTTCATCTAGCCCAGTATCGTGTCTTCTGACAGTGGCCAATGCCAGGAGCTTCAGAGGGAATGAACAGAACACATTATCACCAAGTGATCCATACCCCGTTGCCCATTCCCAGCTTCTGGCAAACAGAAGCTAGGGACACCATCCCTGCCCAACCTGGCTAATAGCCATTGATGTACCTATCTTCCATTAATTTATCTAGTTCTTTTTTGAACCCTGTTATAGTCTTGGCCTTCACAACATCCTCTGCCAAAGAGTTCCACGGGTTGACTGTGTGTTGTGTGAAGAAATACTTCCTTTTGTTTGTTTTAAACATGCTGCCTATTAATTTCATTTGAGGATCCTAGTTCTTGTGTTTTGAGAATGAGTAAATAACACTTCCTTATTTACTTTCTTTAAAAGGTTCTTACTTATGAAAATGATCATTTTAATTTAAAATAAACTACAAATGTGGACACTTTACGCAGTCTATTTTGCAAAGATTTTGCATCACAGAATATTACTTAAGATAAGTATATGATGCTTGTGTATATTGTTTTAATAAGAAAGACTATGACAATTTAATTCTGAAATTGTTGGTTTCAATAAGGTTGCATTGTTGAGCTAACCTTAAATAAAATAACCATTAAGGGCCACAGTCTTTTCTGGGATTAAAATCAGTGGGATGAAATTTAATCATAATGATCTTAAAATACCTCAGCCCAATTTCACTCATACTCAAGTCTGCTGATACTATGCACTCAGGACATGATCCCTGTGGTAGGAGTTGGATTTGACCATGGTAAATTTGTGGCATGGCTGGTCAATACAGTAGGAAGAAGGGCCATGTTCGCCCAGGACAAAAGTGCCTCTAAGACATCCCTGAGATACACAGGATTTGGGGGATCTGTAGAGTTTTGGAACTGAATTCTCTGCTTCTTCTGTGGAGAGGGGAAACTCCTATCCCCATGGGGAAAAAATCAGAGGAAACTTTGCAAGGAGAACTTTGGTGAGTTTTCCTCCCCCGAGAGCTTCATCTGCAGGAAAGTATCAGCTAAGATGGTAGTTCCCAGCTTTTCTGGTCAATATAACGCACCAGAAACAGTATCAAAAAGTATGAGTAAGATTGTAAATAAAGGGCATTAGAATAACTGAGGTGAATACAGAATCTGATCATCTTTGAAAAAGAAACATTTAAAGAGGTCAAACAATTTTTTTTTCCAGATTTTACATCAACAATTGCCAGATGTGTGTGCAGCATAGTGAACATCAGTGTTCAGCAAAACCAAGCTATAATCTGTTTCCAGTCATATTTGGCATCTACCTTAACAACTGCTCTATGAAATTTCTGGACAGAATTTATGTACCAGGAAATCAAGATGCAGTACTTCAAATAATCATCCTACTTCATTCAGTCCCAACAGTCTTCATCACAAAAGTAAAATCTCCTGTATCAGTATGGGGGAAAGTCTTTTGGAGGAGGTGGGGGCAGGGTTGTTTTTAAGCTGAAAGTGTTGGAGCAGTTTTTTGTTCTGAAATATGACACTACAGCAAATTGCGTGATAGGTCATTTCCCTAATGATAATATTGCTTGTAGCAAGACAGCATGAATACTGGGTCCGTACACACACTAGCTAAACTTCAGTATCCATTAGAAATGCTATTTTACACACTTAGGTTTGATAGCTCAATATCATTAGAAATCAAAGATGCGCTCTGTCATTTTATGGGTGTCGGTTAAGATACAGGACTATATTTCAGCAGCAACACTCAACAGAAGTCTGACAACTAAACTACCTAGACAATCACATTTAATGCAGTTTCATAAAACATTGTAGACTATCCAGATCTTCAGGTTACTCACATTTTGCACATGCAAAACTTCTATTGCCTTTAATAGGAATTTGGCCTCAGTGGATATGTTTACATTGCCATTAAGTCCCACAACTGCTAGTCAGCTGACACGGGCCAGCCGCAGGTGTTTAATTGCAGTGTAGACATACTCAGTAAAGGTCAAATGCTCAGGGCCTATCTTTATAGCCCAGTTCATGCTAGTTCTCATTTGCTCTTCATGTGCTCTAGTAGATGCTTTGTTTCCAAATCACAAAATGAAGTAAAGCTGGTGTATCTGTCACAATATAGAAGTGGCTGATACTATTTGTGTTGTTCCTATTTCCCAGCTTATGATATACTCTTTGCATTTGCTGGTGCTCCTGGACATTTGAAGCAGGTTTGACCTTTGATCTTACTCACTATTCCAAGACAGGTAGTTGGCATCCCACCTTTACTTGGAAAAAAGCAGAGAACTTCTTTTGAAGCCAATAACAGTCTTCTCTCAGCAAGAAATGTACTTAATGAGCCAGCAAGAAATATTAATACCTTTTCATCTTTCCCCAGTAAAACAACCCTTGTCTTTGCTGGTCCTCAAGATAAGCTCTTGCACCCATCCCTCTTTTAGGATAAAAGGTATTCCTATTCAAAGAGCTAGCATGGGACTTCTGCAAAGCCACTTAAGTCATGCTTGAATGGTCCATAGGCCTTGTGTTGGCCCCCTGCAAAGGGATGAACTCCACTGTGACCAACAAGCACCAAATGAACAGGCTGTTCTGTTTAAAAGCTGATGGTACAATATGCCCCTATCTTTTTACACTGTTACTTTTTTCTTTTTTTGGCTTGAACTTATGGGCTTGCTGACAAATGTCTCCATTTCATTTATGAAATAATCATAAATTGTCCCAAACAACTATAAAGCCCAAGAATAAAATAATATTTCCTGTCTGTAGATCTCTCACCTTCTACTTTAAGAACGGTAGTGTAGCCAAATCAAAAGGGTACTTGACTCAGACGCAAGGGACCTGGCTTCTATTCCTCTACTAGTGACTGCCAGTGAGTCACTTTGACTCCTTGTATCTGTTTCTATCTTTAAAAATGGGGATAACAATACCTACTTCCCTGGTAAAGCACTTTGAGATCTATGGATGAAAAGGGCTCTGTAACAGCTAGGTATAACTATTATGGGGCCCTAAAGTCCAGTGACATTACATTTATTAAGCAGCAATATTTTTACACCTTCTATGCATGAAATAACAAAAGTAACAATTGATAATGATGACTAGGTGCCCCAAAGCTATTTCTTTTGTATTTCATTGAAAAACTGATCTTTAACATGATTTATTGCAACAAATATGCAAGCCCAAATTCAGAAAATAAATGCTGACCCCTCCAACCACATGACTATGCTTCAAGTTAATATAGTAATATAACACGTTCCATGTTTCTCTTGAGAGGAAACTGCTTCAATTTCTTATGCTAGTTCTCTAGAAGATTAAAATGCTGTTACCATTGAGATTATATCCACCACAGTGTATGTACTGAGTACTTCTAGAGATCAAGTTATTTCCTGAATGCAGAAATCTATCTAGGATAAAACCCACTAACTTGTACGAAGGTTTTCTATAGTTTGTGCTTATGCACGTAAGACTTGGATCTGGAGAGAATGCTAATAATCCTATTAACTTATGGTAAACCTGAAATGTACTACTACATGTAGTTATGTAATGGAGTAAATATTTTGAGTTGTAATTTTAATATATTTTGTATTTTTTTACCCTGTTACCAAATATTTAGGTTCTGAACCTACAAATGCCATGCACATGCTTAGCTTTACTCCTTTAAGTTCTCCCACTGAAGTCAGTGTTTAAGTTAAACATATGCACAAATGTTTGCAGGGTCAGGAACATAGATTGTAAATCACTATAAACGCTAATATTTTAGAAAAAGATTAGGAGACCAGCGTTATCATCAGGAGCGCTGTCAGCTTTTCTGCCGCCCTAGGCGGCGGAAGGGCCCGCCCCAAAATGCCCCCCCCTTATCCCCCACAGAGGCGGCGGAAGGTCCCGCCGCTGAAATACCGCCGCGGTCGCCACCCCCCCAAATTGTAGCACCCTAGGCAACCGCCTAGGTCGCCTAATGGGTTGAGCCAGCCCTGCTTGTCATCCTTTCTTAAGGTATGTTTATGCCACGGAGTTTATACCAGCATAGCTACCTCGCCATAGCTATGCCAGCCTAACCTTGAAGTGTAGCTGCAGCCTATACCAATGGCAAGGATTTTCCATCTGTGTAGAAACACCACCTCCCAGAATGATGGCAAATATGTTGACAGAATCATTTATCCACTGACATAGCTGCATCTACACTGAGGGTCAGATCAGCATAGCTCCATCAGTCAGAGGTGTATATTTTTCATACCCCAGACTGATGTGGCTATGTAGACCTAACTGCTAAGTGTAGACCAGGTATTAGGAAAACCTTCCACTCACATAAAAGGGAGGTTTATCAGCATAAGGCCTGCAGGATTGAGGGCTTTTTTTCCTGAATAAATGCCTTATAGTGAGAACCACTATTAACCATTATAGCGGTAACCACTATTAAGATATGAATAAAATGTACCAGTGAGAAATAATATGATTTTCTTAGTTGCATCACTGCTTCTAACTAAAAAAAAGAAAAAAGTGATTATTTAGCTTTAACACAGATATTCATGAATGCAGAACAGAACTATATTCTCTATAGCTGGAAAAAAGATATATGGTGCCTCTGAACTGCTCTATTGAGAGATTCCATGATGTTTCTAAAAGAATTACCTGTTCATTCTTATTACTATTACTACTATTAATAATGCAGGAATGGTACCATTCTGCCTACACTTCCTGAAAACAGATAATAGGTCTGTATGTCTGCCATTATCAAAACATCCATCAAAGGTCAGGTAATTTTCCATACTCATTTAGAAACAAAGAAGCTACCTATTTTGGTAAAACTGTTCCAGGTTTTCTGTGTTTGTGCCTCAGACATGAAGCAGATGTAATCAGTGAGAAAATGAAGGCCGTTATTTCCATGACAACATCAACACAGAGGTGTTTGTGTTTACTCAGCCCTGTGCTCAGAATTGGAACCTTATCTTGTCAGGAGCTGAGTGCTGAGAGCTATCAAAACCCTTTGAGCCAAATGTCCCACATCTTTACAAGATCATCCCATTTCCATGGATTCCATGAAGGGATCTCCACAGGACCCGGGACAAATGTGTGGAAAGGTGGAAGGGGCAGAGAGGTCTGGGCATGGAATCGGGAGAAACAACATCCTGTCTGGCCACCAGTGATACATCTAACAAAAGAGTTGTTGCCGGGATTAGATTAACTCTTCCCTAGCATCCCCCACCCCTATGCTGTGGGAAATCCACTGGGAAAGGATTCGAGGGGCATTTGTTGATAAGGAAAAATCCTTGCATTGGTACCACTTTCCAAGCCATTGTGGAGGCACAAAACCTCAATATAGACCCATCCTCTTGATCTAGTGGAAGATCTTCACAGATCTGAAGGGGTCTATGGGATGTAGGGACAGAACACCTTATTTGTTCTTTAGCGGAATGATTCTGGAGAAACTCCACAAGGGGAACATCTCTCAGAGGTTTATTTTCAGGAAAGGGTGATCAAGTCCTCAATGTTTACTCAGACCTGAAGTAGGCAAAAATTCCAGTGACTTATAGTAACAAGCCCTAATTATTTATTTCTACATAAAGACTGCAGTTATCTTAATGAAATCCATGATAATCAGAGTTCATTTCAAAAGCACCTAACGTAACTTTGGAACCTAAGTCCCATTTTCAAAAGTGACAGACATTTAGGATCCTTAGTGCCTAAAGGTACGTCTACACTGCACATGCAGCCTGTACAGTACATACACTACATAAGCGCTAACATGGATATAAAAAGCGGTATAGTCGGTGAGCCACTGCTTAGGAGAGTAAAGAGACTCCTGATCCCTTTGGTTATGTACCTGGGTATATACCCTACAGGGCTTTCTACATACCCAAGCAGCGCCTCCCAGTCTACACTGTTATT
Source organism: Emys orbicularis (assembly GCF_028017835.1). NCBI lineage: Eukaryota > Metazoa > Chordata > Testudines > Emydidae > Emys > Emys orbicularis. The sequence goes on from NC_088690.1 coordinate 45,351,548, forward strand.
TTTATCAGCATAGTGGCCCACTGCTGGAGCCTTCCCCTGTGGCAGGGATTGGTCCCGGCAGCAGGGAAAGACTCCAGCAGCATGGAAAGCTACCTCAGGAAGCTGCTGGTACCTTTCCCTGCTACAGGGAAAGGCAGCTCCCTGTTGCAGGGAAAGATTCCAGCAGTGGGAGGCAGAAGGGAAAGGCTCTGGCAGCTTCCTGCTGCCAAGGCTTTTGCCTGATGCCTCTCCGCTGCCAGAGCCTTTCACTGGCAAGTGTAGTTACAAACCACAGTGTGGACACAGCTCACTTTTCACTGCACTTTGTAGCTATATCTGACGTGCAGTGTAGACGTAGTCTATGTTAGTTTTGAAAATGGGATTTAAGTTCACAAGTCACTGTAGATTCTCTTGAAAATGTTACCCTATGTGCCTAGTAAACCTCCTAAAGGAGTGCACCATATCTACCCAAAGTGCTAGCCTAGCCAAAGAACAGAAGGCCCAATTCCAGTGTAAATTTTACTGACATAAATCCAGAGTAATTCCATTGAAGGCAATTTTACATCAGTGCAGCTGAGATCAGAACTTGATCCAGAGTAACTGAAATATATTTTAACTATTTTATACTCATTTATGCCATTAAAAGCGGTAACATGAAGTATGCAAGACATTTTCTGAACAGCTTTTATACATTCTGAATAGCTGACATAACACTTCATTTTCCTTTTTTCTAGTAGCTGTTACCCCAGAACAGATTAAATATTTTCCAGTTTAATGTTTTACATTTGATTGTCCAACCAGTGTATACTTTTCAAGTGAGGGTGGTGTGCTGGGGCCAAAAGCTTTTATAACAAAAATAAATAAATAAAAAGAGCTTTGTATAAAAAATGTATCAGGTGAGGAGAATTATTTGATCATAAAATTCTAATTTTTAAACTTAATGGCCTTCCGTTTGATTTTAATGCTCTATCAAACTGGTGTTATATTGTCCTTATCCAATTAAAAACTCAAACACCAAAATTCTAATTCTATGTTCTTTGGCAATGTCTAAACCTAGCAAAGTAATTTATTTATAATAAAAATAACAGTACTGCATTAGATCTATTTTTAAAATATGAAAAACGTTTCTGTTTTCTGGGAGCAAAATATCTCACAAAACACCCTTAAAAGACAGAGAGAGAGAGAAATTCATAGGAACACTAATACTAATTTTATCCTGGCTGTATAGTTAGTACAGTTATTACAAAATCTTTACATCACAACCACTAATAGCAAGACCCCCACAAACTATACTAAACATCTGTCCCCTGTCAGAGTTAGTTACTGCCACCAGGCTATCACACAGACATTTCAGATTAGGGTAGTTTAGCAGAGTCCCTTCAGGCTAGGATAAGGTACTGAAGGAAGTATAGCTCCTCAATAGAAGAGAAGCAGGGGCCAAAAGATGACTTTGAATCAGGGAATATCATCTCAAAAGAAACAGGAAAATAGTAGGTCTGGAATCAGATCAATGTACTAAACTATATTGTTTCACATTTTAATAGAAAACAGGCAAATTTTGAATTATGGGGTTATAGTTCAGTCTCAAAGTTCTAGTAAGTCACAATATAAACTCCTGAGATTTGTTCTTTGGTTTATATCATTATCAGAACCCTGTGACATAATTATACCTAGTAAATCACAGATACCTGCTCTTTTTTCAATATATGATTATTATTTTAAAATGTAACAAACAGGTAGCATTACTAACATCTCAGATGGAAAGGAAAACATCAGAAGGGCTGTTCTTTGTTCTTCTTTTGATGACTTTAGTCTATAGGTCCTGATTCAGCAAACCACTTAAGCACGTGCACAGTTTTAAGCATTTAAGTCGTCCTTCTATAGTTAAACCATTTTCTGAACAAATATTTATCAAAATATAATGGTACATTTTTTGGAACATTTTGAAAATACCATTAAGCAAAGAGTGAAAATGTGTCAGATGTAAATTAGATGATGTATCACCCTTTCAATCACTGTGGTGGCTCCCAAAGTCAACAATAAAGATTTTAAATGACTTTAAAATAGACTTTGTGGCGCTGCCCATTTCCTAATATGCCAATTATCATGAAGACAAGCTGTGGGACAATTGTAAGACAAGCTAATGTGACAGATTATTTTCAGAGAGAGCAAATGGTTATTGTCATTAAAGAATTTCTATATAAATCTGAGCAAATATTTTTTTTCTGGGGCCGAACCAAAAAATTCTCCCAAATTTGCTTTGAATCGAACTGAAATTGATATTTTTTAAATTTTTCACTGAAGCAAGGACACAAAAAAATTTTGTTTGGAACTGACCAAAACATTTTGGGTCAACCCAAAATGAATTTTTTGACTTTTTTTGTTTCAATGCAGTCATTTGGGGGCATTTTTCACCTTTTTCTTGTGGCTTTTTTTAAAAAATGGCCAAAATTCAAAATGGGACAATATTTTGGAACAAAAATAACTAAAAGAAACATTTTAAAATGTTCAAAATGAAACATTTTGAAACCGAAAAGTTGAACCAAAACATTTCAAAATGGTCAAATCTATTTTTTTTTTTACTTTTTCAAAATAAATCAGCCAAGACTATTAATCAAATTTGACCGAAATTTGAAAATATAGTTTCAGACCACCACCCCAAAAATGCATTTTTTTCAGTGACAATACTATCTACTAAAAAGATTTCACCCAGCTCTTTTAGTGTACCATGTATCTGCTTCAGTATTTCAAGACTTTGTAACAATCCCTTTTCAGTGAACATTTTATATCTTACTAATAAACTTAGCCACTCAAATCCCTCTGCAATTTGACAGTAAAACATTTCCAAAACACACATACAGCTGCATACAACCTGATTTTCAAAAGTGCTAAGCACCACAATTCCAATTATTTAGTTCAGTAAATATCTCCTTCCAATACTGAATGTTGCAGTGTGGATCTGGATCTTACTTTCATTAACTGAGGACAATTTCCAAAGATATCTTTGGCTCCACTTTATCTGCAACATGCACTTCATGAAATGTGATGTCAAACTCTTGCACTCTAGCTGTTAAATCCTGTATTTCCCTTCATACATATATTTTGTGTATTTTTCTTTTTGATGAAGGGTGGAGAGTTATAGTACAATACTTTTCTGTGTAGATAAATCTTTTAGGGCAATGACATGTCTGGAGTGAGAATTAATTCCTTATTATTATGATTATATTTGGTTTTATGGGTGCTCAGACACCAGTGATGAATCTGGGACAAGATTCTGAATAGAATAGAATAGAATAGAATAGAATATTGTCCCTTCCCTTAGGTATGTAGGTACCATTACATACTTGCATTCCATACAGATGGAATATCTGTAATGTGAATTGCATGTCAGGAGCATAAAAATTTTAGATTTTCATACTCTGGCATCATACACACATGGGCATATCTTATTATATACAAAGTACATATACAACACACAGCAACCTGCACAGCTATATTAAAATTCATTTATATATAAGACTGCTAACTAGTTACTATACTGTTACAAGTATGAAACCACAGTGGGTTTAGGGATGGGTTAAACACTGGGGCCAAATAAATAATGTAAATAAGTGCAATGCTTTTGTATATGGTCTTTATATATTTCATTCACATAGGAGAGAATAAAAATAATTACATGGGTGTCTAAAGGTTGTTTTTAGCAGGGTTTAATATTAAAATGTACACTACCATATTCTCTACTGTATCATCTTCCGCAATATAAAAACTGCAAGGGCACAGTGACCAGTATGAATAATAGTTGGTGGCCCTATGTGTGAGAGGTTATTTTGGGTGCAGAGAATGATTCATTATTCAAAGATGGTGCTACTTTGAATAAGATAACAGCAGGTCCGTTCCTCAGCAGAAGAAATTAATTGCACAGGGGATTATAAAAACAATATGGCTGTGCTCATCCTCATCCTCGCTCCCTTGTTCCTTCCTTTTTTAAAAACCCACTGTTGTATTTTGCCTTAAATTAGATTGTGAGCTCTTTGGGGTAAGTATTGTCTTTCATTCTGTGTTAGTACAGTGCCAAGGAGAATGGAATCGCCCTGATCTTGATTGCAATCATTAGGTTCAATTGTAGTAATAAAGAACAATAATATAATATTCACGACAGAATATACAAGGCAACAACAGCCACAATGTCAAAAATGCTAATGGCCTGATGTTCCATGTGCTCAGTACCCACTATTAGGGCCACGTTTTCCTCTCTCACTTCAGCACCTAAACAAAGGCCAGACTTTCAAAAGAGCTCAAAACCCACCCATCAAAACCTGGAGACTTATTTTGATGTCTAAATGATTGCTAAGCTCTTTTGAACATACTGCCCCATTTGCGGGTGCTGGTCCTAAATACCTTGTATGGGCAATTAAATGCTGAAGCAAAGCTGTAGCATTTGAGGACCCAAAAACTATTTATTGTGAATATAACCAACAGCATGGACATTAGCATTATCTTATCATAGGAAAATAAAGAAAATTCAATAAACTACTGCAAAAAGAAAAAGAAAAAACCACAGAGATAAAATAATACTTGTAAGTTTGAATGCATCGTGCTGCTGCCTTTGTGGACTTTCCATTGACATCACTGTGGAGGTGAGGCTTACGTGAATAACATTTTGAGTGGGGAGAGAAAACAAGAGATTTAATGTGACGGGGAATGGCTGCCAATGGTGTGAGGTAATGTGATGGGTAACATGCCATTGCTGTTCAGTAAAAAGTCATTTTTAGAGGCTTTGGTTTGCTGACAGTCCTTCCCTGGACATAATCCTGTGGCCATTGAAATCAGTCACAAAACTCCTATTGACCTCCATGGCACAGGATCATGTCCATATATGCCCACTCCCCAACACTGCCACATGTACTAAAATCCCAAATAGTAGTGTATGCAGGATAGTCTTCAACTACAACTAAACCTGGTAGATCTTGATCACAAACGTTAATCATGGCAGGGAGACAAATGCAGCTAGAGCATCTTGATCTTTGTTTATCTAACAAAGCACTCCTGAACTCTTATGGGTTTTGCTATAAAGATGTGAAGTTATTTCCTGAACTGTACTGTGACATTGCAATGGTTTTAATATGTCCTATGTTCCACTCAAAAGGAATCTACAGGCATGGTTTTCATATCATATTGTGACACCCTAAAAATCCACCATCTTTCTTCACATAGAACATTTTTCCTTTTCATTGATTCTATTCTAGTGGTCAAACAGTCCAATATTCCTAACAATATAATATGTCAAATTCAGGAGATCAACAGCTGTATTTCACTGAAATTCATGAAAGTTTTACCTCTGTCTCCCTCAAAACATTGAGTTCACTGGTATCTAAGAAAAATTTGTCTTGCCACATGCCGGTCTTCCCTCTTTGTCACCATCATATTTAGACCTTATATCCCTGCCAGGGCTTCTTAAATCTAAGCTCTCTCTCTTTTGCCTGCCTTTGTGTCCTCTCCAGCACCTGAGTTCACCTTGGCTTAAGTTATTATAGACCCTACATAACAGAACACCACTGGCCATCACATACAGCCCCCAGCTAAAACCTCTCCAGCGCATTATCCACGATCTACAACCTATCCTGGAAAATGATCCCTCACTCTCACAGACCTTGGGAGGCAGGCCAGTCCTCGCTTACAGACAACCCCCCAACCTGAAGCAAATACTCACCAGCAACTACACACCACACCACAGAAACACCAACCCAGGAACCAATCCCTGTAGCAAACCTCGTTGCCTACTCTGTCCCCATATCTACTCTGGCGACACCATCAGAGGACCCAACCACATCAGCCACACCATCAAGGGCTCATTCACCTGTACATCCACTAATGTTATATATGTCATCATGTGCCAGCAATACCCCTCTGCCATGTACATTGACCAAACCGGACAGTCCCTCCGCAAAAGAATAAATGGACACAAATCGGACATCAGGAATGGTAACATACATAAGCCAGTAAGTGAACACTTCAATCTCCCTGGTCATTCTATTACAGATTTAAAAGTCACTATCATTGAACAAAAAAACTTCCGAAACAGACTTCAAAGAGAAACAGCAGAACTAAAATTCATTTGCAAATTCAACACCATTAATCTGGGCTTGAATAGGGACTGGGAGTGGCTGGCTCATTACAGAAGCAGCTTTTCCTCTCCTGGAATTGACACCTCCTCATCTCTTATTGGGGGTGGACTACATCCACCCTGATTGAATTGGCCCTGTCAACACTGGTTCTCCACTTGCGAAGTAACTCCCTGCTCTCCATGTGTCAGTATATAATGCCTGCATCTGTACCTTTCACTCTATGCATCCGAAGAAGTGAGGTTTTTACCCATGAAAGCTTATTCCCAAATAAATCTGTTAGTCTTTAAGGTGCCACCAGACTCCTTGTTGTTTTTGTAGATACAGCCTAACACGGCTACCCCCTGATACTATAGACCCTAATATACTGTAGGGGAAAGAGCATCTATTGGGGAGGCTCTTAGCAGGTTTTATTTCTGAGTCCTTTAATTCACTACTCAGGCAATCAAAATGCCCTAACAAACACTACTAGATGAGAAGTAGCACTGACCCAGAACACACTAGTAGCTATATAACTTTATTGCCATTTCACATATTTCACTGAAACCTAAACCACATGCCATGTGTCTTATGTGAAATGTGAAGCAGGTGCAGAGGATATAGAAATGCCTTTTGATTCTGATGAGCCAACACAATTGAACACAGAAGCATTAAACAAAAACCCAGCAAACAAGACTGAGCCTTACAATAGCTTATCTATTTTAAGGCCTCTCCCATATATCAAAATGCTACAACTATTGCAATTTTTCTACTGTATATATTCTCCAGTTCTTTTCATTGATTACCAAAAAATTATGATGATATTTTATCATTGCAACAAGATACCAAACAAAAAATTATTAAAATTATATATAATTTTTAAAAGAAAACGTTAATTGGATGTAAATTTTACAAGAAGGACTGATTCTGAGAATTAAATCTCTTTGATGTATCCGCTCCAAAACTCTATAAAACAAAATGATTTCTCTAGTATTTGTGCATGTTACCTTACATTCATTTTTAAATCATCTAGAAGTATATAGACAAGAGACTGATACAGAATGGAACTGCAATAGCCAAATCAACTGTTGACCAATGGAGAAAAGTCCAGAAGTAAGAATGGGAAAACTTTCTTTTACCTTGGGTTTTTTTGTTTTTTTGGTTTGTTTTGGTCTGATTTCTAAAAGATCCTTGACCTGGTTTCCATTTTTGTGCAACCAGTTGATTCCTGAAATAATTTGTACCCACAAATGCTACCATTTAAACATCTAAATTGCCTTTCTCAGTTTGACATTCTTATGGTAGCATTTACTTAAACAAAATGGAAAACACTTTTCAAAATCAGGCCTTTTATATCTATGGTTTCTTGAGGGACATGGTTTTCTGATTCATGAAGTAGATTGGAAGCCAGGACACCACCGTACCAGTCTGGCCTCTGACAGCGACTCACTGTGTGACTTTGGTCATTCCACTTAACCTCTCTGTATCCCAATTTCAACATTTGTTAAAATGGAGACTATATGTAATTCACAGGAGACAAGGGAGGGTTAATCATTTGGGGCCTAGTTCTGCTACTTTTACTCAAGTTGAGTAGTTCTTTACTCTCAGAATAGTCCCACTGATTTCACTGTGGCTGCACAGAATATTTTTTTTTACATGAGTAGTTGTTACACTGCAAAAACATCACCTTCCCATTGTCGGCTCCTATGCTTCAGGTGTGAGGGCAGAGATCAATCCTATGCCATATATTCAGTCAGTCACTTGCTTTACACTTTCTGCTCTTCTTGTGGATAGCTCTATGTCATAAGACAAGGTTTCCTGAGATCAGACAGCTTCTTCAGAGTAACTCTTTTGTGATAATTTAAGGGCAGTCAGTAACGTTTACCTTTTTAAATGTTAATGAATTGTGTCTCAAAATATCACCATGAGGTAGGTAGGTATCCACAATTTAGAAAGGGAGAAACTGAGATTTAGAGAGTTTACATGACTTAAGCTAGTTCATACAACATGTCTCTGGGACAACGTGGGTGAAGTAATATCTTTTATTGGAGCAGCTTCTAGTGGTAAGAGAGAAGTTTTTGAGCCACACCGGTCTTCAGGTCAGGGAGAGGTACTCAGAGTCAAAAGCCTGTCTCTCTCACCAATAGAAGTTGGTCCAATAAGAGATATTATCTCTCACCCACCTTATCTCTCTAATATCCCGGAACCAACACGGCTACAACTACACAGCATACAAAATGTCTGTGACAGAGCCTGGAATAGAATCCACAGAACCTGACACCCACTTCTGTGCTCTAGCCACTTGGTCATACTCCATCATTTATCTTCCCCCTTTTTTCTTATCCATTTCATTCCTTCTTATCTCCCAACATCTAGAAGCAGTCCAGGAACTCACTACTGCTTAAGGTAACCTGTTTACAGTTTCAAGGGGGTGAGTGCCTTTGCAGTAATTAGTTTAAAAGTGTCTTAATACCATATGCCTATACACCAATCCTTTTGAGACAGAGATTATTGCTATCCTTGTGTATTGCCTTACATTTTCCTGATGATATAGCTTTGCAGGTGCTAGGAGATAGCTAATATATTTAATGATCTGCTAGTTGCTGTACGTAATACAGAAATATTCTTTGATTTGACCTCCCCCTCCCCATCCCCCGTGTTGTAGCGCTATTAGTCTGATTTGTGTGTGTCCTGTTTCATCACGTGTCAGGAAAAGACTATTTCAAAGGCTATTTCAAAAATTGCTCCACAGAGTCCACATTTTTGTACCAAAAAAAGTCCTCCATGCACAATGAAATATATTGTTAGAGCTGACAACTGTCTATAGAGTGGTGAGATTGTGAATGAGGAGCACGGTTTAAGAGAAGTCTTTGAATTTGCAAAACAGAAACCCAAGAAAGCATACCAGCTGAGTGTACGTTGACACAGAAGGAATAACTAGGAGCACAGTACTGAGAAAGAAGTAGAAAAGAAAAGGAAATAGATTCTGTAGCTATACAACATTATGGATAATGACACTGAAATGCTCACAAAGTTAGTTTTCAAAACCCTGATACTGAAGCACCCAATCTGTTTTTATTAGAAAGAGAAAAAAACCTGGAAATAGATAAAACGGTTTAACAATTATTGAAACACCAGTGAACATGACCTGTCTGCAAGTGCACAAATAACCTGGAAATATATCTAGACACACAATGCAGCAGTCTGAGTCTCCATTTCAACTGAGAAAATCAAAGCACTGTAAGTTGTTTTTGTTGTTTAATCTTGATATTTACAGGAAGAAATTGGTGTTTTACTATTTTCAGGGCTTTACACCATTATGTTGCATCAATTTGATTCCAGACTGATTCAGTGCCTGACTTCAGCTTCAAAGATGGTAAACATTCCATGCAAAAACTGCCTACTAGCTCAGAGTGGTTTTCCCCACTGAAATTACATGAATTAGCTGAAATCAAACATCCTCTTGACTGTTGATCAGACATGAGTGTAACAGCAATGTGTGACAGTGGGCACCCTGAAGTAATAGAAAAGGCAATAGGCTACCTGAGGTGACATATTTCTAGGCTGTACTGCCATTTCCTGGATGGGCCTGGCAATCCAATCCCCATTAAACAGCTTAACTGAGAAAATAACTAAGGCTCTGGCCACGGGTGAGTGAAGATTTAAGAGGCAACAGCCATTTAGGTAAAGGCAGAACTCAGGAAAATTGACAATTAGATATAATAATATCTAACTGGACCACGAATACCAAAAGAGGACACCGTGGAGTTAAAAACTCTTTATAGTCTTCCCCTGCGTCTACCTCCATGCAGCTTCTCAAGAGAAGAAACACCTATTAAATACTCCTTCAGTGACTTAATGTGTTAGTGATTGAGTATGAAGGCCTCCAGGTTATTCAATACACAGAAGTAATGTCAGGGATGCAGCAGGGTCTAGTAGATAGGTCAGGGGACAAGGAGTCAGGAGACCAGGGTTCTGTTCCTAATTCTAACCTCGACCTCTTATGATACTTTGGACAGTCACTTCACCTCCGTTTCCCCTTTCCTCCCTTCCCTTTGTCTGTCTTGCCAAAGCAGGGACTGTGTCTCTCTATGTATTTGTATAGTTCTTAATACATTGGGTCCCTAGTCTATGTTGGGGCCTTTGGAATACAAACAGGGCCGGCTCTAGGCACCAGCAAAGCAAGCAGTTGCTTGGGGCGGCAAATTTGCAGGGGCGCAAGAATCCAGCATGGGAGCTGAGAACCAACAGGGGGCCCTGGGAGCTGTAGTTCCTTTGTTAGCTCCCTGCCTATAGAGCCAGCCCTGGAGCAGGGAAAGAACTACATTTCCCAGTATTCCCTTGGCCGCAATTAACAGGAAAGGGAGGGGGAAGGAGCGTGGAACTGAAACCTCATGCTGCAGCTTGCTGTGAATGGTAGGAACAGAGCCAGCTCTAGGTTTTTTGCCGCCCCCCACCTCAGCCCTGGGCTCCCCCCGCACCCCTGTGTTGCCCCAGACCTGGACTCTCCCCCGCCCACACCCCCTGCTGCCCCAGCTCTGGCCCCCACCTGCACCCCCCTGCTGCCCCAGCCCTGGGCTCTCCCCCCACCCGCATCTCCTGCCACCCCAGCCCTGGGCTCTTCTCCCCCCCCCCCACACCTGCACCCCCTGCCGCCCTAGCACTGGCCCCCACCTGCACCTCCTGCCGCCCCAGCCCTGGGCTTCCCCCTGCCCCCCCCCCGCACCTTCTGCTGCCCCAGCCCTGGGCGCTCCCCCAAAGAAAGAATTGGGTGGACTAAATGGACAGTGCACCTCTCTATCTGAAGCCTAGCAAGGGAGGTACGTGGATCCCACTAGAATTTAAAATGAAAAGTAAGGGAGGGGAGGCTCTACTAGGACCTGAGCAGCTTTAGATACAGTACCAGGCACGTAGGAGGATTTCCACTTCTGAGCCATGGAAGCAGAAATTGACTTTTCTTTTCCAGATTTAGCTAATATTCAGAAAGGGAAACTAGCACCTGCCTTCCAGATTTGAACACCCTCAAAATTCAGGAGTGCTCAAGCTCAATTTGGGCAGCTGTTACTTCATTTCTCCCAAATCAAATATACTGATCCACTGTAACTTGCTGTAGAAAAAGTAGAATAAATTGAGCAAGAAATGCTTCCCAGTGGTTATTAGGACTGGAATTGCTATTTTCAACAGCCATTGCTTTTTTTTTTTTTTTAATTTTAGTTTTATTTGTTTAAAAGGAAGACAGTGATATTGCATTGACAAATTCCCCATAGAAACAAAGAATGGAACAAAAGAAAAATAAAGGCACCTCAACTTTTCCTCATTTATGTAGGACAGTCTTATAATATGCATCCAGATATCCTCCAATCACACAAGCTGAAAATTGTTCCACTTTACTGCAGTTCTGTAACCATATGGGAACCAATCCTGTCTGTGTTCTGTGCACATCCAAAATTCCTGCTGAATGACCCGCCCTGGGGGCGAGTTACCAGTGACCCAGAGCTGGGGCGGCACGAGGGTGCAGTTGGGGTGGGGGAGAGAGAGCCCTGGGCTGGGGACTGGGGGGGCAGCCAAAAATTTTTTTGCTTGGGGCAGCAAAAAACCTAGAGCCGGCCCTGAATACAAATATATAAACATAATAGCACTGGAGTAAAATTCAGAGGTAAAGGGAATGACTGCAGTGTGACATGTTCCAAAAAGAACTTTCCTTCTAATCAAACTCTGCATGGCAGCTCAGTGATTGTAGGAGTATATTGGTAGTACATTCTAAATGTGAGGAGTCCGATGGCACCTTAAAGACTAACAGATTTATTTGGGCAAAAGCTTTTGTGGGTAAAAAACCCGCACTTCTTCAGATGCATGGAGTGAAAATTACAGCTACAGGCATAAATATATTGGCACATGAAGAGAAAGGAGTTTTTACAAGTGGAGAACCAGTGTTGACAAGGCCAATTCAGTCAGGTTGGATGTGGTCCACTCCCAATAATTGATGAGGAGGTGTCAATACCAAGAGAGGGAAAATTTTCACTCCAGGAATCTGAAGAAGTGGGGTTTTTTACCCACGAAAGCTTATGCCCAAATACATCTGTTAGTCTTTAAGGTGCCACCGGACTCCTTGTTGTTTTTGTGGATACAGACTGACACGGCTACCCCCTCATTCTAAATGTGGTTTGCTGCATTTCAGTTTGTAAATATAAATGCATTAATGAAGAAATCTAAATGAATTATATGGTTGGAATCACAGGTCTGCCATGCAGAGTGTAAAGAAAACTGGTTGGCCTTGAACCAACATCCCTTTCCCTATATTCCTTAGATAACAGTCAATACACCTCAACAATAATCCTATCACATCGCATGCTCTTCACTCTTCCCTCCCTCTCTCTGTCTCTCTTACCCTCCACTCCTCCCTCTCTTGTTTTTTGTGCTTCTGGTTCCCATCTATTATCATATTTTGAAATACCAGAAGTGAGCAGAGCACTGAAAAGTGACTGACTTGTCACAAACGAGGCCCCTGCCTCAGAGAACGTGCTGTCTACATGCACTATTGAAAACAACACAGTGAAATACCCGACACATTTTCAAGAGACAGGTGGCTGTTGTAAGTGAAAAGTGTCACAGAAGAGAATGTATTTCAGAACACTCTCTCTTCACCTCTTCCTCCTCTAATATCTTCCTCTTGTTTTTGCAATTCTGCTTTTTCTAACTACCCCACCTTCCCAGCATTACAGCTTTCAACAGCTATAATTTATAACTACAACATGGCTCCACTAGATCTTTCCAAAAGGGTAGCCTGGGTTGCACTCCAGCACAATCCTTCAGACTCTATCTGCCATGCAGGAGGCCAAAGAAGTAGGGGAGCTCTGCCAAAGGTTGTGGCCAAAGCAAAGAAGAAAAGGCATTTAGACCGAGCTCATTAGCTGTTAAGGTTAGAAGTAGTTTAGGCAGTGATTTTCCTGAGGTTGCAGAAGCCTTTTAATTAATAAATAATAAAATAATAATAACAATAAATAATAATAATAATAAAGTCAAACCCAAATTATTAAGTGGAACTTGGAGTTTCTTGTGAAAAAGGAAGTGGCTCAGTGGTGGGTAAAAGGCTTGTGAAAACTGTTGCTGTGCCAGTTCTTTAGTGAGGGAAAGGACGGCCTGAAGTCATTTGACGAGAGGATGTGTTTAAAAAAATCTAAGAACAATTGTAGCATTTCAAAAGATATGCTTCAATATGCACTGCAGATAGACCCCAGAAATACAAGACTTACATTTTGATTGTTTGTCAGAAAACCAAGTTAGACGAAAGAGCATATTATGATACTTATCGTTATAAAGCCCCATAGCATATGCCAGACAGCATTAGGCCCTGATATTACAAGCTTTCTGTGCAAGTGGACTTGATAGCAACAGACACGGCATTGAAAAAGTGACCTGAATGGGATGTTTCATGGATGCAAATGTCTCCCTGTACAGACCAAGTTTCAGGAATGGAGCCTAAGTGCACTTGGTAACTTGGAGATGTTTTACTTCAGTATCAATATGGAAGTTTTCAATGTTCATTAGAAAATGGGTACTGAACAGCTACAAATAATATTATCCCTATATTTATTACTGACACACTGCAGATGGCCACTTATATTTCATTTCTTGAAATGTCTAACAATATATATAAAAAGGCACCTTTCCCAGGCTCTAGCTATCTTTGACATTCTTTAAAAACATAGGTCAAGATTCTTAAATGTGACTAGTGATTCTAAATGCCTCAGTGTTGGGGTGCCCAACCTGAGACACCTTACAGGGGTCTGACTGGCAGAGGGTGGGTACTTGGCACTTTGAGAGAATCAGGCTGTTTTAAAACATCTCAGATTGGGCCCCACAAATTGAGCCCTCCTCCCCCCCGCCAAAAAAAATATCACTAGGCATATTTGAATCTTGGCCACAAACCATAATGTAAAGACAAATCCAGCAACAAACTCACCATTGACTAACAATAACCAGCAAACTATTCCTGCAGCAAGATTAAAGACCCTCTCTTCCCCTCAGTATAACCCCTCGGGCAACAAACCACTCCAGATAAGAGCTAGCACCTACTCCATCCCGACCAGCCAATGGTAACCAATACAAAAAATACCAAGTCCACCAATACACCTGTCCTAACAGAAAGATCCACCCCCATCAAACTCTTCCCTACCCAATAACAGGAAAAATAGATAGGCATTGAACATGTCTTGAAAGTCAAATGTAAGCTATTTCACACAAGGGGGGGAAGGAAGGAAGGTTACGACGACTGATCATAATTTGTGTCAGTAAGGCATGGGGACAGGAGTCTCTCAAATAAGAATGTGCCAAAATATATAGGGAAAAGCAATGCCTTAAATTCCACCTGGTAACCAACAGACAGACAGTGCAGATCCCAGAGCCCTGGAGATACATCTTTGATTTTAGTCCCAATGGGACCTACAGTGTCTATACTGTTGGATATTTGACATAGTGGATTCAGTAAATTAATATGGTATGGCTAATCACAAGCAATAACAACTAGCTCTTGTACAGCGCTTTTCATCTGTAGATTTCAACATGGTTTACAAAGATGGTAAATAGCTTTATCCCCATTTAACAAAAGGGGAGACAGACACACAAAGGGGTGAAGTGATTTGCCCAAAATCACAGAGGAAGATGTGAGAGGAAAGAATTCCTTCCAAGAAATGGAGACCGAGCAAAGTTTTAAGCCAAATATTTTCTCCCTCATAATTTTCCAATACCTTAATGCCATTTCAGTATTTGAACTTTTACTGACTTTATTCTGTTTTTCTGCCTGCTGTGGCTCCTATAACAATTGTATTAGCAACTTGATAGGGAGGAACTGGCCGAAGCCAGACCAGTCTACGTAGAAAAGAAGATAAAATCTGTCTTTTGAGGAAAAGTAGTGCTACCCTCTCCCCCTCATCCCCTCTTCCAGCCCCCTCTGTTAACCATTGCATCGACTCACAATAGGGGTGGCCACGGAGGCAGGCATTGACCTGCCCTTGCTGAAGCAAAGGGAGCAGCAGGCATCTGTAGACGTGAGTTATAAAAATGAAAAACGGGAGAGCAGATAAAAAAAGAGAATTCTGCTCTTTTGCCTTATAGTGCAGGATTCACTTGTTTCCATATAATATCCAACAGCTACTAACCAGATCTACTTAGTACCCACCCTCCTTAGGCTCTCAAGGATTACAGAACTAATACCCAGACTCCAAACCAGCTAAAAACATGTTAGCAACTAAGGGTCTGATTCTTCTCTCACTTACACCAGTGTAAATCAGGAATAACTCCACTGAAATCAATTAATAATAAATTATTAATAATACACCTGTGTAAAACGGCTGTAGATGAGGGGAGAATCAGACCATGCCATTTGCTACTATCTGGAATTAAGTAAATTAAGGACCACTTTTAGGATGAACATTGCTTAACAAACAGCTGCCGTAGCTAACATGAATGCGTCGACATCCTCAATTATATAAACTAGCTAACTGGAAGGGTGGTAGAGGGCGGGGGCAATCATGCTGCAACACTGTGCCTTCTTTAATTGAAAACTGTATCATCATATGATCCAGATTCTACAGACACTGATGGCCATTTGTAATACTTACTACTGTGAGTACTGCCATTGACTTAATTGACTACTCACAGTAGCAAGCACTAAACCTAGCTGTCAATGTTGCAGGATCAGGCCCTTAGACTGTACCATTCTTTTTCAAGTCTGACAAGTGAAGATTGATCTAACTTCACTTATAATGGAAAGTAGCTGCAGACCATTCTAAATTCTAAGTTCCTCTAATTAATTTTCACTAACTACAAAGCTGATGTCCCAACAAAGTTACTTTATTTCTTGAAAACTGTCAATGGTAATTACACAAATTCTATAATTTCCCATCACCCCAGTCAGTTTTTGGATTTCTTTCTAGACTCTTTACAATATGAATCTAAATTTGAGGAACTGTATGCCATCTGCATCAGGGAGTGACTTAAATACAAAGAGAGCTTTACATTTTAAAGATTCCTTCAGTGATATTTTTAATGTTTTAAAACAGTGAAGGAATAAAATGTTGACTCATAAAAAATGAACTGGGATTCCACTGAACTGACATTTATAAGAGCTCCAAATCAATTATTTTTTCCAAATGATTTGAATAAAAGACAATTAAAATATAAAATGCAAAGCTTTCTTTAAAAAAGTTTATACAATATTCACGGATGGCTACACAGGAAACATTTTTTTTCTTGCACATTCTAAGCCACGTCTTCCTGTTCTAGTGTAGCCTTTGCCACATTATGGCTGTAGTACCAATATATTATAGTTTCTGGACAAAGTTGTCAGTTCTCCTCTTTGCAAAGCTTCAACATTCTGTTTTGCTAAAAGAACTTTATGGTACCAGATTTAGAAAATGAAATATCAGTTGGTACCTACCTTTGACAAAAACATTGTTGTCCAGAAGGGCAAAGCCAAATGCCAAGAGTTCAAGCCACAAAAACATGGTCATATCTGGAAATCAGGCGTATCCTTATGAAACAGCATGTGTGTCTCTCTGGAAAGTAAAATAATTGTTATTTTTCTGTAAAAGTATTTTTCGGCAAAACTTGAATCAAAAGCAGAATAACTGTGCACGTACATTGCAGTGCCTGCTTATCAGTCAGGGAGCAGCTTCCTCTGTCACCCAAAGACTAACCACTCGCGATCTCACTATATAGCTAAGTGATGTCAGAGACAATCTTACCTACTTCTTTAAAATGCCGGGTTTTTTTTTCTTTTCAGTTTCCAGGAAGTCAAGAGGGTTTTTCTTAAGTTGTTGCACTAATGTTTAACTTCCTTAATTCAACCAAATAGTTCATTTTTAATCATTTAATCATCGGAAGAACCGAAGAAGAGTTTAAAAGAATTTCATGTTTCAAAAGCTGGGACAGTACGTAAAGACCTAGTATTTCTAATATTAGCTTTTCTGCAACTTAGCTCTGTTCCAGTGCCTGGTCATTCATGAACCATGTATTCTTTCAAGCTATACCAAGCAAGAAAAAATATCCTTCTGAGGACATAATGAATCAACATATTAAGCTGACAATACAGCCATAATAAAAATACCCAGTTCTTATTGAAGTGATTATCGGTTAAATGAATAACATTTGAACATTGGTCTAAAAAGTACTTTTGTTAACAGTCTCTCTGCAAAAATGCAATTCCTAACATGACAGCACTCAATACCAAATGGCTATGGATGGCCTATAGTCTGTTTCTTGTGCTGTTCTGTACCTAGACAGTCAACATGCTGTAGTTCTCTAAGGCTTTCATACCACCACCACCTACAATACGCTGAATCTGAATTTTGGCAAAAAGTTGCCACATCCCTATGATGGAATATTTAGTCCCTTTCTAGTATTTCCCTGGGGGCAGCACAGTCCTGGAGGACTTTAGTCCCTCCTGCTGAGTAGGCAAAGGACTGCAGATGTCTTCCTTCGTTGCAGACACTTGAAATGGTACCCAACAGCTGATTAGGGTCCAGTTGGATGGTGAAGAGCAGAAGAGAGGTTAAAGGGGGAGAAATGCTGGGATTGCCTCTTTCATTGGGGGTTTGAACCAACTACCACCACTTTAGTGGTCAACATTAAGATTACCAACATTTACCAGCAGCACCATGAGTTCGGAGGATTGCTAAAAAAGGGAAGAAAGCCTCATTCATTTATGTTTATTACTCTTATACAATAAATTATTTAAAGACTGTCCAAATAGCATACTATAGAAAAGTGCATATAATAATGTGAATAAATAATATCTGAGATATCACAGGTTTTCCCTATACTTAACATAGAAATAAGGGTGCTACCTCAGACTGGGGGTGGAAGCGCTCTACTGTGTCTCAGAAAGCCTCATGTAGGGACCTCCCTGTCTCACTTACCTCTGTCAGTTCAGCCACTCTGATCTCAAGAGCCTGTCATCGATCTCTGAGGATCATGAGCTACTTGCACTGAATACACATATGCCACCTGCCCACAAGGCAGGTAATCATACATGCTGCATTCAGTGCAATAAATTGAATAGTTCCTGCTCTACTGCCAGACTTCTCCCCAATTATTTTTATTCTTGAGGAGGGTTTGTGTGTTTTTGGGGGGTGTGGGGGAAAGAGAGAGAGCTGGTCAGTGGCCTAGGTATAAAGAATGTTTATTAGGTGTATCTGGCTCTCACACGTCCTCTCTAAACTTCCTTACAAAACTCCCGTTTGCTAGTTCCTCTGGTCACTTATGAGCTGGCTGTTCTTCCCAAGTTAGCCCTGCCCCCTTGTCAAGAGATCTTCAAGAGATCAAAGAATGGCAGGCTAGAGCCTCTTTAGGAAGCTCTCAGCCTGGCCTAGAAGGCTGCGAGGCTCAGCACACAGCCCCCCCCCAAACAGACCACACTGTAAACTTCAATCAAGCAGGCGCATGGCAAGCAAGCAAAAACACAACAGATAGACAACAAACTTATCCCAAAGGTCACCTAGTAGCTCCTCCTTCCCCTGGAGAACTCCCTCACAAAACTCCCCTGTTTGCTGCTCCTGTTCGCTAGCTCAAACAGTCACTGTGGAATGTCTTTGCACCAATTCTTTAAAAAACAAATACTGAACATCATATGGGTCAGAGCTTTAGTGGGTGTCAAATGGATATAGTTCCATGGGAGTAAATTGAGCTACTTCCATTTACATCAGGTGAAGATGTGGCCCTATCACCTCTAAGCTTACAAATATGCACCATATAAAGTTTAATCAGATAGAGGATTCTTTACTCAAAAAAAATGAAAAATTCATGATTGTATGTATTTTTGAACTGACATGTATTTCCATGGCATTTAACACTGTCCTTTAAATCACTTAATGAGACTTGAGATTAGCTCACATTGTGAGCTTTCTGTTAAAAATTTAGTAACAACCGCCTGTATTGTTCCAGGTTTGCAAGATTTAAACCCGAGAACTCCAGGGAGTTATTATAAAACTTGACATGATCTGAAATTGTTTGGAGTCCAAATTCCTCTTTATAGATTGTAAACTCCTTGGGGCAGGGATCATGTCTTCCTTTGTTTCTTGTACAGGGCCGAGCACACAGTTGGCATAGGTTGCTGTTTCTGAACTTTTAACGATCAAAGTCAAATTGTGTAATGGAAAAATCAGCAAATTCTAATTTTATAAGACATCAGAGTTTTCCTAATACGCCATTGCACTCTGGGATATCAAAGCTAAGAGGCCAACAGCTAGTTACAGCATTAGCCTTCCCTCTGAGGCCTGGTCTACACTACGACTTTAATTCGGATTTAGCTGCTTTAATTCGAATTAACGCTTGACCCGTCCACACAACGAAGCCATTTAATTCGAATTAAAGAGCCCTTTAATTCGATTTCTGTACTCCTCCTCGACGAGAGGAGTAGCGTCAAAATCGGTATTGTTAATCCGAATTAAGGTTAGTGTGGCCGCAATTCGAAGTTATTGGCAATTCAATGTTATTGGCTACCCACAATGCAACGCTCTGGAAATCGATGCTACTACGGTAGCTTGGACGCACACCACCGAATTAATGGTGCCTAGTGTGGCCGAATACATTCGAATTTATAAAATCGGTTTCCTAAATTCGAATTATATAAATTCGGATTAATCCTGTAGTGTAGACATACCCTGAGGCAAGATGTGTGGCCACAGAAAGAGACAGTAGCACTATGACTCCCTAGTGAGTTAAACTATTTAGGCAGTGGGGAGTCAGTGAATATCATAGGGGGTCTGCCTTTCCATATGGTGTAAAGTATGTACAAAACAGAATGCTACCACCAGCATAGAGGACTGGAGAATTTTTATGTGGTAGCAATTTACACTTTGCACAGGTGAAAATGCAGTACCGGGTTTACAATGGCACCAATGGAGTCAGGCCCACTCTCAGAAGGGGCCCCGGTGCTTGGACTGTGGTCACACCCCTCCACTCCACCTCAAGGACCTGCACCCACTCAGCTTCTTCCCCCTGAGACTCTGCCCACCACTCGCTCCTCTCTGCCCCCTGCCGCCCTCACTCCCTCCTCACTCATCTCCGCCCCCTCCCCTCCCGTGCGAATGGCAGGCAAGGCCTCGGGGCAGAGCGTGGGCGGGCCCTTGGGGGGAAGAGGCCAAGCGTGGGCAGGGCCTCGGGGCCCACAAAAGATTAATCCAGCCCTGTGAAAATGATTACACAAAATGCAGGGCAGTGGGGAATTGGGCCCCATGAGCTTTAATTTGCAGAGATTTCAGAAAATCCATTGACTTCAATTGCTATGTCAATTTACAGCAGCTGCGGAACAGGCCCAGTATTTCTATTTTTTAAAAGAATTACTGACTAGCTAGAAGACAGTAAGGATGAACTTTCCTTCTCTACCTTTTTCGCCCCAATCCCCACAAAATTCAACAATTCCACTCACTGAGTTTCAGAGAGAAAAAAATATTTACATTGAACTGTCCCCTCACACTCAGTGGTAAAGGACCAACAGTCCTATTTTTAGCAGAGTAGTCCCAGCGTTTCACACACTCTTTTGAGATGCCTAAAATATTGCAGTTTTCATTTTATCAGAGGAAACATTTGAGATTTTTATAGCTACACAATGTTTGTTCAAAACATAGTTACTGACTCCACTGTGGGGAGTCTGAGAGTCCTACGCTACACCAGACACTAAATGTTTGACTGTGTATAGAGTGTACAATGTGTTCACAGGCAAGAGCTGTAGGTGCTCCAACCACAAGGCCCTTCAAGTTCTTGTCCTTGGATGTACAACCTTGGTGGCTGCACATAAAGCACACACCATTTGAGCTGAGTTTTCTGCAACGCAAATAGTGCGAATCAAGCAAAATGCACATAATTCATTTAGGGTGAATGTACAAGAGTGGATTTCATTTGTACTGAATTAGAATTTCTATGCGTCCTGAGAGCAACCTTCTAAGGGGAAAAAAAAGAAACTAAATACAATTCGTTGGAATAACTAAATTAAAAACACACTTTAAACTCAAACTCAGTACACATAAAATACAGCCTCAGGTTAGGGGTCAGTGGGGAGCACTATTTCCTGATTAAAAATCTAGTTAAAATTCTCTTCAATGACTAGTTGAGAGCGCTGAATAGAGCACCTGGAAATCAGAATTCAGGGATGACAATAGGTGAGAATATCTTTCTGATCATTACATGGGCAATTAATGGACATAAGTAGAATGCTAGAAGTCTGAAGCTATATCAAATGAAGATAGTAAGAGTGCAATGTTAGGGTTTGTTTATGGCTTTTAGCCACTAGCCTGTTTTTGGGCAAAGAACAGAGCAAGCACCAGGAGTAAATGGGCTTCTGGGAAGCACAAGCCTTGTTGAAGGTGTTTAGCATGCAGGGTGAGACTGGCTGCCATGCCATGCCAAGCCACACCCTCCCCCATGTGCCTTCCATCCTTATTAACTCCTGCAGGAGCAGGACACAAGCTGGCCTTTATTGAGAATGACTTTTAATTTTTCAAAATACTATTTGTTTTTATCTGAAAGCAAATGTTAGTACAGTAACTCCTCACTTAAAGTCGTCCTGGTTAACACTGTTTCGTTGTTACGTTGCTGATCAATTAGAGAACATGCTCATTTAAAGTTGTGCAATGCTCCCTTATAACGTCATTTGGCAGCCACCTGCTTGGTCCACTGCTTGCAGAAAGTTGCAGCTAGCTGGTGGGGGCTTGGAACCAGGGTGGACTGGCAGCCCCCCTATCAGCTCCCCGCTCCCCTAGGTTCCCTGTGTGGCAGAGGCCCAGCAGGCTATCAATTGCCAGCAGTCCCTCCCCCACTGCCATGCGCTGCTCCTGCCCTCTGCCTTGGAGCTTCTCCCCGGAGCCTCCTGCTTGCTGTCCGGGGGGCAGTGGTGAGCTGGAGCCGGTTCCCACCAGTTCGCGGGAACCGGTTGTTAAATTTAGAAGCCCTTTTAGAACCGGTTGTCCCGGTCCTAAAAGGGCTTTTAAATTTAACAAAAGCTCCAGCAGCTCCCTGCCCTGCCCCCAGCCCCAGCTCACCTGGCTCCGGCTCCGCCTCTGCCTCCTCCCCTGAAGGCTCCCCCTCCCGGCTTCCCGCGAATCAGCTGTTAGCGCGGGAAGCCTGGGAGGGCTGAGAAGGAAGCAGCAGCTTCCTGCAGGTGAGCTGGGGTGGGGGGCGCGAGGAGGGCTCCAGGCGCCGCGCGGCTCCGGGTGGCCCCGGCCCTGACTCTGACTCCGGCCGGGCGGCGCGGCTCCGGCCCGGCCCCCAACTCCGGCCCTGACTCCGGGCCGGCCCCCGGCCCCAACTTCAGGCCAGCCCCCGCCTTCGGGCCGGCCAGCGGCTCCGGCCCCCGGCCCCACCTTTGGGCTGGCCCCCGACTCCAGGCCAGCCAGTGGCTCCGAGCCAGCCAGCGGCTCCAGCCCCGACTCCGGGTCGGCCCCCGCCTTCGGGCCGGCCAGCAGCTCTGGGCTGGCCCGCGGCTCCAGCCCATGGCTCCGGCCTCGACTCCGGGACGGCCCGCGGCTCCACCCCAGCTCCCAACTCCGGCCCGGCGCCCGCAGCGCCCGGCACCCGCGGCTCCCGGTACCGACTCCGAGTAGCGCGGCCCCCATGTCCAGGCAGCACGGTAAGGGGGGCAGAGAGCAGGGAGGGGGTGTTGGATAGAGGGCGGGGGGGTGGATTAGGATCGGGACTCGGGGTGGTCAGAGGGCAGGGAACAGGGGAATTGAATGGGGACAAGGGTCCTGTGGTGGGGGCAGTCAGGAAGGAGCAGGGGTGTTGGATGGGGCGGTGGGGGGCAGTCAGGGGCTGGGGTTCTGGGGGTGGTCAGGGGACAGGGAGAAGGGGTGGTTGGATGGAGCAGGGGTCCCGGGGGGCCATCAGGAATGAGAGGAGGGGTTGGATGAGGTGGCAGGGGGCAGTTAGGGGACAGGGAAGGGGGGTGGATGGGGCAGGGGTCCCGGGGGTGGGGTGTCAAGGAACGTGGGGGGTTGGATGGGGCAGGAGTCCCGGGGGGTGGGAGGGGGCACAACCCCCTCGTGGGGTGAGGAGGAGGGAACCGGTTGTTAATATTTTGGCAGCTCATCACTGGGTGGGGGGACAGGGGGGCTAATATGTCCCCCTGCTCCTGCACCCCGCTTACCCCAATTCCATAGAGCGGGGGAGGGGGGAAACACGACAGTGCTCAGGATGGAGGGAGCTTCCTGGCAGCAGCTTCTGTCTTAACTTGCTGATCTACTTAAAAAGGCTGTGTACTTTAGAGTGGGGTAAGCGTACTTAAAGGGGCAATGCACATCTCTCTCTCACACATGGTGTGTCTCTCTGTCTGCCACGCTGTCTCCCCTCCCTCCATTCATGCTGCCTTGTAGAGTGTGAGGCTACGTTAACAACAATGGGTTAACCCTTGGGGGCTCAGCCGAGTGCTAGTTTATCATTTAGCAGTAAGGCATTCCCTGGGAAATAGCCCACCCTCTGACTTCACCATCTAAACCAAGCTTTACAATCATCATCGCTGTGTACCAGTATTAAATCGTTTGTTTAAAACTTATACTCTGTGTGTGTGTGTGTGTACATATTATAATAGTCTTTTGTCTGGTGAAAAAAATTTGCCTGGAACCTAACACCCCCTATTTACATTAATTCTTCTGGGGAAATTGGATTCGTTTAACATCGTTTCGCTTAAAGTCACATTTTTCAGGAACATAACTACAACTCCTCTTTTAAGCGAGGAGTTACTGTATCTGGAAAGGGAAAGTGTACTAGATCCGGGGTGAATTTGAAAAAAATCAGGAGGGCAGTTTTAAAGTGAATTCTGAGATTAACATGAAAACAATGAAGATGATGGAGGATGAGGTTGATTTTAATTCTATTTCCTGCTCTGCCATAAACTTCTTCGGTGATCTTGGGTTCTGTGCCTCAGTTTCCCCATATGCAAAATGGAAATAAGACTGCTATCACTTGTCTAATCCACAGGGATGTTGTGAAGCTTAATAAATTAATTAATAGCTGTAAAGTGCTTTGAGATCTTCAGCTGGAAAGTGCTATAGAAGTGCAAAATATTGTTAATAATTATATTTTTCTGCTTCCTCGAGCAAGACAGTTATCTAGCTAAAGCAGTGATTAAGAATACTTGGTGTATCAAATGAACATGATGTATTAATATAATTCCATTTCAGGCCTGGCCACAAAGGGGTAAACTAGACCAAACTGGAATTAAATCACATATAACTAGGGATCCGTGTTTGTCATGGAAGTCACGGAAAGTCACAGATTCTGTGACTTTCCGTGACCTCCGTGACTTCTGCAGTGGCCAGTGTGGCTGAGCCAAGGGCCACCCAAGCAGTTGGCACCAGCTGATGGTGGAGCAGCTCTGCAACCAGCCACTACTCAGGTGGTCCCCGGGGCCAGCCGCACCGGCTGCTGCTCAGGTGGTCCCTAGGGTGGCCGGAGCAGCTGTCCGCAAGAAGCCACTGCTTCGGCAGTCCCCGGCAGCTGGTGCTGCTGCCCCCTGCACCACCAGCAGTGGCTCCCCAAGATTTAGTATGGGGTATTTTTAGTAAAAGTCATGGACAGGTCGCGGATCGTGAATTTTTGTTTATTGCCTGTGACCTGTCCATGACCATGACTAAATCGTAGCCTTACATATAATTAAAGGCTAGAGTTGATCAAAATGTTTTTAATAATTTTATTTTCTTGCTAAGTGACTGTTTTTTACTATTGGAATTTTTCATCATTTTTATGGGGGGGGGGTTTCAATTAACTTGGAAAATGAAAAATTTAGACAGAAACACTGCGGGGGGGAATTAAAAACTTTCTTTTTTATTCTTAATTTTCCTTCCTTACCTCCTTTTAGAGAGAGGAAAAGGAAAAGAGAGAGAAAAGCATGGAAAAGCAAAAACCAAAATATTTCAAAAATAATTTCAAAACCCAAAAATTTTTATTTTGAAATTTTCATGCAAAATCTCCAGTGAATGAAAAATCATCCCTTTTCTAATCCTGGAGAATAAAGGGGCTTAGAATTTTTCCAAATTTTGTATGAAATATTTTTTCCATTATCTGTATTCAGGACACAGATTGAACCCTTCCCAAAAAAATATAAGGAACCAGCCAAAGGGGAATAATTACCACTGCTCAATAATAATAAGTTTTACATAACAAAGACAAATAAAAGACTTTGCACATGTTTGTACCAGATCGTAACAGAAGATTAGATACACATAGGGCTACTCTTGTCTCTCTAATCCAGAGTAAAATCATGAAGTTGTAAAAATTAAAGATAGGAAAGATTCATTAACCTGGCCATCCCCATGCCACGTGAGGATTGTTTTCTACAATGTTCTAACACTTGGTCCCATATGATTTTAAATTATTCAAATGGCTGGGTTTCCAGTTTTTCATTTGGGGTTTACTCTACAATCTAATACATCTCAACTCTAGTAGATTTTTCCTGATTTTCAGCCTAAATTCTCTTTTGCTCAGTTTCATTCTTTTTGGTTACAACAAATAGGATCATCATAAACAATTCCTCTCCCTCTGCGGCATATACATCCTTCAAATGCTTGTAGGCGCTCAAATCATACTGCTCTGCAAAGGCATGTTCTGAAGGGTCTCTAGCCTCTGTTTGCCAGAAGCTGGAAATGGGCGACCGCAGATTGGATCACTTGATGATTACCTGTTCTGTTCATTCCCTCAGAAGCACCTGGCATCGGCCACTGTTGGAAGACAGGATACTGGGCTAGATGGACCATTGGTCTGACCCAGTATGGTAGTTGTTATATTCTCATATACACAGTAGATGCCATCTTACCATTGCCATATAGAGGTCATAGCAGTGCCATATTTACTGTGGGCCAGAGGGGTCATGAACTGGAGTAATGCTGAGCAAAGAGCAGCAACCTATGGTCAAAAGCAATAAAAAAAAAAAAAAAGGATATACAGATTCTTTCCCAAAAATGTTTTGTTTTGGTTTCAATGTGACACAGTCCTGTATTTCATTGGGCTCACTGGATGTTCTCTTATCACGTTTCCAGAGCTTTCTCATCCATACTTTAAGATTTATCGGTTTACTGAGTTTGGTGCCAGTGCTTTAGGCAAACAATAGGGATTGTGGGTGATACTGTAAAAATTTGATTCTTTAGGTGAATCATGCCAAAGGGCAACATACCTGTTTTAGCGCAGAACATGTGCATTAAGAGACTATCATTTCACTTTGTATTCCTTTGTATATGTAGCTTACAACTTCAATGCCTTTTAGGGGTATGTTTACAGCTGTCACATTGCAGGTCTCTGTGTCCTGTTTACTGTACACTATGCCTTCTACCTTGTATGCCATTACTGCTTTCCAAGTATTTCCCACTCAATATCTGCATTTTGGGCTAGCTTCTTTCACTGTAATAATTTGTATATTCTTAGGTTGAATCTCAGTTTTCTTTTCTGCCCCTTTATCGCACCCTCCTCATCTTCTTTGTGTCATTTCACTGTCCCCTCTGATAGTACTTTGGGAAATATTGCATACATCTATTAATTTAATTACTGTTTACCTCCAGCACCTTAGTCTGTCTCCTCCCCTGCTTGCTACCTACCCAGAGCTAGCTGCATTGTCATATAGCATTATCGTTTGTCTACAGCCCTTTGGGTCTTTTCAACCTGTCATGTGACTGCTCATATCCAAGCCTATTTACATTCATTTTGCAAGTAAGATTTCCTAAGACTTTGTTATCAAATGTTTTACTAACATCCAGACTGTGATGTAACCAGTGGATAAAAATGTATTCCCAGAGCAGGCAGAAAATGCCTGTTAGCAAAGTACTTACAAACATAAACCATAAGTATTTACCTAGAAGGCTGATCTGCTTGCAGTGATGTTGTTGGTCAGCCTCTGATAGCCCTTCTCTGTGTGTTGACATGCGGATGTGTTGACATCTTTATGGGGATGTCCAGCTGAGTTAGACAGATGTCACCAAAGATGGGTATATTCGCAGGCATTACTTCTTCCTCAGTGGTTTGTCAAGGAAGCGTTGTTAGAGAAGTGCAAAAAGTGCAGAGAACATCAACAATCCTAACTTAAAATTTGCCTCTGCAAACTTGAATCAATGAGGCTGCAGCCATGGCCTACAATGTAAACCTTGGAGAAGAAATTACAGTCTGTAGACTTAGACTGTAGATAATAAGAACTATAGTGCTTCTGATAATTCACTTAACCTCTCCGTGCCTCTGTTTCCCCATCTGTAAGATGGAGATAATATAGCTTACGCCACAGGGCTGTCCTGAGACCTAATTGGCTCATAATGTTTGTCAAGTGTTTTGAAATCCTCAGATGGAAGGCTATAAAATTGTAAATATTTATTATTATTATCCCTAAAACTAATCCATCTGTGCTGTCAAATATTGGTTTATTACTTCATTGGAAGATCAAATAAGTGAAGATGGGTAGACAGCTGCTGTGCTGTGACTGTTACTTATTGCACTAACCATAGCAGTCTAGTGTAACTTGGTGCTCCTCTGCCAAGTGGACAGAGAAGAGTGCTCTTGGCTTACACTCAGAGTTCCTAGATACAGGGACTGTCTTTTTGGTGAGTAGGTGTGCACACGTGTGTGCATGTGAATACGTACAGTACCTAGCACACTGGGGTCCAAATGCCTGTCTGGGACCTGTAGGCACAAATAAATAATACAGGCTGTGAAGAAGGAAGTCTTTATTTAACCAAAACCAGAGTGCATAATTAGAAAAATAGTGGAAGTACAATTATGGGGGAGGGATAGCTCAGTGGTTTGAGCACTGCTAAACCCAGGGTTGTGAGTTCAATCCTTGAGGGGGGCCATTGAGGGAACTGGGGTAAAAAATCTGTCTGGGGAGTGGTCCTGCTTTGAGCAGGCGGTTAGACTAGATGACCTCCTGAGGTCCCTTCTAACCCTGATATTCTAGGATTATGAAAAAAGTCAGGAAATGTATCTGAAGTTTTCTCCAGTATTAAAGGCTCCTTCTAATGATCAAAATCCCAATCAGATAAATCCTATGAAATATGTTTCAGACATAATTAATATTGGTTTCTCTGGCACCACTGATCCATTTTCAATTTACAGATTATAATGTTTTCCTTCCTCACTTGTTTCACCAGTACTAACAATTATAACTTTGCATAAACATTTACTTCTTTGGCTGTCTCAGACTCGCTTAGTTTATTTACTAGATAACCACTTGACGTCCCTTCCAGCTCTACATATATATGATCCTAAAATAGGTTTTACATAGCAGTTGAAGAGTGGGGGATGGGGGAGAAGAGGGAGGAAGAAACAGCCTATGACGTACACGGCAGTAGAGCAGCAGAGCAGTTATTTCCTGTACCTGTTAGATATGCTTCATCAGTCTCTATATTTCAAGTTAGTTGATCCTCAGCAATAATAGTTAAATGTAGACTCAACAAGCTGTTAACACTGTCTGCTTTTCTCTGGTACCTCCACAGTAGTTTGATTGTTGTCCCTCTTCCTCCAAGGTTTCCAACACGCCATTTCTCCCTCCCATAACGAAGGTTTATTACAAATTGCATTGTTTTCCAGGTTTATGGAACACTTAAGAGGGCTGTATTTTGACTAAGCAAATGCTGTGAGACGTCAAATACTTCCACAAGGGAAAAGCAGCACACACGTTTCTATGGATTATCATGACGGACTGTAACCAGAGGTACACGTTGCAGACAACAAGGAGATGTGTCACTTGACAGCAACAGTATGAGATTCTAAAACACATTCAAAAGGAACTTTAGAGAAAAGATAGCTATGGATTTGAGGGAATTCCCTCTCAAATAAAAGAAAAGGGAAGGCAGAGGTACATTCTTGGCAAAAGGTGACCCTCACAATTAGTGGCTGCCAAAATGTAGATGATTTAAATCCATTTGAATCAGATGCTAATTCAGACCTTGCCTGAGCTTCTCAAGTATAAAACTAAAGCTAGAAATCCTGTGAGAATAAGCTCTGTCTTGAGATTACTGGTATTTCCAGAAAGGTCTTTTCAGCAATATTTGGACAAAGTGGACTTTAGTCCCAGTTCTAACTGGGAAGTGCAAAGCTAAACAAAAATGAAAAAATAGTTAAGAGAGTCAACTAAGCACTTCAAACTATGATAAAGATGTGGCTCAAGTACTGAGCAATGGCTCAAGTCACTTCTTACTGAGGGTATGTCTACACCAGGGCTGGCCAACCTGTGGCTCCGGAGCCACAGGCATAACATAAGAACGGCTGTACTGGGTCAGACCAAAGGTCCATCTAGCCCAGTATCCTGTCTACCGACAGTGGCCAATGCCAGGTGCCCCAGAGGGAGTGAACCTAACAGGTAATGATCAAGTGATCTCTCTCCTGCCATCCATCTTCACCCTCTGACAAACAGAGTCTAGGGACACCATTCCTTACCCATCCTGGCTAATAGCCATTAATGGACTTAACCTCCATGAATTTATCCAGTTCTCTTTTAAACGCTGTTATAGTCCTACCCTTCACAACCTCCTCAGGTAAGGAGTTCCACAAGTTGACTGTGCTCTGTGTGAAGGAGAACTTCCTTTTATTTGTTTTAAACCTGCTGCCTATTAATTTCATTTGGTGACCCCTAGTTCTTGTATTATGGGAATAAGTAAATAACTTTTCCTTATCTACTTTCTCCACATCACTCATGATTTTATATACCTCTATCATATCCCCCCTTAGTCTCCTCTTTTCCAAGCTGAAAAGTCCTAGCCTCTTTAATCTCTCCTCATATGGGACCAGTTCCAAACCCCTAATCATTTTAGTTGCCCTTCTCTGAACCTTTTCTAGTGCCAATATATCTTTTTTGAGATGAGGAGACCACATCTGTACGCAGTATTCAAGATGTGGGCGTACCATCGATTTATATAAGGGCAATAATATAGTCTCCTTCTTAGAATTATAGAATCATAGAATATTAGGGTTGAAAGGGACCTCAGGAGGTCATCTAGTCCAACCCCCTGCTCAAAGCAGGACCAATCACCAACTAAATCATCCCAGCCAGGGCTTTGTCAAGCTGGGCCTTAAAAACCTCTAAGGAAGGAATTAAAAACCTCTAGGGAAGGAATTATTGATTTAAAAATGAATCAGTGATGGAGAATCCACCACGATCTTTGGTAAATTGTTCCACTGGTTAATTACTCTCACTGTTAAAAATTTACACTTTATTTCCAGTCTGAATATGTCTAGTTTCAGTTTCCAGTCACTTGATCATGTTAGACCTTTCTCTACTCGACTGAAGAGCCCATTATTAAATATTTGTTCCCCAAGTAGATACTTGCAGATTGTTATCAAATCATCCCTTAACCTTCTGTTTGTTAAGCTAAATAGATTGAGCTCCTTGAGTCTATCACTGTAATGCAGGTTTTCTAATCCTTTAATCATTCTCATGTCTCTTCTTTGAACCCTCTCCAATTTATCAACATCCTTCTTGAATTGTGAGCACCAGAACTGGACACAGGATTCCAGCAGTGGTATCACAAGTGCCAAATACAGAGGTAAAATAACCTTTTTACTCCTACTCAAGATTTCCCGTTTATGCATCCCGGCATTTCATTAGCTCTTTTGGCCACAGCAGCACAGTAGGAGCTCATGTTCAGCGGATTAGCCACCATGACATCCAAAACTTTTTCAAGGTTACTGCTTCTCAGGATAGAGTCCCCCAGCCTGTAAGTGTGGTCTTCATTCTTTGTTCGTAAATGTATAATACATTTACATGTAGCCACATTAAAAAGCATGTTGTTTGCTTGCGCCCAGTTTACCAAGAGCTCCAGATTGCTCTGAATCAGTGACCTGTCTCTGTCACTATTAGGTTAGAGTCTGTCAATAGTTCACACACTCATTATGGGTAACCACTGTTCTCCTATAGGAGACTCTCCACTGAACATCTTGCCAGGCAAATATAAATGAAATACAACAAGGAGTCTGGTGGCACCTTAAAGACTAACAGATTTATTTGGGCATAAGCTTTCGTGGGTAAAAATCTCACTTCTTCAGATGCATAGAGTGAAAGTTACAGATGCAGGCATTATATACTGACACATGGAGAGCAGGGAGTTACTTCGCAAGTGGAGAACCAGTGTTGACAGGGCCAATTCAATCAGGGTGGATGTAGTCCACTCCCAATAAGAGATGAGGAGGTGTCAATTCCAGGAGACAAAAAGCTGCTTCTGTAATGAGCCAGCCACTCCCAGTCCCTATTCAAGCCCAGATTAATGGTGTTAAATTTGCAAATGAATTTTAGTTCTGCTGTTTCTCTTTGAAGTCTGTTTCTGAAGTTTTTTTGTTCAATGATAGTGACTTTTAAATCTGTAATAGAATGACCAGGGAGATTGAAGTGTTCACTTACTGGCTTATGTATGTTACCATTCCTGATGTCCGATTTGTGTCCATTTATTCTTTTGCGGAGGGACTGTCCGGTTTGGCCAATGTACATGGCAGAGGGGCATTGCTGGCACATGATGGCATATATAACATTAGTGGATGTGCAGGTGAATGAGCCCTTGAAATGAAATAACTTAGGTATCTCCCATCTAGTGCAACCCACATTAATCCAACATGAGCCAATGAGCTAAGGAA
The DNA here is from genome assembly GCF_028017835.1 of Emys orbicularis. Taxonomy (NCBI): domain Eukaryota; kingdom Metazoa; phylum Chordata; order Testudines; family Emydidae; genus Emys; species Emys orbicularis. Next base: position 45,383,218 of record NC_088690.1, read on the forward strand.
CTAGGTCTAGCCATTAGACAGGGGACAAAGATCCACACTGGATTAGTGTGGGTTACACATTAGGAATTCATTGTCCAGAAAAAAAGTCATGGCTGCAGTGAAAGAAGGAATGCTATCTCTATCCCCTTTTTAATGATTCCTAACATCCTGTTTGCTTTTTTGACCGCCTCTGCACACTGCGTGGACGTCTTCAGAGAGCTATCCACGATGACGCCAAGATCTTTTTCCTGATTCATTGTAGCTAAATTAGCCCCCATTATATTGTATGTATAGTTGGGGTTTTTTTTCCAATGTGCATTACTTTACATTTATCCACATTACATTTCATTTGCCATTTTGTTGCCCAATCACTCTTCAGAAGTTAATATGCAGCTCCTTGTATAGGCACCAACTCCAGGGCTGGAGCTACAGGCGCCAACTTTCCAATATGCCGGGGAGTGCTCACTGCTCAACCCCTGCCCCTGCCACAGGCCCTGCCCCCACTCCACCCCTTCCCAGCCCGTCCCCTGAGCCTGCTATGCCCTCGCTCCTCCTACTTCCCCCCCCAGAGCCTCCCGCACACCATGAAACAGCTGATCTGGAGGTGTGGGGAGGGAGGGGGAGGCGCTGATCGGTGGGGCTGCCGGTGGGTGGGAGACGCTGGGAGCAGGGTAGCCGATGTGGGGGGCTGCTGACGTATTACTGTGGCTCTTTGGCAATGTACATTGGTAAATTCTGGCTCCTTCTCAGGCTCAGGTTGGCCACCCCTGGTCTACACTATAGCAGTACATCTATGGTGCTACAGCTGTGCGGACCTAGTATAGATGCTTCCCACATTGATGGAAGGGGTTTTTCCATCAATGTAGTTAATCCACCTCTCCAGGAGGCAGTAGCTAGGTCAATGGAAGAATCCTTCCATTGACCTAGCCGTGTCTACACCACGGGTTAGGTCAACCAAACACAGTGCCAAGGGCACAAAATTTTTCACAGCTCTGAGCAATGCAGCTAGGCCAATCTAATCTTTAAGTTTACACCAGGCCTTAAACTGAACTGGTTCACCCATTGCTCCTACTAAAGAAGGATAATTACAGTTCTCTGTTCTGTTAACCAAAGAGAGGAAGTTTTAGATTAAAAATAGTAAAAAGTACAAGGAGCAAAGTGTTAAAAAGTAGATGCCAGTGTGAAATGTAGATTGTGGCAGAGAGCCAAGAAACTAAAAGGTGATTTAAAGAGATGTATAAGAAGAAAGACAGACCAGAACCTGGGAAATGAAACACTTGGAAATGGAAGGGTTTGCTTCATGGATGTCTTTGTTTTATGTCTTGCTTCTGTTTCATTTTTTATTATTTTGTAATAAATGCTCAAAGAGCTCTGGCACAAATTAGTTGATTTCATTTTAGCTGTGTCAGAAAATACTCAAGAAACACATACCATCAGCTCTTACAAGCATACACAATTTCTGAATAGAAAAATAAAAGATAACAGGATAAAAAAACCCTTAAAAATGATTATGACAAACTGTTCAGATATAGAACTATGCTTAGAACAATGTCTCCTGATGCCCATAAAGAGCTATTAAAATTGTACAACACAGTGAACTTCCTTACTTGCATGTAAGACACACACACACACACACACACACACACACACGAAGTTTGCATAATGCTGGAAATCTAGTCTCTGCCTAGAGAGAATCTGTCCTAAAGTTTAGTCAATTTCTTTTCTATTTGTTTAAAAAAATCAATTAAATTTTAGTAATTTCACTTGCCATAGAATAAAAACAAACAATCTTTCCTATTTCAAGTTGATAATGCCCAGACTGAACTAACTGGCAGACCAATTGCAATTTGCAGAAGTCTGAGGTAATGTATGCCTCCCTCCCCCCCAGAGATCAGAGTGTGATATTTGCATATCCTCTTTTGGCCTTTTACAACACTTCCTGCTTTAGTCAGTGAAAAATACTATACAAGGTGAAGTCCTGCGCAATGATTATTTAGCAAGAGACTCCACCTCTGTAGTCATAACAAATAATTTTATATTATAATTTATGAAATTCTGTGTTCAATCACAAATGTGTCATTAAAAACTGACTTTACACACGCACACAACCTGTTGAATGAGTCTTGCCAGTTCATGAATCAGAGCTGTGTCTTAGCAGTTCATTGTAATCAGGCCTGTAAACTGCCTGGTATTAAATTGTTTTTTCCCTGTCATAGGCAAACAAAGATACAGTGAAGTCAGACAGGTAACAGCATTAGTTCCTAGTTTGATCTCCAGACTTTGTGGAGCCAAATTACTCTCCACCAATCAGTAATGAGCAATGAAGGGTAGTGTCTATGGGTTTAATACATTTTACCATGTGGGCTGGAACTCCGTAAGCCAGGGGTAGCGGGAGAGAATATTGTTTCACGAATATGGTCTTGTAAAAAAAAGCTACAAATCTATTCTTCAATATTATTTCCCTCAAAAGTGGGAATGTGTTTTAAGGATGTATGAATTTGTTGGAATAAAAAGAACATCCTTCTCCATTACCTACATCACCCCTTGGAGTATGTTTACACTGCAATAAAACACTTACGGCTGACTCAGGTCAGCTGACTTGGGCTCATGGGGCTCATGCTGCAGGTCTATAAAACTGCTGTGTAGTCATTTGGGTTCAGGATGGGAATTCACTGCCTCACAGGATCCTAGAACTTAGGGGAAGGGATAGCTCAGTGGTTTGAGCATTGACCTGCTGAACCCAGCGTTGTGAGCTCAATCCTTGAGGGGGCCCTTTAGGGATCTGGGGCAAAAATCTGTCTGGGGATTGGCCCTGCTTTGAGCAGGAGGTTGGACTAGATGACCTCCTGAGGTCTCTTCCAACCCTGACATTTCTATGAACCCAGGCTTGGGCTCGAGCCGGAAGATCTACACTACAATGTTGTAGTCCAACAGTCTGAGTCCCACTAGCCCAAGTCAGCTGAACCCAGACAGCTGCAAGTGTTTTATTGCAGTGTAGACATACCCACATGTACATACATGCTCTTTCTTCCATGCCATCCTTGAAGTCTTCATTGAACTGGCTGATAGGACACTAACATCTCATATTTCAAATTCCACTCGAGCCTGCAAGAAATGTATGCCTACACTGACAAGGTAGAAAGGCAGATGGATAAATATGAAATATGAAAACTTGCACTAAATGTTTCACACGCCACCCTTTGTAGATTGTTTGTCTTCTCAAATCATAATCTCTTAGGTGCTGGAATTGTGTTTCCTTATAGATGATCACAGTACCACTTGCATTTGGTGTACTACTTCAACACAAATATTCAAATAATAATGGCAGCATATAACAAACCTTAGTAAAACAGACTTTCTTTGCAATTCAAAAATGTTCAGTTCACTTTTGTTTGCATGTGCAAGAGAAAGGGATGGGACTGAAAAAAGAAGTGCCAAAATAAGACAAGAGAAGCTGTTCTTTGGAAGATTGTGGTGTGTCTGGCCTGAATAGAAACAGAAAGCAATAGAAGTGTTTCAAGAAGGCCTGTTTTAAAAAGATGTCTAAGCCAAGTGCTGCAAACCTCAGAAGGTTAAAATTGTTAATATGCTTTGGATAAACATCCAAACTTGGAATATCTGAGCTGTTTGAAGCACACGCACCATTAATATCTTTCTTCTAGAGTTTTAGACATGCATTAAAAATTAAGCTAATTATTAAAAGAACAAAAATAGATTTTATCTTGCCTATCACCACATTATTTCAGTGACAGATTGTTTAAATCCTGTTTTATAAACCTTTTACACCACATCTCAAAATGTCTATTGTTTGGTTATCAATGGGTAATAAACCACAGATATAAAGAAAACATCTTGGTAGCCTTATTTAACATGAATCTAGTGAACATACTTCCTGCTGGACAACTATACTGTAGACACTCTTTTTTTAAACTACAGACAACAATGGCCTGTACATAAAAACTAAATTTTGTTTCATTTAATTTAGAGATATGTTTAGCATCCTTACTGTTAGCTACTACTCACACAAGGCAGACAGTATATTTTGCAAGGCTCAGAGTACACAGTTTATTTAAAGAGACCCTGTCAGGTTAAAAACACATATTTTAAAACCAAATTTCCTTACCTGTGATACTCAATGAATATTAAAAAATATTACTTTAATACTCTTTACTTTCTGCACTGTACTCGATGTGCACAGTGAAAATACACGTCTTACCATTTCAAGTAAGTTTCACTTTCTGGTTCCTGCACATTAATTATCACAATGATACAATATGCAGTAATAGGTTTGCAAAAGACTAAACTAAGGTCCTGGTTATATCCTTCCCAATGCTGTTTTTCTCACATTTCAGATGAGAAACTCCAAATTTGTGCTTACAGGGTGAAATACTGGCCCTATTGAAGTCAATGCAGATTTGCCATTGACTTCAATAGAGCTACAGTTTCACTTGCAGTGTTTCCATCAGATCATTCCCTTGGGGAAGTAGCTCTCCACCCATTCCTCAGAGCAGGTATGGGGTTTGGACCAAAACAAATGTTGATTTCCTGGTGCTAGGCATGTGTTGGGAATTAATGACATTGCTGTTCTGTCTTTCTCTTAGGATAACAGATTTAAAGCCTGGGAGTCAGTAGCTGACCCATATCCTCTGGAGATACCTCTATGGAGTAGTTCGATGGAGGAATTAGTGGTCTTGGGAAATGGATGACTTAATGGACCAGTTTCTCTAATTTCTTAAATTACAGATCACAAAATTGGTTGCCATCAAACCAACTCATACCTGACAGCCAAGTGGCTCAATCTGTTGCATCACAAGCTAATACATATTACAGTTATTATAACTAGTATCTCTCTCTGCAAGCAAATGGCTGCATTTCCCACATCCCCTTGTGGAATGTCACAATGCACAAGTTGCAGGAGGGATGGACAAGGGTAACTGGGAAAGATAGCAATAGCCAATTACTACCCAAATCCTCTGGGCCATGATCTTAGCGGGGTGCAACGCGTGGGCTCAGCACAACCTTTTCAGTGACTTGCCTCAGGTTCTTCTAGATTGATTCTAGAATCTCTTGTTAAGATGCATCTGACCAGTTCTTGGTTTGCACTGCATTGAAGGGTGCATGGCACTAACTCTCAGGTTTTCTAAACCAACTAAACCTGCTCCGAGGCAATGGTGAGGCTGAAAGTATGTGCAGAAGTGTGGAGTTGAGTAGCATCAAAGTGCTACAAACACATCTCTCCCTCTGACCATCTGGCTCTGGGCTGCTGTTCCAGCATGTTGAGGGCTCCCAATTGATTAGACAGCAGTTAAAAGGGGGAAAGCCTTCATGAGGGAGCATATCAAAGACTTTGGAACCATTTATTCAGTACTGAGCAGGTGGGTTTTCTTCCCAGTGCATTTTCATCATTGGCACTCCATCCACCAGAGGTCACAACTGCACATTCCTCCTTCCCTCCACCCCTCCAGGCAACAAGTTAACAGGTAATGAGGGGTGAGTTTGGTTTTCCTCTTTTAAGAAGTTGTGCTGTAAGTTGTTGATTTATAGGCATTTCTGCAGCACTTGTTACCATAGTTTCTGAGCACCTCACAATATGAAAGATATAGCCCATTACCTCTAGTAGGTAGACCCCTCCACCTTTCTCCTCTTAAGCTGGTGTCACACAGTGACAGGAACTGGTCGTTGATTCTTTCTTCCCTGGGTGTCATTATAGTACGGTTGATTGGAGCAATGCCCATTTCTTAGCCCAATTTCCTGCAGACATTTGTGCATAATTGTTCACCTTTCCTAAGATGAAACCTATACTCTGTGTGCTCTAGTGTTCCAGCTGAGTGTAGAAAGCCTGGTAGGGAACAAAGAAAGAAAACAGACTTTGAGGTAAGAAAGAACTACCCCATTCAGAGGCAAGGACCTTGAAATGGTCTCGGACCACAGCAATGTCCAGAGCACTGGTGTGATGTGTTCATGATACTCAGCTCCACTTGGGAGGCAGGTTGCTGCATTCTGTAGCATCTGTCACACTGGCACAGCCCATTAGGTAACGCTGACTGCAGTAGTCCAGATGTAGACTATGTTAGCAGGACAGTAAGGGGAGAGGTGGCAAATTCCTGTAATGTTTAGACCGACAGGTTATCAGGCAGTCAGGATCATTTACATACTCCCCCAGTGACTCAGGGATGAAGATGTCCAGCCATTTGAAACCAAAACAGACATCTTTGTACCAGACCTCTGCGTTTGGAATGAGCAATTCATGTCCCCCCAGCAAGGGGAAGGTAACATTCATTCCTGCTTACTGCTGAAGTTTCTATGGCTGGCATCCAGAGAGCTCCTTTTCAGAGGCTTTACCTTCAAGTTTCAGAAACCACAGGTGCAAAATGGGAGAAGAGGTGACTTAGTTTTAAACCTTGACTTTTTGTAGTGGGGGAAGGATCTTATAACTGTGCAGAGATTTGTGGTTCCTATTCATAGGTGAGCCTGAGAGAAAAAATAGTGGCTAAGTGGCAAACAGCTTGGGAAGGCACTTAGGGTTTTCCTTGCATAGGGATGGTGTCCTTGATCTGATGGTCCCAAACAATCACGTTAGAGTGGTGGGGATGAAATTTGAACCAGGCAAGCATTATGTTAATATTTATTCAGATGTAATCAATTTGCAACCTATTGCTTTAAATCTAAGCTGCTGTATGTTTTTCTCTATTTCCCAGATTGTGGAATCAGTACATTTCCCCAGGTTATGATCTACCTTCTTTACACATGGGTGTGTCATTGCATAGTCATCCAGGATGGGGGGGTTACACATTTCTCACAACCAGGACACTGTACTGGATGGGGAGTTGGTCTGATTTAGTATAGCAATTCCTATGATGTTATGAACCATTAACTGACCAGGAAACAATTGTCCTGAGGTATTAAACTTGTTTGAAAGTCTTATTTAGTCTTTCCACCCGTCCCATCTGTTTAATCATGCATGCTGTTCTTTGATGAGATTTCATTTCATTCACTTTACCAGATTCTTCCATAACATACTTCCTTTCACTGGAATCCCCTCATGAAGAAGAGACTCTTCCAATAGAATTCCTGACAAGGGAGATTTATGACAGGGAATCTACAAATAATACTTTAAAAGAAAAAAAACCCCACTGTATTTAAGAGACATGGGATTCTTCAAAAGAATCCCTCTTTAGTAAGGCCTCACCCAGTAGATGTGAGGGCTTTTTGAGAAGCTACCGTAGTTATACACATTTTACAAGTCTTTCCCTTTTATGAGGTAATTACCCCAAACTCTGACGTACTGAACATAACATCCCAATTTTGTCTCCTTTTTTCAAACAAATGTGATATTCCTTCTTACATAAATTAAAACCATAGGACCCAGGCCTGCAGTCCTTACTCAGCCAAAGATTCATTTCCCAAGAGGACTGTAGAATAAGGCCCATTATGGGCAGGTTGTGGCTGGCTCCTTTGCAGATGTTCAAGGAAGGGTGCACTAAAAGCTTTGCCCCTGCCCGCCACCCATGCAAGTCAGCAGAGGTGCCCGACAGGAGAGTGAACACTGCATTTCCTGAAGGTGTGTAGTGGTGAATGCCCTCCCCTTGCATGGGTGGAAGGTGAAATGGTTTCCAGGTGTTCTCACTAGAGTGGTGTAGTCATCCATTCCCCACCCAACTCCACCATACGCAATTATAGGTAAATGCTACACAACAGGTGTGTGCTTATTGGGTGATATTCATATGCAGAAGAATTCACCTGGTTTCCCAACTCCTATGCACTGAGACTTAAAGTCCCACCTAGGCCCTGGACCTCTCCATAGGGGAGCATATACCCATTGGGAGGAGTTTACAAGATACACCAGTCATCTCCAAATGGAAAGGAGATTATACTAGAAACTTGAGACAAATGAACAATAAAGACCTTTCATACTGTATTTGAATTGCTTTGAATTTCTTACATAGAAGTCTAGGTTGGGTTTTTTTTTGTTTTTTTAAAAGGACATTTTTTTCAAGTGTACCTAACCAGAATAAAAAGCCCAAGCTTTTTGATTTTAATCGTAGCTCCCTCAGTCCACCACATCCTTTGGCATCATTAGCTGATGGCTCTCTGAGTTAGCTCTGTGTGGTCTCTTACTGTCACATGCACTATAATGCCTTTCTGAACACATTTAAAATAGTACTTCAGAAAAAGAAATAAGCAAGAGATAAAGCATGTAGATGAACAGCAGTTTCTGATTAGAGCATTCACAGAGATCACTATATCTTTTGTTTTTATAAAAGCAACTAAGAATTTTTTTTATTTTTTTTTGCTGTTTATATACAAATACTCCTGTCTTCTGCATCCAGTATTTTCTGTTTCTCATGTTCTGTTTCTCATGTTCTCATGGGCATAGACCAAGGACATTTGCGGCGGGGGGGGGGGGGGGGGATAAAAAAGAAAGACTTTTGAAGTTATTATTCCAGCACTCAGTGGGACTCCTAGAACAGTTTCAGCAGGCCCAACAGCCAGAGTCAGGCGCACACACACACCTACAATATGCTGCACAATTGCCCTTTTTCTGCCGGGGCCTCTTCCCTGATGTGTAACTGCCATTCAGGACTGAATAAAGAATATGTTGCTGAAAAACAAGTCCGAACAAATGTATCATATTTCCACATAATAGCTAGTTTCTCCATGTTTTTCCTCTTGTAAGTCTATTGCCATTACTGTAAGTACAAGTATTATTCATTTTCCTGCTCAAAAAGCTTGATCCACATGCAGGAATATTTTACACTGTTTGTTGAGAAACATTTTTTTGCAATCTGTCATTGCTCTAGTACACATGCCAATTATGCCTACCAAATTAGATAAGATTACCTCCCTATGTCTAGTATTTATTTCCTTTAGGTTCCCTACCCTTAATATTATCATTAATTTGCACTATCATAGTGCTTAGGAAGGCCAGTCATGCAGGACTGGCTCTAGGCACCAGCAAAGCAAGCACATGCTTGGGGCGGCACAATTCCAGGGGCGGCATTCCGGCCATCCATTTTTTTGGAAAAATCCACCAATATACGAAAAAAATAATACGTCAAGATCAAAAAAATCTCCAGTAGTGCGATAGGAGCGTGACGTGAAAAATATCATGTCACATCATGACACGGTCACTCATAATGTGAACATGCGTAAATGTATAAACGTTAATGGTTATTGATTAATTAAATCAAGAATCACAATTACTTGTGTGTACTGTGCCGCCCTATCAGCGCCATTCACGCCAATTTCCATGTTGCGTCGGTGCCAGTGGTTATAGGGCTAAAATGCCGGGACAAAAACAAAAATGACTTTCCAGTGCTGCCTACCGGCAACAAAGAGAAAAACGGCAAAAAGTTTTTCTAATTCTATCTCGTACTTCAAGTAAGTATTTTTTAAATGTCGACATTACCGGTATCAGTGGCTTCTGGTGAGCGCAGTTTCTCAAAACTGACATTACTAAAAAATTATTTGAGGTCCGCCATGTCTCAAAATTGTTTGTCAGGACTCACATTAATTTCAATTGAAGGTACCATTGCAAAAAAAATTTGATTTCACTGAATTATTAAAAGACTATGCAAGTATAAAAACCAGAAAAATTCAGTTCATATAAATTCTTTTAATTTATGAGAAACTGGGCGCACCGGAAGACACTAACATTTTTCATTACAGTGTATAGTTGAACCCAAATTGTTTGCAATTGTGGTTTTGTTAAAATTAAATGAGTACACTAGTAGGAAATTGTTTTATTTCACTAACTACAAATTCTCGGTTTTCATTTTTTAAAATTTTAAACAGTCAAAAAAAATGTGCAAAGTGCAAACATGTGTAAATGCCCCCCCCCCCAAAAGGGGGGTGGGAGAATGGCCAAATTTTTTTGCTTGGGGCAGCAAAAAACCTAGAGCCAGCCCTGCAGTCATGGACTAGGACCCCACTGTGCTAAGCGCTGTACAATCATAAAACAAAAAGATAGTCCCTGCCCCAAAGAATAAAGCAGCTTCAATTGAAGTCAATGGGAGCTGCTGAGTGCTCCATTCTTTTGAAAACCAGGCTACCTATTTAGGCACTTAAGTTAGGGTTTAAGAACCTAAACTTTAATCATCCATTTTTGAAAATTATGCCAAGTACCTTGACTGCTGCAAATTCCAAGTTTCCCTGATGGCAAATATTTAGCTACCTATGACAATTGGCCACCTGCACAGAAAACCAAGGGATGCCTTCTATTTGTAAGGCATTGGCCATTCACATTCTGAAAGCCTAGAGTGATTCTGTAATATGATTTTTAACAAATTAACAGCATGAACCCTCAAGTAAAGGGAAGTTGCAATGACCTTGTTTATGGTGGACACATGGATTATGAGCTCTGGGGATAACAAATCACTTACTGAAATCAGTTTATAGCTAGTAACCAGAGCAAGGGGGATTTGCATATAGAACAGTAACTGCAAATAGTGCACACTTAGCACAAAATATGCAAAGAATTGTTTATGGCGTTACAATTGTGTGGGGTACCTTAACTTTACACTTCCATCCTTTCAGAGATTTTTAAAAAGCAATGTGTAACTAGGACAGCCCACTCCAGAGTGCCCTCTTCCAGCAGGCCACAGCACAACAAGTGTGCATGCCTCAGTTTCTCCTTTACGGTCCCCAGAAATCATCCAAACAGTCATTCTTAGTGCAAATGGCCCTTGGGGGTTAATTTATTAAAAAAGAAAGCCCCATGCACATAAATGATGACAAGAGTCCCACAACCATAATCCAGAATTCCCCAGCATGGTCCAAATAATCCATGCCCCCAAAACCCCAGCTCTCCAGCACAGCCCCAGCGCCCCTTGGCAATACCCCAGCTCTGTCTTCTCCTGTCATTATATCAGGACAGTCACCCTGGCCCATCCAGCTGGAGTACAACCCCACTTTTCCCAGTAGGGACCCCCACACCATTTCTGCTGGGAGCATCCCTCACTCCCCCAGTCCTCTCACAATTCCTCTGCATCCAGCTCCCCACCCCTGGAAATGTCGATGGATAAACTCCTCCTTTGCTTCCCTGCCTTCAACCTTCTCCAGTCCTTGGCTCCAGCTTTCCCGCTTAGAGCCAGCAGGCATTTCCCTCCACTGCCGCTGCTGCCTTCAGCCCTCTCCAGCCCTGGCTCTCTGACTTGGGGACATCAGCCAGCAAACTCATCTTGCTGCTGTCCTGCCTTCAGCCTTCTCCCAAGAAACACTTTCTGCAGTCCCCTGGCAGTTCTTACCTGCCCTTCCTGACTGAACCAGTCTGTTCTGACTCACTGGGACCCTCTTTCCTTGCTTCCTTCAGGGATTTCCTCTCATTGGGCCTCTCCCTGGCCCTTTACAGACCCTACGTGCTGCCTGCCTGGCCCTGGGAGCACTTTCTCTGGCACAGGGGCACTGGACTTTCTCAAAAGTTACTGATACATATTTACAACCTTAACTGCAGCTTAATGATATTTTGGTCTGGGAATTAAAGTATATTCAGCACTAGTTTCCAAAGTTCATACACTTACAGTATTGTTATTATTATATTTGTCTTTTGGTAGCATCTAGAGGCCACAGGCAGGGCCCCACTGAGCTATACACTGCACACAGATAACAAAAAAGTTAGACCCCGTCCCACCATTTACAATCTTAGCATAAGACAACAGGTGGACACAATAAACAAACAGAAGGGAGAGGAGAGGACAAGGTTACAGTGAAAAGATCACGGTCCCTCTTATAAACAACAGTCACAACACACGAAGGCCAAAATCCAGCCCCACTGAAGTCAATGGGAGCTCACTCCAAGTGCCTAGTCATCGTGAATGTTTTGTAGGCATCATGGCAGGAGTGAATTAAGGATAAGAACATTAAGAATTTACTTAGGGCTTCTGGTTTTCAGGTTTTATTAATTTCATTTTTCAGGATTCCTTTTTAACGATGTTTAGCAATGTCCAAAAATCCAGGGGGCGGGGGAAGGGTCATAGATTCATAGATTCTAGGACTGGAAGGGACCTTGAGAGGTCATCGAGTCCAGTCCCCTGCCCTCATGGCAGGACCAAATACTGTCTAGACCATCCCTGATAGACATTTATCTAACCTACTCTTAAATATCTCCAGAGATGGAGATTCCACAACCTCCCTAGGCAATTTATTCCAGTGTTTAACCACCCTGACAGATAGGAACTTTTTCCTAATGTCCAACCTAAACCTCCCTTGTTGCAGTTTAAGCCCATTGCTTCTTGTTCTGGGCTGGGCTGTCTCTTTCTCCATACTGTAGTGAGTAATCCCTTTGTAATGTTCCCTAGTGTGCATTAGTAGAATACTGTTTCAAACAACAGTATGTTAAAGCACACTAGGGAACCGTTAGCACACACCAGCAGGTTCCACAAGGACCAATTAATGCACAACACATTAGTGCGTTTTAGAAATCACACCTCCGTCATCTACATTACTGTTCCGCGTAGACAAGCCCTTAGATACAAGTAACCATTTCCAGTGTTTATTGGAGAAACACCTCTTTTAAAAAAAATCAGGGGTGTTTTACTGGTGTTTATCGGTTAAAACCTAAAATCAGAAGCCCTAAATATACTCTACAAGTACCAAGTGTCTATTAAAACAAACTATTAAGTCTTCCAATAGATGTTACTGCCAATGCTACCTTCTTCCACCTTTCCTTTGCTCAGTAAGTGAACTGTATGTGGAGTGTTTCTGTGACAGGACTGTGATTTAATAAGATCACGTGGACACCATAGGATAAGAAAACATTAGCTGGCCGCTAAGCTGATATATTAGTGGGGAACACATGCTTTAACACTTCCGCATGGACGCTGAATCTGCAATCTGAAGGAGAGACTGTGGCCAGAGTTCTGCATGGTGTGCAAAGGGGTGGGATGGGAGGAGCACAAGAAGCTCTCCTTTTTATGCCCCCCAGGCAGGGGCCAGCCATAAGTTCAGTCACACCACTCACCTGATGCTCCCCACTTCTGCCCCCACAGCAACTGGACAATTTGAAGGTCAAAATGAAGGTGAGGGAGTTGGTAGGGCTGTAGCCCCACCCCTTCCAAGCCAGCCAGCAGCGGTGGCTGTCTGTGCACAGTACCCTTTTAAGGGTGCTGAAGTGGGTGTGCTCCCCCTGTGCAGTAGGGAGCTCCAGGAGGTATCATGGAGCAGTGCCTCCCAGAGCTCCCACTGGGGTAGTGCAACTGTACAGCACCCCATACAACATGAAACTAGGCCAGACAGGCACAACTGCACTGTTAGCAGATAAAGATTACAGAGGTAAAGAATGGAGTGGGATGCACTCCTAACATGCTCTTGTAGATGGTTTGTGAGAGTAACTCCAGAAAACAGGCAGTGTTATATTGTGAACACAGGTAGGCTCAGTTCTATTGTAAGCTGCTGATTATTTTAAGAGACAGTCTACTGAAAAGGCAAACTCACTTCCTCGTCAAATAACCTACATGAAATTATTAAAATTTGTAAGTCTGAAAGTGGCATAGATTATCTAGCCTATTGCACTACAGGTCTAAGGTCTGTTTCAGGTGGGCCTTCCTGTTGTTGTTAACAAGGCTCTCAGAAACTGCCTGGGGCACTTCAAAACAGCCAAAATGCATCTAGAGGAAGTCAGAATTACTGTAAGTATTAGGCTTCTATATCTATTACCGCCAGCTCCCCTCCCACCCTTTCATTCACATACCTACCAACACAGTTTTCTGTGCTGTTATTCCGGAGAGCAACACCACAGACTCTTGTTAGTTCCTCAATAACATCACAGCTCTGATGAACCCGTGTTTCATGTGCTGTAGCAGAATGGAATAGAACTGTGATAGCATCAGCGGAAATGCTGTTCTTTGATGACATTACAGTGAAATGAGTGACAAGGCATCACTGCAGAAAGGAGGCAGTGCCCTCTCTGCTTGTGGGCAGATTCCAGCATCTCCCAAAAAGGTAAGGATGGGTATACACTTGGATCTTGGTGGGGCTATCGAGTTTATATACAGGAAAAGCATACCAATCTGTTTCCATCCCAGCTAGCTTGATCAAATATATTGTGGACATGTCTTGCCTTTTTAACACAATCACAGTGATCACTTGGTATCTCACAATAAACAAAGAATTATTTTTTTCTCATTCTCCAGCAACGATCACTATGCACACAAAGGACACTTCACCAGGAATCCAGCTTTCCACATTAGTCTTGGATTGGATTCCAGTTGTGCCATATGAATTCATAAAAATAGGACTGGGACAATGGATTGGTGTGCAGTGTTGTTGTAGCTGTGCTGGTCACAGGATATTAGAGAGATCAGATGGGTGAGGTAATATCTTTTATAGGACCAAGTTTTGTTGGTGAAAGAGACAAGCTTTCAAGCTACATGGAGCTCTTCCTCAGGACTAGAGTGTCACAGCTATATACAAGGTTGAACAGATAAATTAGCATAAGTAGTTAGCACATATTCTAAGGGACTATTCAAGGTGAAGTGGCCCATTAGCACTCATGTTCTCATAGGACAAAAAGGGGGGGTTAGTAGGTTACAGATTGTTGTAATAAGCCATAAATCCAGTGTCTTTATTAAGACCATGATTCTTAGCGTCTAGCAAAGTTATGACGTTAAGCTCCAGGTTTGTCTTTTGAAAATCTTGTGCAGGTTTCCCTTGAGGAGGACTGATAGGTCAGATATAGAGTGATCGCTTAGGGTGACCAGATGTCCCGATTTTATAGGGACAGTCCTGATTTTTGGGTCTTTTTCTTATATACCCCCCACCCCCGTCCCGATTTTTCACACTTGCTGTCTGGTCACCCTATTGCTTTGTGAAAAGTGTTCGCCCCACATGATAGGGTGTTTTTGTCTTTTACCATTTTCCTATGTGAGTTCATTCAAGAGCATAGTGATTGTCTGGTTTCACCCACATAGTTGTTATTGGGGCACTTAGTGCATTGGATGAGGTACAGCACATGTTGTGATAGGCATGTGTAGAACCCATGGATATTGAAAGGTGTTTTGTGGGGGATATTGCTCATTGTAGCAGTGGAGATATGTCAGCAGGTTTTGCCTCGGTTTTTCTGGCAGGATCTGATGCCACTTTGAGTTGGTGTGTCCTGGCCTGTGGGGAGCTTGCTTGGGTGGAACTACTGTCTCTCTAAATAGGGCATAGCTGCAAGGGTCAAAAGGCCATATTAAACTTTAGGCTCTGGACTTCAGGGACCGAAGAGGGAGCCGCTGGCTGCCGTATAGTGCAGGTTCCAGTGGCTGTGGTGTTAGAGACATGTGCTGTTTGAACACAAAGAATGTAATTGTTAAATCCAAGCTCTCTTTGTTTTAATTAGAAGAATGAACAACATCACTGAGAGCAGACCAAGCTATGAATATAGGCAGAAATATTATTTCTGGAAATACAAATATTTTGGTGCAAAATCTCCACTCCTGCCTGGCAAACTGAAACAAGTGAAATGCACAATTAAACAAATTCCCATTTGCTATAATGTTATGAATTCGAGGATGAATGTCTATAATAACCTGTATTAGCTATAAAGACATCGGAAGAGGAGGAAAATCTCAATGAGGGTTGGAAGAAAAGATCCAGTGGGGCAAACTGACACAATAAAGAGCGGTTACATTTTGGGCCTGTACAGAGGAAGTATTTCAATAGATTTAATTTCATTTCAAGAAGATTTCAAGAGCCAGCACTGTGTAGCCTTTTATCAAGGGTTACCTTATCATAAGCATAAAGCTTCTTTTTTTAATATATCTTTTGAGCTTTTTCAAAGCAACCAATTTCCTTTGGAAACGCTTCCATTACAGCAGATGCCGTGCCCTGTGAAAAAGGGTTTACTCTTGGCTGCTGCTGCTGCCTATGGTGTCAAGAAAGAGCAATGCAAATATTCATGCTATTCAGAAAGAGGAGCTACAGAGCAGAGAATGGCTTCCTGGTTGCATAGTAACCATCCAAACCTAACTGCATATGCGCGCACAAACCCCCAAAGCCTTCTAATAATTTTTGGTATCATATTTCAAAGATTGATTAGGCAGTGTTTCATAACTGCCTGAACGGTACTATTAATTTGTCACTGTTATCAGTTCCTTTAAGGTACCATAGGTTTGGGTTTATATTAACCTGAGATCCTTTATCATACCATGCTCCATGTTAATGGGGGGAGGGATAGCTCAGTGGTTTGAGCATTGGCCTGCTAAACCCAGGGTTGTGAGTTCAATCCTTGAGGGGGCCACTTAGGGATCTGGGGCAAAATCAGTACTTGGTCCTGCTAGTGAAGGCAGGGGGCTGGACTCGATGACCTTTCAAGGTCCTTCCAGTTCTAGGAGATGGGATATCTCCATTAATTATTTAATGGAAAAAGAAC
The DNA here is from genome assembly GCF_028017835.1 of Emys orbicularis. Taxonomy (NCBI): domain Eukaryota; kingdom Metazoa; phylum Chordata; order Testudines; family Emydidae; genus Emys; species Emys orbicularis. The sequence continues at coordinate 45,399,548 of NC_088690.1, forward strand.
AGGAGTACTTGTGGCACCTTAGAGACTAACAAATTTATGGGTTGTAGCCCATGAAAGCTTATGCTCTAATACATTTGTTAGTCTCTAAGGTGCCACAAGTACTCCTGTTCTTTTTGCGGATACAGACTAACACGGCTGCTACTCTGAAACATGTTAATGGAGTTCAGTTTAACATTCAAGGGCTGTTTTGCCCACCTCTTTGCTATGGCCTTAGAATTCCATGCATCGATCATGAGAATGTTCGCCATTAAAAAAATCAACATTGCCAATGGAAATTACATCATTCATGCAGAGCCAGACTGTACCCCTATGTGTAGGAAGAAGGAAACCCCATGAGATCCCCTCAAAGAGCACTTTTCTCTTCATTTTTCAGGGTTGGCCCCTGCAGAAAAACGAAAAGGCCTGGGCCACAGATCTCTGTGCAGTGTCGCTGTGCCTCCACAACTTCAGACCCAGCTCCCCACAGCGTAGCTCAGTTGGAGCCAGTCAGCCTAGGACATCCTTGACTGCAGCTGCCCAAGACCCCCATTCAAAAGGAGGATCCCCACCACGGAGGGGAAAGCAAAGGGGACCTTTAACTGTATTACACTTTGAGGGCAATTCTCTATTGCGAATATAGAGGGGAAGCCATGCACATCACCTTGACTACATCTCTGACCCACCCCTTCTCTCTTGAGCTACCTGCTGCAGTTTCCTACCCCATGTGGATCCCCATAACCAAAACCCCTCCATGGGGTCCAGTCGAAGGAGGGGTTTCTGCTTTTTATATGTGGTGGATGGGACATGCACTGAAAGGACTCTCCACAGGTGAATCACAAGAGGACCATTTGGAGCACATTTATTTCCAACCTAAACACAGGAGAAGACTGTGGCAATCTCAGATACCCCTGTACAGTGACCATTGGCTAATGCTGACTTTCTAATTGCAGCTGCTGTACCACTGCAGGGTGGGGGCTGACATTTTTTTTTCCATCTGGAAAGTGCTACTCCTAAAGCAGTGTTTCAAAAAAAAAAAATAAAAAAGGATGCCCTTGTTTTAGCAAGTTCCCTACGTACTACTTGCCAGAGGTAGATTTGAGACAAGCGTCAGATCATAGGGCTTTGTGCCAGCATGCATAAGAACACAAGGGCATTCCATCCAGCAGGTCCCTGGTAAACACATATGCCTTGTGCCATTAGTAAAATTCTTCACTGTACCAGTCTAAAATGGCAGTGATATTAAGCACAGACTTCCTGTTTTATGGCATTTCTCACATTCCTAGCTTTTGGGGGAGAAATGACCCTACCATATTATGTTTCAAAACATGATGCTAGAAGTCACTGCATGTTCAGTTTGCCGTAGCTTACTGTAGCTGTGCAGAGTTTAGCTAAGCTCTGCAATGACTTCTGGTAATTGAAGCTAAGTGAAGCAATTTTCAAGGAAAGCAAAACTGATGATGAATTTGGGCTTTTTGCCAGGTGTATAAAAAGGCAACTTAAAAAACAGGTTCTGTGTATCTTACTTTCACCAGTGAAACTAAACAAACCAAGCAAAAACAACCCCCTAAACGTTCCTGAAGGACAGAGTGCAATGTGTGTTTGCTGCAGCAAATCCTGATGACCTGCATTAAGTAATCACCCCAAGACAGGAACTGTCCAATTTGAAAAGAGGCGCTTGCTTTCATGTGTGAACCAAAAGAAGCAGAACAGAAATACGAAGGATATGATGTAAAGAGATGAACAGACTAAAATTAGCTAGCATGCTTACTCGTTCTGAAGTGTTTTTTAAGTTCTTTTCTTTGTTTTGTTGAGAAGCCAGCAGGGCACTGGCTGGTACGGAATTAGCACAGGGTAGAGGAGGGCAGCTATTGTAGAGATTCTCTCTGTTTCTGGTTTTGGGGACCTCTTCCAAAGTGAAGTCCTGTATAAAATGGGAAACCAAGCATCAGCTAAACCTCAGGACTTAAAGTTTCCTTTAGCCATTTCCACTAACCAATGATCTGCAAATGGCATTTTAGGAGGTAACAAGAGGAAAGACTAACAGCCCAGGAAACTCTAGTAGAGGCTGGCTCAACTGAGATAACAAAGCCTTCAACAGTTCTTAGAGAGCTTGCACAGTAAGATCCTTATCATCCTGCTGCAAAATGAGAGCACATGCCTGATTTTGGAGGGTTACATTTCTATGTACTAATAAAATCAGAAGAGTGAGTACCCAATCACTGCCCAACCCAGGTTTTTTTTCCCCTCAGCCTCCCAACATTTTTTTGCTTTGTGAAGACTATGCCAATTCCTCCCTTCTTCCCTGCAGCAGTATTGAATGTCCTCCTCTCCCGCATCTACTTTATTCCCTTTTTCTTTGAACACTAGGAAAAATGGAAAGGTGATACGTCTCATCACCTACTGTCCATTTTCAGTTGTCTTACAATTGGGTGCTGCTCAAAATTTGCAAAATGTAAATGAAATGCATGAACCACAAGCAAAGCTTTTGTCAGAGGATGGGAAATTAATTAACTGTCTTTTGAGCCCCTGGCAAGAAGCACATGAACAGAACAGTATGTAAGAGTTCAGCTGGGCTGCAAACACAAAGCTGGATTATTTTCTCAACCGGGCCATTGTTGCTCTCAGCAGAGCTATTTATAGCGTGCACTGCAGTTCCCCCACATATGTCGGATTTCGCAACAGAAAATGAGGGAAAAAAAGTTTTATCATCAACATAGTTTAGTGTGATTTTCAATTCAGCATGAATCTTACAATAGAAAGGTTTTTTCCTAGGCAGAGGAATGAAGCAAAGCCAGGCACTTAGGAGGTGTGTCTGACGGAAGGATTTTGCTGTTTATGGGGACCCCATGTGTGTAAAGACCAACCTTCACTGTCCGTCATGATCCCACTGTCTCCACCTACTCTTCTCACCCTCTAGAGGTCTAATTGAGACAGAGACTGTAGACACATAACACACAATGTGTAGGTTACTGTTTCGCAATACGACAGAGTTTCCCACGCTGTAGACTGGTTCACTGTCCAGACAGCACTTCCAGTCGGTCTGTAGAGAACAGAATGGTCACAGGCTGTTGGCCCATCTCCTTTTTTCAACATGCCCAATTGAATTTTTAAAAATGCTAAATTACATTATATAATTTATTACTAAGAGTTATTAAGAGTATTACTTTCCATGCTGGTAATTGTTGTAGTTGCCACAGGGCTGTCATATGAGTGTGAATGGGAGGGAGAAAGGGTCCGCTGGACAGAAATAAGGGGAGAGACGGTCCACAAGTCAACCTTATAATTAATATGTGATCCACCCCAGCAATAAGGGCCTGAATAAATCAATAGATGTCTTTCTATTAACTCAGATAGGAATTGGATCAGTGATGAGGAACAGTTCAATTAGAGCAGTGGTTGTTAACCTTTACTGCAGCCTGCACCCCCCTTTGGTTCTCAAAATATGTTCTCGCACCCCTTAAACCTAGATATATTTTTGTTTGTATATTATAGTAATCGTTAAAAAATGTATAATGTTAATAAATACATAGGTTTGATGAAACAAAGTAGTTGTACTTACATGCCTGTGCTTAACTTGTGTTTTCGATGAATTACTTTCTAAAAAAATCGGGAAAAATGTCTCACCCCCAGAAAGGGCATCTCGCACCCTCAGGGGGTGCGTGCACCCCAGGTTAAGAACCACTGAATTAGAGAGTAAAACAGTTCTTTAGGGCTATGTGTAATAATTGTATGATCAGTTCCGAGGTCACTAAAGAACCTATTGCAATTGACATTAGTCCCAAGTTTACAAGTAGAAACCAACAAAATCTAATGTACATTTTCTTCAAATGAATGTACATTTACTACATGGATGTGAATTAGTGTTTGGCCTAGAGAGTTTAAAGGATGCTTTCTGATTTTTTTCTTGCCCTTGAGTAAAATTTTCAGATGGTGTGAGATTTAAAAGTTCAGTGATGAGGTTACAGCCTTCCTGATTGCAAGGTAGGACTGTTAAGAAATAAAAAATAATAATCATCCCAGAGTCAAACAGGATGTGGAGGAGTCAGAAAGAAGAGGTGTGTTATAGGTGGAAAAGGGTAGGAAATAAGACAGAAGAGAAGGACTGCGCTAGGAAAAGAAGAAGTATTAGTCAAAATGAAACTTCAAGAATAGGAAACCATTAAAAAACAAATACTTAGCTGTTAAGTAATTCAAAAGAAAATTTAAAATGAAGATTTCAAGACTGCTGCAAAACTCCCAATAACTAGGATTTCACAAATCTGATTTACGCTGTGACTATTGAAAGAAACGCGAGCTTTCTTCATTGTCCATCTAGTTGGGGAATTTGGACGATGTTAGGGGAGATTTTCAAAAGCACTAATAGGAATGGGGCATCCAACTCCCACTGACTTTTCCTGGGAGTTGGGTAGCTAACTATCCTTTAGTTTAGGTCTTTGAAAATCTCCCTGTTGTCTTTATTTGCCAGTATAAGATCACATAACACAAAGCCAAAATGACAGTATATATGATTATATAATGGACCGTATGAAATCAATGGGTTATGTAAAACTTTCTTTAGATATGCAGAAGATATATAAAAAGGCTAACCTGCAACAATCTGTCCACTAAAAATATTAGAAATGCACATAACACATTTTCATAGGACTGCAACCCAGCTAAACCTGCAAGCATAATTTTTCAGATCCAGTTCTTACAGGCATAAAAGCTCAGATTTGTGCAGGCAAACGGCATTTCCACATGCAAATAATGCAGTCAGCCATCAAACTACCCAGTTTCCATACATAAATCCAGTTGTACAATTTATACCAGAAAAATTGTGAAGGTAAAAAACTATGGAAACGTGACTAATGGGCAGTTAGAGAAGTGTTTTTGGAATTTGCAATGTATTACACATGTATATGTAAGAATTTTACATGGGTCTATTTAAGAAATTGTATTATCTTCTCAACTGTTCATTTCTGAACATGTAAACTCTAAGGATAAAATTCTGGCCCCACTGATGTCAGTGGAAAAACGCTCATTGACTTCAATAGGGGCAGGATTTCATCCTTAGGGTTTTTAACTAATGCTCTCTAACTTGCAGACATCATACAGCTTTTTCCTCTATTAATGTTAGTTAACCCATTTTATTATGAGAGAAAATTAAATTCATGCTTTTGCTAAAAGCATCATGGTTGCCAATGCCTGTTTTAAAGTTATGCACAAGGTCCCTCTGACATTAACTGCTGATAGAAGCAGCAGAAATTTGCAGCATCCTTTCTCAATAGGATAGATCTTAACACATTTGAAATAGCTCTTTTTTTGTTAGAACAATATTCATGGTGGCCTCGTTGTGGTATAACGAGGCATGCAGGTGTGCACGGCACTTTTCCTTGCTTAGACCTTTTTAAACAACATAACAAAAAGTGCATGCGCGCACACACACAAATTCATCCCAGCTGTCCTCTTTGACACGCTGCTGATTTTAGCGCTTCATCATTGTATCAAGGCTGGTGCTTTGAAGCAGAGCCTGAACAAAGTGTGCCACTTGGTAGTCATGGTAGCTGGGTTTTTTTTTTTAAATAAGCTTTTTCAAAGTATATAAAAAGGTGATTTTTTTTTTTTTGGAAGATGCATGTGCTCAGGGAAACAACCACAGCAGACAGACAATACATTGGTGACCATCAGACCAAACTCACATTAGCAGAAGTGTTGCCTGCCACCCTCTTGCATGTGGACCAGTCTGTGCATACTTGGACCATATAAAAGAGTGGCCTTGTCCTAGATTCTCCCTTGTGGCAGTCCTGCAAGTGACTCCTCGCCTCAGTTTCCTTTTTGGGTTCCCACTAACTCTATATGAGTTTATCCTCCACTTCATCACAGTTGGTTAACAAAAACCTAGGACAAAAGCCCCAAAACAAAGTCCCTATCCCTCACCCCCAGCATGTGTAGTCTTTAAAACCCAGCTTTGTACTCACCATAGCTGGGCTCTGTCAGTCATCCTGTGTCCCCTGCTGGACAACCACCACAGCCTTTCCTGCTGGGGTACAACCCCGCTCTTCCCAGCAGGAACTCCCACGGCCTCTCTGCTGAGAGCATCCTTGCCAGGGGAGCATCCCTCACTGCCCCGGGCCCTCTCGTGCTTCCTCTGTGACCCACCTTTCTGGTAAGGAGACCTCAGCGAATAAGCTGCTCCTCTGCTCACCCTTCCTTCAGCCCTCTCTAGCCCTGGGCTCTGCCTTGCTGGCTTAGAGCCAAAACGTATCTCCTGCCACTGCCACTGCTGCCTTCAGTCCTGGCTCTCTGGCTTGGAGATGTCAGCCAACAAACCTCTCTTGCTGCTCTCTTGCCTTCAGCCCTCTCCCAGGAACTACTTTGTCCCTCTCGGAGCTCTCATCACCTGCTCTTCCTGATTGAACCAGTCTGCTCTGCCCCTCTGGGTCTCTTTCTCACCATGTCTCCCATACCCCCCCACGTGCAGCCCACATTCTGAATTGGCCCAAATAAGGAGCACCTGGACTGGAACAGGAGTGCTGAGCCTGGTGGCATTTCGTGGGTCAGCTGCCCTGTTACAGACCACTATAAAAGGATGCTACAGCCCTGCCTTTACTGCTCAGTGAGTTTAAAGGGCAGCTATACTGAAAGGTTGTCGTTTTCACATTTGAAAAGCTCAGTATGAGTTATAGGCCAAGGCAATTGTTTTTGAAAATAAAATAGTTGTTAGCCATCTGTAGTGTAACGTACATCCTGACCTCCTGGGTGCAGACAGATACTGCTGAACACATCCGCAGCATAGCGTGTGTCTACACTGGAAATGTCTAATTCAGTGTCTGTTGCTGCTGGTTAACCTGAAGATGAGCAGCAGTGCATTCACTGCAGGATCTTTCATCCCTCACATAACTCTTCATAATGGCTGTTTGAGGGTGAGGAAGTGTTAGAGTTGGATCCAGTTACCTTCATTGTCACTAGGGAGAGCCAAGCACAACTGCAGTAAGTCCTGGAGGCCAAGAGAGATGGATGAAAAGGACTCAGGCAGCTACATGGAAAGAGGAGTCTCTTTTTAAAACTAAACTCCCTCTGACCACAAATAAACCTCTTAATCCTGACAACAGCTTCTCTTTCTCAGCTCCATTCACAGGACAGAGGCTGGAACCCTCTCTGAGTTGAAATGAGTGAATAGCTGCTACACACAAAAGTTTCTCATTGAATCTACTCATTAAGTTTTTGTCGTTCTTGTTAAAATATGCTTTATTTTAATGAATTTTCAGTGAACTGGAATGCACAGAAGCACCCGCTCGAAATAGTCTGAATTTGTCATCCAAATCTTTGGAATTTGCAGTGCAGGCAGTTCTGGAAATCACATGTTCAGTAGGCTTTACCCGCAACCGAAGTGTAAAGCCAGACATTATTGGTCTTCCCACAGAACTTTACAAAATGTGAAGAGGATCTATGCAAAAGAATTGTGAATATATTACAATTGTAAATTCAGAAATTCACACTGTATTAATTGTTAGTTATATACATTACAATTTAAATTATAAATTGTAATATATGGGTCAGACAAAACTTGAATTTCTTGAACTATTTGAAATTCGCACATCAAATGAAGAAATCTGTAAATAATTACGAACAACATGACAGAATTTTGTAATTTGTTTGTGGATGGATTTTCAAATGGGAACAATGAAATGTATCAAATACATTATTTATTGTGAAATGTTCAGTCATCACTAAGAGCTAATGCAGTTAGATCACTTTTAAATTCAATGAAAACATAAGCTAAAACCCTGAGAAATGTACTTAAAATCTAGGGGGGGGGGAAATCACTGACATTTTTGTTTGAGACGAGGGCACCATATGGTAATTTAGCCTTGTAGCAGCGTTTTAACATTTCTTACAAGCACAGACATTTGCTCACCCAAAATCATTTGCCCAGGATTAATCTTTGATTTAAGAGAGCAACTTGACAACACTTCCTCATCTTGTTTAATTGAAAAAGTAATTATTTCAAATTTTAAAAACAAATTTCATTTCCCCATGGAGACTAACACTGTTCATTTTTACCGTCTGTTTTTCTCTCCAATAAGAACATTTGGGGCATGACTAGTGGAACATCACACTGTGTGAACCTCAAATGTGTATGCCCTTTGTCCAGTTGATCATCACTTTATTTTTTTATCTGAACAAGATACAGTAAACTTTAAAAATATGCAGCTGCATCCTCTACAAATAGTCTGATGAGTGTTGTCTTGAACAGCTATAACCGGCTTGTGATTTCAACCCGAGATGGGCTGTCATCTCATGTGGTATCTGGGAGAGGGAGAAGCAATATGGGCAATATGTACTTCCCCTGGGAAAGATTCAGTGTGCAGAACCACTCTACGCTATTGCAGTAACAAAAGGAAACAACCTCCTTTTCACTCTCCCCGGGCTCCTGCCATTTGGAGCCCAGTGAAAGAGAGAAATAGGACAAGAGGTTTCTCTCTTTCCATTCTCCCTCAAGCATGCAGCCACTTGGAAAAGAGAGCTTCATAGCAACAATAGGCAGTTTCTCACAAGGGCCAGATAACAGCCTTGCAGCATGCAAGCAGTACAGAGCAGCTGCCCTGGGGAGCTCCAGAGAAGAAAGGGCCTTGGAGCAAGAGCCAACAGCAGAAAGAACCAGAGACATTAATTCAGCTCAATAAACCAACTGAATCACAATGTCGAATGATCCCTAGCCCTTACACAGGTGAATGGAGGAAGCATGGAAGGATTGGTTATTCAAATATCTTTTCAAATACTTTACAGTGCTTGACTGTAAAGATTCCAAATTTGAGCTGTGTGGTTTGCTTGTGACTGGTGAAACGGGGAACAGAAACAATGGCACATGATCTAAGCAGGATTAGCATGCATGCACTATTGGCACTCACAGGCGTGACTATCATTTTGCTTAACTGGAATCAAACCCAGGACCACCAAAGTTATGAGCATAAGCCTCTAGCTCAAGCTACAGGGTTGAATCACCTCAGTGGTAGCTGTAGCAGCCTCAGTCTCTATGGGTCAGACACAAGCGGGGATGCAGCAAGGCATACACTGAAAGTGGGTTACACATGCTTGCTTAAACTTTAATGTCTGCAAATTCTTGTGCTTGGAACTTTGAAATTCATTTTCTGCCAGTAAAACTAACATTTCCAGGGAATGCAAACACAAAGAGGCACAAGCACAGTTCTATTTATTGGCCCAGGTCTACTTTGTTGGCCCTATTATTCTGACATAGTGCCCATGGAAACTGCTATTAAAAGAAAACTGCAGTAAATCAAAATCTTTTTTGTTCCTGATCCCACTAACAAGAGTTTAACAACTAAATTCTGCTTCAGCAGAGGGTTTATTTTTAAATAAACCTCCTAAAACTGTAAGTTTGGAGCATCATTCCCTTATTTTCCACAATGCTTTAATCAACTCATTAGGTATTGTGTGACCTAGAGAAGGAGAGAATCTCTAAAACCAGTCACCATGGTTTTCCAGATTCCACCCTTTGTTGTTCTTGCACAACAACAATCTGCCCAAAGCAGGCTGGACTGGTGCAAATTGGATGGGTCTTGCACTGAATGTTGACACAACAAAACGCAAAATGAAGAGGTAGGCAATGGTATATAATTCCCTTGCACTCCCAGTTATTACAAAGTCACAACAGACCCAAACATCAGCATGACCAGCCAGTCCCAGGGAATCCAGCAACTTTTACAGGCAGAAAAACGTGCCAAAGACAAACTAGAAGAAGCCAAAAAGAGTAAGTATCTGGCCTGGGTTTATTGTATTTTCCCACTGAATACTCATTAGATAAAAACCGCAGTATTTATTTTTAAATGTTGGGTTCTTTTTCCTGGCCAACGCAGCTGAGCTGCCCTGGAAGGTATTGCAATTTGCTGCTGGTTTAGCCCAGATGCAAATTACTAACCCCCAGAGCAAATGGGAAGCAGGAAAGGTATTGTACCTGTCAGCGCCACTATCTAGCCCTAAATGAAGTCAATGTGAGTTTTGCCAGAGTTAGGGATACAGAGTTAGGCCCTTAGTTATGATAACTTAAAGCTCGTGGCTGCTTACTTTTGATTTGGAGGAATTTTTTAAAAAATTAGTCAGCCAAAAGGAATATTTCCAAATCAGGAACCCAGATAATTGATAAGCATAATTATATACATGCACTTAAACTGTGCCCATACTTAATCAGGACCTAAGATGCCAGGTGCACTTACCCTGCTGTGCATGAACATACATTCCTACTGTCATCACCTCAACCACTGCCACACCACATGGGATATTCGCAGAGCCTTTTTAGCTTAAAACACCTTCCAAACCCCTTGGAGCCAGAAACTGACATCAGAAAGCTAAGTGCTTCTGACAGTGCTGAGGCACTGGGATTAGCGTTAGAGTCTGGAAATACAGAAACCCAGCTATTGTTTTGTCAAAGTTACAAAACATGTATATTGATCAAGTACCTGCTTCATCTATATTATTTTTAAGCAAATTATGTTTGTCTCCTCTTTAAGAATTATTGGTGAAGAGGAAACAACTAGAACCTGTCCCTGTCGTGAACTATTTTATTATTTAGTATCAGAAAGAGGGCAAAAGATAAGACCTTTCTCTAAAAAGGACAAATTTGAAGTACCAGATTCACTCACAATCTAAAGAAGTGGGACAGATTTTTGTCTGTACGCTAAATATTGCAATCTGTGCCTATTAGTGTAAATGACAAAACTCTCAATGACTTAAATGCAAGTAAGGTCAGGCCTTAGCAAGATTCCCATTTGGGATTTCTAAGATCTAGTTTACAAAGCGATTGTGTACCCGTATGGTCATTTTGGTTAGGCGGATGCTTTTTTTACTGTAATAATTAAACTGGGACAGCCCCTAGTGTGCACACAGTATAGCTGGTGCTTTATATGGGTATAACGTATTCTCCTTCCCTTACAGGAATAGCTATAGTAGTGTAGGTATAGTCTACAGTAGAAAAGGTTGCTCTATTAGTATAGCAATACCAGAAAAACTTCCCAGTATAGACACAGTTTTTACCAGCAAAAATGTGCTTTTGGCAACACAGTTTCTAGCAGGTACCCAAACAAAATAACGTATACCAGCAATCAGATTTTTTTGCCAATATAGCTGCATCTACACTAGGGCTTTTGCTGGTATAACAGTGGTCTATCCATGGTATTTTCAGAATTCTTCTATGAACCATAATTTAAAGCATTATAGTTTTTTATTCATTGTTTGAATGTCCAGGTTTCATACCAGTAATTTAACACAGACCAGATATACTAGTCTAAATCCAGAATAATTTCAACAACTCCAAAAGAATCACTCTGGATTTAGACTTATGTAAATGACAGCAGAATTTGACTTATGGTTGGAAAGCAATAAAATAGAATGTAAACAAAAAACCCAAATATTTCTGAAACAGTCATTTAAAAATTCTAATGTATCTGTTATAATTATCACTTAACAGGTAACCTGTGCACATAGTCATTTGTAAAGCAAATCAAGCATATTCTGTTTCAATTCAGAAAACACCAGCTCTAAGCCAATCTGTACCAGTTAACATCAGAAGATCCTGCTCACAGGTTGGCAATCAGCAAATCTTAGTTTAAAGTAAAACAGTGAACTTGTCCTATCTGTTCTAATGCAACCTTTTCTATGTTAACTGTAAATATGACCTACATTGAAAAACAGCTGTTGTGCAACTGCTCCAGTGGATTTTGCAAAGGGGATAAACAAATGTCCTCTGGAGCCTAGAATGAGACTACCAACTCATTGCATACATCCCAGAAACAACCTTTGAACCCAAATCTCCCTTTAAAATTCTGCCACCTTGTCTCCCCTATTTTCACTAATAATTACCCAACTCTCAAAAATAAACATGCATTGTCAGAGCAGGGATGTCAGTCCACCAAGGCTCCTTTTGGACAAAACAAGAGAGGAAAAAAACACTAATAGAAATAAGTTTTTAAAAACAAATGATGTATTTGGCCTTTTCTTGGTTAATATCTGGTATATATTTCATGTAATATAAAAACTGCAAATACTGATCCACTAACCTATATTAAATTTTTATAAAGTGCGGCATATCCTCCTCAAAATGAGTATTCCAAATACCTACATAACAGACAATTTAATGTGGTCTTGAAACTAAAATGTTCTATTTTTTTTTTTAAGAATGACACTTTAGTGCTTGGCAAATTACAATCATGTCATTCACATGTAGAAACTTACCAGAGAATCCTCAATTATGTATTTGAAATGTCAAAGCCTATTTGAGCAAGGCAGCTTTAGTTTAATGGAAAGTGAGATACAATTTTTTTTTTTTGATTAAAGTAAAATGTGGCATTTGCAGAAATGACCAATTTACCATGATTTAATTTTTATGCATGACCTCACAAATCTGCAGCAGTCCTAAAAATCTCACCAATACTTTACTAATCAAGGCTAGTATATTACTATTAAAGAACTACTGCACCAAGAGTACATTTTTTTCCTGACGCTATTTAACAATACTTTCCAGCTGAATAGAGGAACTGAAGACTAATAAAGGGCTACCGAATCACAACAGGTGAAACTGCAGCCTGGTCAGCATGATGGCAGTGCAGTGGGGTGAGAGCCCCCTCTCGGCACCACCTTTCAGGGGACGGGAGCATCACAGAAGGTGAAGCAGCTTCAGCAGAACTGCTATGTCCCTTCCCATACAGGTGGATGAGAGGTGGTGGGGAGTGGGCAGAGCCAGTGCTCTGTTCTGCTGCCTATGCTCCCCTCCCCCAGTAAATGTGCCCTTTCAATTAAATTCTCTTGGTGGAAGATCTGTTTGTTGTTGCTGAAGCTGGTGGCCATGGTTTTTGGTCAAAACTTCAGGTCAGCATAATTATACATTTACACACACACACACCATGTCAAAATTATTTTCACTATATTCATTGATTATTTTTGCCCCTCCTGAAATGAATATAGCAAATCTCTCTTTGTCATCAAGTTGGCCTCCCTGCCTCCAGCTATTTCTAGCTGACGCTTCTCGGTAGTCTTGACTGAATTTAAGTTTTGTGCCACCACTAAACATGTAGGACCAGAACCACTGACTTGAGCAGAGCTGTATTGATTTACATCAGACGAGAATCTGACCCATAAAATCACCTGTATCCCTGAACAATAGGCCTAACTTTGAAAAGCAAGACTTGTTGTGCAGATAGGGTAGCAGACAAGAGTTTATGTTAGACAAACTGATTCATTAATTTTCGCTTGCCTCTAGTGAAACAGCAGGTTTAGATCTAGTTAATACTTAATTTAATCAGGTGCAGTATATGCACTATCACATACAGAGGCAGCAATGTACACTAGCAGCAATTCACCCGCAGCTCTTCCAAAACAAAGTCACTGGTGTGCCATGACCAGTGGTATCATGGAGAAACTAAATGGCTGCCACTGTTAAGTGACAACCAGTGTGTGGCAGCAGATACGGTATATCTTACACATCTTACTTACTAGAACACAGTAAAAAAATGTCAGGTTTTTTTTTTTCTTCGTCAGATTAATTGCCAAAACCAGATAAATCCAATTTTGTAATGTGTCTTAGTTTATTTAATATGGGGTCAGGAGGGATTGTTTGTGACCAAATGTGTAACAAATGTACTAGAGATGGGCCCCAACTGGAACCCCAAATTTGAAACTCCCCCAGACTTAAGGGTAGCTTAGTTTGTTCTCGAGATCCAAACCCAGATTGTGAGTGATGTACATCAGCACAGCTCCCATCAAAGTCAATTGGAGTTCTGCAGGTTTACATCTGCTGAGAACTTGGCACCCTCGTTTAATTATTAAGGGGTAGCTCTATAAAGCTTTAACTGGAAACCCAGATCTGAAGACCTTCAAATTTAGAGGGGTTGTGTTTCAAAATAAAGACCCAACCTCAGCTCCAAATTCTGTTGCTCAGGCCAATCTCAAGCATTTACATGAGTCATTCAGTCCATGCTTACTGCTTCTGGATATTTGGAGCAGTAACAGAACCTGATGTACCAAGGTCTGATTCAAGAAATACAACCTGTGGAAAAGAATATACTTTAATCTTAAATGGGTAAAAAAAGGTCCATCCTCTGCCCTTCTCTACAAACTCCTAGGAATCTCCAGTGACATGTGGACTCTGACAAGTGTAATTAAGTAAACGGAAAAACATTCCACAAGATGCGCTGAAGTTCAGTAAATCCACCAGGTTATACACTGTGTATTGCTCCTTCTGTATAAAGGCTTTCTATAATCACACCTGATCTCTCCTTGAATCCTACAATAAGCACATTCAGTGAGTCAAGTAGCCCATACATCAATACAAAGCTTTAAAAGGAATTTAGTGTGTTTGGTATTTCTCTGCTTCTAAATCTATTCACTGAAATGCTGGTAGTGACTTGGGACTGGCCTGCCCACTGAGCAGATAATTTACCCCAGATCAGTCATTTATACTTAGAATTTTCTTGAGTTACAGACCCATTAAAAGCACTTTTTCTGGAAAACTTCAGATTAGTTTTTGAGCTATGCTTAGGAGAGTTCTATTACTCTGTTACATCTGACATGGCTTCATCTGTACAGAACAACGGAAACAAGTCCACGGTAGCATGCTGTAAAACAGAAGAAATGAACAATTGCCTCAAGCCTGGTGCTATTTTCTGAACTGAATCATGTACCAAAAGTGGATAGTTCGGCCCTGAATGTATTCTTACTTACACCAGTTTTACAACAGTGATTTCAGTGGATTTACTCCTGATTTACACTGCTGCAACTGACATTAGAATCAGGCCTTTAGTGTCTAGCAGACTCTGCGAAAAATGGCATTTAAGGATTACATGCAGGGGAATTTTAGTAGGATAGATTCAAAATGTGGCACATATCTTGGCAAGTTTCACTGTAAGAGCAGATTAAAGCTGATCAAAACGCTTAATAATGTATAAAGGCCTGGCATATTTAAGGGTAGTGGGGGAGGGGTTGTGGGATTGGCTGGTTTTATCTTAGAAATATGAGGAACATCAACTCTTAGCGCTCTGCTTTTGCTGGAGAACTTTTCCGGGGGTTTCAGAAAAGGAATTTTTTTTAACTTTCACACTTTAATTGAAGGAGTGTGCGGGTGATGAACCTTTTGCTCCAAAGCATTAATAAGTGTAAAGTTGTGAATAGGTGTAACCAAAAAAAAAAAAAAAAAAAAGATCTTTTAAACAGACTGAGACTTGCTTTCTTAAATGCCCAGCGTTCACTCTCATGGCTCTTGGCTGTGTGTGAACAAATGATTTTTTGGATCATTAACTAAAACAAAAATTGAAAATAAATTGGTTCAAGTCAACCCAAAATAAATATTTCTGGCAAACTGAAAAAGTAAAAAAATATCATTTTTGCTCAGCCTGAAACAAAATACTTAATTTGAGTGGCTTTTACCTATTTTAAATAAAGCTGAAGTAAAATTTCAAATTTAATGACATTTAAAATAAAAATCTAAACATTTTGTTTTGAAAACATCAACATGAAATGTTTCAATTTTTTGGATTTTTTTTTTTTTTGACCAAAACAATCCAGCAAATTTTATGCAAATTCACAAAATGTTTTGGTTGACCAGAATCTACAATTTTTGGCACACACACACAAAAAAAGTTTCATCTGAAAAATGTCATCGTGCTTTGCTTGTGATATCACCTTTCATTAATTCATAAATCATCAGAGAGTCTTCCAGGCATGACAAGACCAAATATAAAAACAAAAAAGACAAACCCATTTCTTTTCCCCATTGCGGATCAGCTTTAGATCTAGCATTTTATAGCTCCCTCCAGGGGAGCAATTTTTATAGTGGGGGTGCTGAGAGCCATTGAACCAAACTGTAAACCACCAGCACCCCTAGTTCCAGCAACTATGGTTCCCTCAGCTGAAAAATGCTGGTTTCCCACAAAGTAGTTTGTGGAGAATTTGTAGGATCCTGTAGGGATTAGGGGTATTTTGCCAAAATCCTATAAAACAAATACACATATAAACATCAAATTCCAGCAGTTATCACAAGTTCACCACTTGTTTCATGTTCCAACTCCATAAGCAACATGTTTCTACTATTTTTTTCTCTTTCCTCCTACACATAGCATCCCGTCAGACCCAGGAGTTACATATATCATATCCAACTCTGCAATGATTTTACATGCTGTGAGTACTCATTGACACCAATGTGACTGCTCACAGTGTGTAAAGTTAAGCATGTGCATAAGTCATTTCAGAAAGGCCTTAGTCTTTATTACAACCTAAGGCCCACTTAGCATAATACAGTAAAAGCTGTGTTATCCGTCACTTTATCCACCAGAAAGCTCTATTAACCGGCATTTCTGATATCTCCCAATACAAAGATTCAATCTAGTAACCAGGACTAGTATACTGCCCAGGAGGTTATGCAATTGCACATTCTGCATTCTACTTTTATGCAAAAGAGGCAGAAGACAAGTAAGCAAGCTGGTATCAGGGATTTATTCAAAAAAGCAGCTTCCAGGATGTGTCATAGGGTCATTAGATATTTCGGCCCAATCTCCTACACCTTCTACATCTACAGTGATAATTGATGTTGATAATGATGACCCTGAGGCACTGCAAGATCCTGAAGTGCCTTCTGAATCATCAAAGAAAGATTAAATTATGTTCAGTATAGTTTTAATGTTAAGTGTACTTTTAGTGATCTGGGTGTATGCCATGCACTTCCCATAGTGATATGTAGTGTCATAAGATAACCTACTGTATAGAAAACTTTACCCGTATACACCTAAGTGCTTCAAGAAACCAAGCACTCTGCAGTGCAGTACTACTACTGGATTGGTAAGTACCGGTATAGTATTTAATACTTGATTCATTTTATTGTATTCTAATTCTTTGAAAATTGGTATTCCATTGGTAAGTATAACTCTTAGCTAACCGCACTTCCCCCTCCCCCACCCATTCCTAACATTCCAGATAACAAAGATTTTACTGTAATAAATAAATAAATAAATACAATCTTGATTTTGCCATCACTTTCATGTTTCCACACATTAGTGCACAAAAGCTGCTTTGATATCCTCTGTGTCTTAATCACCCACCTGTGCATTTTACAAATTGAAAGGGGGCCGGGCAATAAAATGTAAATGTTGCATCTTAGTTTGCTAGTGGCTGAGCTGTATCTTCAAAGTGCCTTGAAAATTTGCCAGCATTAAATAGAATCCAGTTGGTGTGGACTGAAGGGTTCCTGGCAGCAAATCAATACAGCAAATCTTACAGAATAATGTCTCTTCCAATCAGTGACAACTCAAACCTGTTCTCTGGTTGCTACTGTTGCCAATTAAACAAAGATAAGTATTTTATTTAAACATGAAGCAGTGATAAGAAATTGTCATTTATGTTGTGATAAAGAACTCAGTTGAAAATGCCGTATGCTATATTGTTGACAAACCTACACATTTTTTATGATTGTTGTGTACTTGTGGATAAGAAGGGCACTTTAGTGACTTAGGAGCACAAATTCTATTGACTTTCAATGGAACTTGTGTTCCCTAAGTTATTTAGGCACTCCTGAAAAATCTTACCAGTAATCCACATGCAATCAAAACTCTCAAGTACTTTACTGGGGATTCAGTACATGGAATACTATGCTGTGTAGAGACAACCATCTCTTCAGGCACAATGCTAATTTCAAAGTAATCCTATGTTTCCTCTCTCTGTCCAGGAAAGGGAAAGAGACTGAAGCAAGCCAAAGAAGAAGCCATAGCAGAGATAGACCACTATAGGTTACAGAGGGAGAGGGAATTCAGGCACAAACAATCTAATGTAAGTAAGAAGCTTACATACATATTTCACAGAGGGTCTGATTCAATGTCCATGGAAGTCAATAGAGAAGGGGAGGAAATGATTCAGTAAGCATTGTATTAAGTCCTTACTGTAGATCCTTTGTGTATGGTACACTATCAGCTGGCCAACAATTCATAATGACTAAATTTACTTATTCACTGAAAATATTAGCGATGGGGCTGGACTGCAAAGTTTGGCTCTTTTCACAGACTTCAGGGACTTTTGGATCTGGGACTTTGGACCTAAACCTTTCTAAAATTCAGGACTGTTCAGATTCTGGGGATCATTCAGGCCCATCTCTTGGGAAATACCGTATATACTCGTTCATAAGCCGAATTTTTTTAGTAAAAAAGGGAAGCACCAGAAAAGGGGGTCGGCTTATGAACGGGTATAGAGAGGGAGAGGTGGGACACAGCCCATCCCCCCAACAGAGGGAGCAAGGAGGGGCAGCACAGCCAGTAGAGCCAGAAGGGAAGAGGTGGGGCCAGAGTCTCTCCGCTTCTGGCCATGCTGCTCTCCCCCCAGCCTCCGAAGCAGCTGCAGCTCCGGGGCTGGCAGGCTGCAGCCGTGCCACTCGGTCCTGCCCCCCAGAGCAGGCTGTGGCTGTGCTGCCTGGCCTGCCAGAGCACACTGCAGCCATGCCGCCCGGCCCAGCCCGCTGGAACATGTGCGGCCGCACCGCCCGGTCTGGCCCGCCAGAGCAGGCTGCAGCCGCACTGCCCAGCCTACTGCAGCAGCTCCAGCCAGGCCAGAGACATCCTCCCCTGGCCCTCCCCAGTTAAGGTGGGAAGGAATGGGATGGGGAGAGTGTGGGGGTCCCGGGCTAGGGGTGGGGTCATGTGGGTTACTCCCCTGACCCCCAGCTTCTCCTCCCCAAAAAATGTCCCCACCAGTTGCTGTCCTGGCCTGTCAGGGTAAGCAGCTGGCGCGCCGGGACACTTTGTTTACTTAGGTTTACCTCCGTGCCTGCGGACGCTCGAGGTGAAGAAACCATCCTAATGGCCCGGGAGCCAAAGTTTGCTGACCCCTGAATTATAGGGTCGGCTTATGAACGGGTCATAAAAATTTTCCATTTTTACTTATCCATCTTGGGGAGGTTGGCTTATAAACGAACCAGCTTATGATCGAGTATATACATATAATGCACATATTTTTTAAAAAGTGCCTTCAGTTTCTCTTTTTTAATGCCAGGCAGATTTTCTATTAACATCGGAGCAGAAGCTGGAGTAAGGTACAATTTTGGTTGCTAACTAATATACAAAGAGTTGAAGCTGCAGTGACTTATTGATGTCAACGGGGATCTTTCCACTGACTTCAGAAGGCTTTGGGTCAGGCCCTTTGAAAAGCTATTGTGTTTATTCATTTATAGTGTTGGACAAAATTTTACAGGCAGAACTTTTTTCAGTAAAAAATGCAGATTTGGCAATACCACAATGTTTTACAAGTTTGTGTTTACGTTATCAAAGTTTGGTTGCAAAAAACAAAACAAAACAAAAAACAGAATTCTGATCAAATGTGAACATTTTGTTTTGGAAAATTTTTGGTTTGAAATGACTTTTCATTGCAAAATTTCCTTAATTTGTTTATATACATAAAAATCCAAAATGATCTTTCTTTTAACTTTTTGATTCACCAAAAAGTTGAAAAATTTTCATTTTTGGTCCAAGCCAAACAATTTTTTTTTTTACTTTTTTAAACTGTCAGTGAAATGAAAAATCTATTATTTATCTAGGTTCTGATAATTTAATCTTAGCTTCCAACTATGCACACAGCAACATCTGTTCAAAACTGATTTTTTTTTCCATTACATTTTTCAGAGTAAAACAGTAATCTGGCTGGCATTTTTGCACCTGAATTTCTGAAGTTTAGTAAATTTTAGATATTCCATCATTTTGCAATTTTCTTTGCTGTTTTCATGAAGGGGTATCACAAACTATTCTCTTTGCTTTACCGGACTTCCTTTTTTGTCTGATTCCGTGTAAAGCTACAACAGCTGAATGGGGCGGGGAGGAGAAGAGGAAGTCAAATTTATCAGCTTGTCACTTCAGCCAGAGTGTCAGCTCCAAGAGATAATGTCACAGTAAAGCAGGCAGACTTGTCCTGCACATACTATTTCAGATTTTTACTGACAATTTAAAAAAAAGGTAAAATATCTTTCAGATGTGTTCACCTTCAAGCCAGAATGAGAGAATCTGTCGTCTGATGTCTGAAACAGCAAAGGAGAAAGAAATTTCTCTGTGCATCACTTTGAGCACAATTTTTTCATTACACCCACAATTAGCACATTGAGCTAATATTGTAGATTGTGGAGTGAAGCAGTTTACACAAGAAGCCAAGAGCACATACGGCTCTTCCAATGCCAGCATGTTGTAAACAATCATTACAGCTCTTCTTCACTTTCCCTGACCCCATTATGTCGGACATTTGTCTGTCCCAGAAGAATGACAACATTATTAACCCAAGCCTGGAGGGCAGTAAGGAGGTCAGTGCCAGAGCAGTGGTCACTGACTAGTTCATTGTGCTGGCTCATGTATTCCTATGCAAACATTTATAATTCCACAGTTATTACAGCCACATTTAAAGTTACCATTGTACTTAGCATCTTGAATGTGGCTCGTTAGAGACATGTTGGACTAAATTCTGTGCTGACTCACACCCCAGCCACAACATATCAGACCATAATAAACAATAACAGTAAACAACAATTAGTGTTGAATAAGAGTGATAATTGCTAATATCCACTTTAGCAGTGTGCAAAATTTGAGCACAGATCTGGATCCAAAATTTGCCAACCGGGCCTATCTTTGTTACCTTTGTAACAGACTAAATCAACTCTCTCCCACGGATTCTAACTTTGGGGTGTACAAAATCCATTGCTGAATTTTGAGACTCTCTCTCATAGTGAAATAATACTATGGCCCTTCCACATGAGGATCTCCAAGAGCTTGATAAACATGAATGAATTAAGCCTAAGAAATGGGGTGTAAATAAGTGCATAATTTACCTGGTTAATTTAAACTACAATGAACGGGTTGCACAACATCCTTAAGGTATAGCACCTACCTATGGAGATACAAGGCCTGATGCCGATCTCATTCATATCAGATGTAAGATTAGGAGCAACACTATGGAAGTCATTGGTCTGACACTGGTGTAAAATCCTCAAAGTCAAAACAGATCATAACTTAAATACAATATCGAATGAAGTTCAATAATATGAAGGGTTTGGAACTCAGTAGCAGAAAAGAAAGAACATGAAAAAATCCAGGCAGAAATTCAATCATCGATTAACTTAAAATACTGTATTTTTTTCCTATGGTGTGAATTAAGGGGAAGGGGTCCCTGGTGTGGAGGCGGCTCCGCCTAAGTGCGTAGTAATGCTCTTGAGCATTTTCCATGGGGTTGGTTTGGAGACAACATCTAGCTACTCTGAATCTGCAGAAAGTTCTCTCTATGGAGATGGCTCGTTATGTGGAAGGAGTCAGATCTTTCCCAAGTAAAGGCCCTCAGGGTTTGGCCCAAAGTTAAGATACATATAATGCTAATTAATATCCTCAGAAAAATAATTATTACAGATAATAATAATCCCTTTAAAATTTTATGTTTCCTTTTATTTCTCTCAAACTAGCAAAAGTTTTAATTCTATATTATGGACCAATTGCTTACTAGATGCTACTTAGAAAACAAATATAATTTCAATGGAAATCCTTCTAAAGGAGAATCTTAATTCATTCACCTTGTCATCTTTGAAGGCCAAAATTGGGCTGAAGTCACAAGGAAAATGAATTTAGTGATATTAGGTGAGCGACAAGAGACCACTGATTTGGTTGACTTCATATACCCTCTACACACACATAACATGCATCATTTGAAAGCTTATTATGTCTACTTTAAGATGAGGTATGATGTGGACCTGTCAAGTGGTGCTATTACCATAGAAATGAGAAAAAACAATGGCACAATCAACACGTTAAAATGACCACTTTGAAATATTTGCATTCGTTTCTGGTAGTTTAATGACTCTATGTACTATTTCAAACATAAAATCAGATTTCTTTGTGACCTCAAATCATCACAATAGCAATCTAAAGGGTAAAACAAAATGTAATAATAAATTTGTATAGAGCATTCAGGGCCTCAAATGCAAAAATCACAAGCCATAGAACAGAGTTGAATTGCTTACCTGCAAACATTTGATTTGCAGTATAAACTGCATACACATCAGCATCAACAAGAAGCTCTAGAAATCCTGCATCTCCCCAGAATTTCCCAATACATGCTATAAAACAGCACAGAGTACAAATCATATTGGTACCAAGTTCATTTGAGAGAGTCCATTTCTCTTGCCGAGCAACAGCATACAGCTGCTGATTCTTGGTGTCAATGACATGCTGCTATCCTAGAGTGGCTGACATTTCAGCACTGTAGGACAGACTGTGGCCCTGGCAGCTGTCTTGGCATCCACAATAGGTGCATATGCAACTGCTGTGTAGGTGCTTTTCTTTGTTGCAAGCTATCAATATCATTTGGTATTGGCAGGACATCACGAGGTAGTAGTCTTAAAGACACCAGGAGAAATCTCGGACAGTTCTCATTGGTAGGTAACAAAAGTTTATTTTCTCAAGTACTTTTTCATGGCAAGTCAGTTCTGGACGTGTTCTAGTTTTTCAAATGCTGCACACTGCATCAGAGACTCTGATTACCCGGGGAGACTAAGTGACTTTTCTTTCCCAGGGTTCAGTGAATTTCTCATGATGCTGGACTATCTGCAGTCTGTTCTTGAAATAGCACTCTAGCCACTGAATAGAAGGTATTCTTTCCATCACTGGTCTCTGTGTTGATGTCTATACTATCATCTCCTTCGTGGATGAGATTTCCACCAGCATGAAGTGGTTCAATTCCATTTGGAATGAGCACACTTCCCTGGAGTCTTTCTACTTCAGTTTTTGCAGCATTAGTCATGAATCGCCTTAGCTCACCATAATGGATGCAGAATCCCTGAAGATGTTGTATGTCAATTAAATTGCATGACCCAAAGTCATGTGTAGCTAGGCTTATGTGTAATGGTGTGATAATTTTGGAACCGTTAAATACTATGCACTGCGCAACTGAGAAGCAACTCCTCTGACGGTCTTCTGAGGTATGACACTCATTGCTGGCTGAGTTATATGCCTCTTTAGCCAGCAACCAAAGGACAAACTCCTGCACTAACTGGGGTACAAATGCAGCTAACCTCTGTAAACTGCAATCACCTGGCTTTGGATAATATGCTGAGGATTTCATTTTGGCTATTTCAGACCGAAGGACTGAAGTAACATTATGCAAAACCACTTGTTCATTTGAAAGCTTTTCATCAGGCTCACTCACCAGAAGAATATCTTTAAAACATTTGGATGACTTAAGTTCCTGCTTCAGATGACTAGCAGCTTAGATACCATCAGCTAATGTCATTGCACTGCACAGAATGATGGTAGACATGCCTTGTCCATGCTGTGCGTGGAATGAATTTGCAAAACCGCAATGTTGTTTCTAATCTTACCTGTAATTTGGGACTGGAATAGCTTGCAGTTTCTACATCCGAAAGAAGTAGAGCTTTATATCTTTGTAGCAGCTTGGACCGGAGAAGAGCCTTTTTGTTTCACATAAGATCATTGTCTTCTCTTCAATCAGCTGATAAAATGCAGTGTCATAAGTGTAACTAGATGGTTTTGCTCTAAGATTTATTTTACATAAGTAGGAAGAAAGGCATGTTGAGTGATACAGTGCATCCTTAGCAATCAAGTCTTCCACACATAGTCTGTGCAATATGGCATCATCTCCTCTTTGAAGTGCTGCCTCCCTTACACTGGTTGCTCTCTCAAATGTTTCTAACTTACAAAATTTCTTATTTTTCTTGTGTGTTTCTCTCAAGTAAACAATGGACCAGGATCAAACACAGGAGGATGTGCTTGCTCTAGTGGCTATCGAAGCACGTGAACACGATGCTCTCTGCTCAGATTCAGAGTCTGTTTTCTTTCCTGGGTTCAAAACATCCCGGACATGTGCCAAATTTAACTTGCTTGTGTTTTTCCAAAAGCAACCTTGGTAGCACATTGCCTAAACTAGAAAATTCATCCAGTCGCCAGCAATACAATTCATCTCTCCTGGCTTCTGCTGGCAGCATCACAGAATTCTGTGCAGCACTGGTGGCTTCTGACAGTTTTGCATTCTTTTGATTTTTTTGACAAATAGCACATTTTTCAATGTTTGTGGGAAGTCTTTTTCTCTTTGACATAAGCTTTAAGGGACTTGTATCCTCCACATCTTCATATATTTCCCTATGGAGGTAAAATTTCCAAGGTATATTGTTAGTATTATCACAACCACTACCACCATTTCTCATTTGTAGACGTATACAAACATGTGCTAAATTCGATATAGATTAGATCTATGTTAGTATCAAAATTGCCATTTCCATTTAGTGAGCACTTGATTGACGCCCAGCATGTAGCTGTGTATTGTCATCTCTAACATTAATACTGAGCTGTGAATAATTACATTTAAAAAGCTAGATTCTAGAATATTTCAATGGCTTATACTACATGCATAGGCATGTACTACATGCATATATCAAAGGGATTAATACCAAGGAGGGAGAGGAATTATTTCAGCTCAGTAGTAATGTGGACACGAGAACGAATGGATATAAACTGGCCGTGGGGAAGTTTAGGCTTGAAATTAGAAGAAGGTTTCTAACCGTCAGAGGGGTGAAATTTTGGAACAGCCTTCCGAGGGAAACAGTGGGGGCGAAAGACCTTTCTGGCTTCAAGATTAGGCTTGATAAGTTTATGGAGGGAATGGTTTGAAGGGATAACGTGATTTTAGTCAATTAGGCATTAACGTGCCATCGCGGGTAAAATGAGGGTCCGGCTGTAGAATCTTGCCTGTATGCTCGGGGTTCTGCTGATCGCCATATTTGGGGTCGGGAAGGAATTTTCCTCCAGGGTAGATTGGCAGAGGCCCTGGAGGTTTTTCGCCTTCCTCCGCAGCATAGGGCAGGGGTCGCAGGCTGGAAGATTCTGTTGTGGGTGGGTCAGCTTTTGTGGCCTGCATCATGCGGGAGGTCAGACTAGATGACCATATTGGTCCCTTCTGACCTTAAAGTCTATGAGTCTATGAGTCTATAATTACAAATTAAAATCTCTACCAGGCAAACTATTTGCTATATTGTATGTACAAAAGCTTATAAATGGAGGAGCATTACATTAGGAATTCACATGCATTTATATCCACCCACTATGCAGTATAAACCATTGGCACATAATCTGCTACTACTGGTGCCCAACCTTCAGCAAGAGACTGACTTTGTCAGCAAATTTCAATTGAAAATATAGGAGACTACTATAATCACTTGTGAGACACTTTGACAATTCAGAATATGCAAAGCAAAAACATTTCATGTAAGTATATTGCAGTATGTTGATATTCACCCTTTTTATCACATGCTAAACAGCATCATCATTTCTGAAAAGAAAAACAAACTTGGCCATGCAAAACCAATATATATTTTTAATACATTGTCATTTGCTAGCTTTGACCAATAAACAACACATTGAGGTGTTGAAATTAACAAACAGTATTTGTGGAACTGTGCAAAAAAAAGGACATTCAATTTGGGTACCATTGTTTCACTTCACCTTCAGGCTTACAGCAACACATGACAGCTCTACATCAGACCTCATCTATAAACACATAAAATAAACTTTCCAATGATATATGATGAGGGTATGTACATTAAACTCCAAAAATATGACCCTTTTTGGAGAATTGCTGCTCACCTATATCATCCCTTGTATCTGTGACCATTGGACCACATCACACAACCACAACACAATTTGCCCCAACAAGTAGCCTCTGCTCAAGAGAACCACAGAACTGAAACAATAGTAGGGTTGTGCCTTGGAACCACAAAACCTACAATTCATACTGTATATTGCTCCTTTATCACACCCACAGGGTGTTCTCTTTAGCTCTGGGTAGCTACTGTATATTGCACTATTTTTAGAATTATCGGCAGCAACAGCCAGGAGAAAAACTGGAACTCATATGGAAAAGCCCTATAGATTTTAATACTGATGACAACAACTGGATTCTATAGCGATCTAATAGGCTATCATTCTCTATTTATTTCTTTTCCCAAGTTTTCTGAGCCATCCTACAGCAGGGAATATAATTTTTGATTAAACTCTTTAGGACTTTTCTATAAGGGAAGGACACTCACAGGAAGTTGGGGCACTGGAGGGATGAAGTCACAAATTTGGAATGTGTGCATCTGTTTATAACATAACCTTGCGAAAATGTTCAACTAGTCTAGAAAGAAGGGAAGGTACAATTACATTTTAAGCGAATGTCCTAATATTTACTGTGCCAGAAGCTGTCTGGTATTTGGCCAGATAAGAAAATGTAATATTAAAAGGCCTCAAATGAGGCCTATTGAGGGTTATACATCAGTAACTATTGAAGACATTTCAGTGCTTTAGAAACAGAAAGGCTTCATTTATTTTATTTATTTATCAGGAAGCATTCCCATCTTCCACACTTCAAAAGCCGTGGTTTTCATTATTTTTGTGAACTCAAACAAACCTATCAGTGATAGAACATAGTGGATTAATCAATGAAATGAAAATATTCAAAAAATGTTATAGAAGAGAAAAAACTCTTAGTAGAGTAAACATTGTACCCAACAGTGACATTGGAAATCTGCACTATGTGGGGATGTGTTCCATTACTAACGAGTATCCAAAGAGTCCCCATTAATCCTGTTTATTATGTTTATGGTTTAATCTAGTTTAAACCTGACTCTTACAGAGCATTGTGAAAGGTTTGCATAATGTTTATGTTCGGGGATAGAAAAACATTCTTAGACGCTGCCCCAGCTACAGTAAACACGGCTGTGATGTAAGCCTTTATTTTGCTCATAGGGTTTCTCTTGTTTTGCCTTTGTAGATAATGGGATCCCAAGGTAACCTCTCCACTAAAATAGAAGAGCAAACAACAGAAAAAATCCGAGACATCACCAATACCTTCCACAAGTACATGGAAAACATAATGAAACAACTTTTGAACATGGTATATGACATCAAGCCTGAAATCCACCCAAACTACAGAGACGCAGTTTAAATCCCATTGTTGTGTGCATTTATCAACAGAAGGCACACTGTTTTCCTAGTAACCCAAATCATCTTCTCCTTTATGGGATTGTCTGTATGTGAAAGAGAAACACTAAGCCCAAAGCACACTGCCACACACAATTTTTTGGGGGGGATAAAATTCTACGAGGTTTCACAAGCATTTGGTGGAATGGATTTGTTTTTCCTATTGATAGCTATTACCCTGTCATTTAAATAGTAGAAAGCCGACAACAGCAGAATAAGTGATTATTTGACACTGACAGCTTTTTAGTGGGTGTCTTTATTTCTTTTCTTATATAAAATGTTCTGTACTACTTAGTGTGTTGCATGAAATCGTTTGTCCCAATCTTTAGTACATTTAAAATTATCAGATATGTGATAATGTTTCATTTTACTTAAAATTAAAGAACTTCTCTCTTGTTTTGAGCAAATGGACTGTGTTGGTTATGGGGATTATAGGAGTAAGCTCTTTCAGTTTCCTGTATGCATTTGCAATGACCTGTCTAGAATAATGAGACAGACAAGGTGGGTGACCAACACAACTACAATAACGCTACATGCAATAACATAGTTCATATTTCCACAGTGGTGGCTCTTCGTAATTTGTAAAGTGTAAATGGCACAATATAGTTCTGGCTGATTTTACATATTTGCCTGCCCATGCCACTCTCAAAGAACTGTCCTACTGTTAAATTGCACCATATACCCTACAGGTTTTACTTTAGGTCTGAAATCGATATAAATGATTTATACTAATAATGAAATAGCTTTAGCTCAAGATACATAATATATATAATGTATTTTTTTTGCTTAATGACAGATATTCTATTCTATAGAATATCTGTCATTAAGCAAATAAATATATATTTATTTGCTTAATATATAATGTATCTTGAGCTATATATGTATATATAATGTATCTTGAGCTAAAGCTATTTCATTATTAGTATAAATCATTATATATATTTTATATATATATAAAAATAAAAGGTAGGGCTGGTTTCTGCAATCCTTACATTGAATAGTACCTAAATCCATGAGGAGTTTCATTCACTGAAGTCAAATTACTTAGGGCCAGATCCTGTTGCTTTTACATTGGGCCAGATTCTCCCATCTTTACTCACCTTGAGTAGTACGTGAGTCCTCAAATAGCTCCATTGATTTCGTGGAGTAGAGTACTACTCAAGGAGAGAATAGCCGAATCTGGCCCATCCTGATCCAGTCCCTTAGCAGTCATTGGGAAAACTCCCATTAACTTCAATTGGATTTTGATCAGGCTCTATGTCATAAGCCCAGCTGAAGGCTTGTTTTCATTAGAAAATTATGTCAAGTTAGATCATAACCTAAGGAGTTGCAATAACTAGCAAAACAATTACCATGACTTTTTTTAGTCTAATTAGACTGAAACAAGTTGTGTTCCACTTCATGTCAGTGGGTCATAGGCAAATCCTTCTTCCAGTTAGGTTTACCCAGGTGACATGGCATTAAACACAGCTTGTCTCTGTGCAGAGACACTGCACTGCCATAGTAAACTGTGTGTCAGTTAAGGCTGTGTCCTAATTCTATATAATCATCTAGTGAAAACAAGTGCTGATTATTTCATTTTCTGTGGTTGCTTATGCTCTGTGTATACAAGCATACTTCAGACATTAAAAATTATGTCTGTTCTGAATTCCAGACTAAGAGAATACTGAGTATCAAGGAAAATGTTTTGTGGGTGGCTTCTTAGCAGTTGCTAACAGAGCACTTATTCTGCTGTTTCAAAATGAAAAGATACACTGATTTGCTAGTGGAATGAAGATATGGTGTGTGTTAAAACAATTCAGGGAGAATGGTATAAGACAATTTCTTGTAATGGTTGCAACTTAAAAGTGTGGAATAATAGTTTTCAGAAAGCTTAAAGCTTTTCAGACAGAGGATTATCTTCTGATTTCAGTTACTCTGGTGTAATGCCAAAATAAGTACAGTGATTTTAGTGGAGGTCAGGTACTTCAAATGTACACTGGATTAACTGAACCTGGTGTACAATGTAGAGGATAACTAACTTAATTGTACAACTCTAGACCATAGGGGAAATTTTTCCTCATCTCAAGTAGAGCCTGATCCAAAGCCCAGGGAAGTAAGTGGAAAGACTCCCCTTTATTTGAATCGGGTCCCTACAGATGGATTGCGAAGCATGTGGATAGATTTTTTTTTAGCATTTTAATGATACTTTGTAAAGTGAACCTTCTCTTCAGGAAACAACAAGCACTGAACCTAAATGTTTCCTATTCAACTAAGCACATTGTCAACGAGGCACAAGTGCAAATCACAGGAGTGAAGAAATAAATGTATAAATAAATTGTAAGAGCCCCACAGCTGTGAATGTGGCAACAGTTCAGATTGCATCATGCATTCCCCCAAGAGACACTTTTGCACCTGTATAGAGAAATCTATTAAAGTCTGCTCTGAGTGACTAAGGGGACATGATTACAAAAGTAATAAAGATCAAGTGTTAGGTGCTGCCATATGGGCGGAGGATGAGTGTAAGTGATAAACAGTTTAGGTGGATTGAGTAGGCCTCGGAAGTATAGATGTATGGTGAGATGACCCAAGAGGTAAGCATGTATGAGTCCTGCAGATGTTTTGAGGAGGACATCAATGGCATAGCAAAAAGCACATGTTCTCCTCATGCCCTGCCTCTCCCCCTCCTCCTGTGGCTGTGCTGATGTTTTGAAGAAGGGAGAAGAAACTGTTTAAATTCATTGATTCCTTTAAAAAAAAAAAAGTCATTCAATTTTTCTCCAAATAAATTTTGTGATACTTATGTCCAGGTTCAGGATGTCAAATTTGGAACTTCTGCTACTGCTCCCCTGGGCCGCCACTCATCTCTCACTGACACTTGCCATTGTGTTCATGGTTTTTCCAGCTTCTTCTCTGGGGTGACCCATGGCCCTCCCCACTGGAACTATGTACCTTCTAAACAAATACATGTAGCTTTTCAGTGTTATAGAGTCAGATGCAGAATCGAAGGTGTCACAATGTTGTGTCCATTTCAAGCAAAATTGTGATAAACACCTATTGTATGGATGACAGTGGAAAATTGCCATAATTCTGTGGATGGCAACCTGGGAAACATAGCAGAAATAGTTGTTCAAATGGCCTGCAATCTGAAACACACCTCACTTCAAAAGCTCTGCACAATTCTGCTTCTGCTTAGAACTCTGCTATCATTTCCTCTTACTCCTGCTCTTGCTGTACATGCTCAGTGCAAGTCTACCCTTCCCTCTACTTCTCCTTTCACTCAGTTTTGTTTCTTGTCCTTAAGCCACCCTTTATGTCCATATATGTTCTAAATGACCCCCCCACACACAGACTTACTTTATTCTAATCTCTACTTAAAACACACTTATTTTGTGAATCCAACATAGCCACAAATCACCATTCAAGTAAATAAAAGGTTGTTACAAGGAGGAGGGAGAAGAATTGTTCTTCTTAACCTCTGAGGATAGGACAAGAAGCAATGGGCTTAAATTGCAGCAAGGGAGGTTTAGGTTGGACATTATGAAAAACTTCCTAATTGTCAGGGTGATTAAGCACTGGAATAAATTGCCTAGGGAGGTTGTGGAATCTCCATCACTGGAGATTTTTAAGAGCAGGTTGGACAAACACCTGTCAGGAATGGTCTAGATAATACTTAGTCCTGTCTTGAGGGTAGGGGACTGGACTGGATGACCTCTCAAGGTCCCTTCCAGTTTTATGATTCTATGATCTACTATAATCTTTAAACTTGGGCCTTCATTCTGCCAGGTAGTATATTTTGTGTCTATCCTGTATTGTCTGTCTTGCTTTAGGTCCAAATCCTTCTTGGGCTACTCAAGTAGTAGCAGAGACATCTATGGGATTGTTTGTGTGAATAAATAATCCCATACAGTGCAATTCCCTTGGGACAAATCTCATGTCTTTCCCTGCGCATTGCACAGCACTGAGCACACTGGCAGCACTCAGTAAGTGTGAGGCTTCCCGTGTAAATGATACAGCCACACTGCTGCTCTTCTTTGCCCCAAGGGAGCACTGACACTGAATATGTTCTGTTAAGGTCTGCTGGACTCTGTCTTGAGATTGCACCTCCTCATTGCAACTCACAGGTTGTTCTCAATTAAAAAAAACAAAAAACAATAACAGCAGCTTTTTACTAAACAGTTTTACCTCTAAGAAATCTGCCCCTAAAGTCTCAAATTTGCTCTAGGGACACAGTGGGAGATTAGTCCCAGAGGCTTCAAATCAGGAAAGCAATGAATCAGTTGGGGCTTAAGCATGTGCTCAAAAGCTTTCTGAATAGGATTGCTTTCCTGGATCACCAAGAAGAACCATCTGTCACATAGAGAGATGAATTCACAATGAATAACTGTTTGACTCTTGAGAGATCTGAACCTTGGAAACTCATGTGCTTTCTCTGTAAATTTGCTCCAGTCCATGTTCACTGCAGGACATGGAAAGAACAGTTCTCCTCCCTCTGCTAGATGTACAGTTGTTGTATCCACCAGGCAAGGTATTAACAAACTTTAACAGAACTTTATTTACAGTGTAAATCTCTTTACCAAGCTGTAACTGCACACTCTCTAACTCTCCCAGCCTCCTCAACTCCTCCTCCCTCCTTCCTGTCCTTTCAGACTCCCAACAGCCAGTGCTCCCAGTTCTAATAATACAAGCAGCATCTAAACACCACAACAGTAAAAGCCAAATTAGCCTACTGTGATTTGTCAAGATATTATGCTTTGGTGTTTTAAATGAACAGAATAAGGTTCAGGCTGCATAACCAGAATTCTGAACGGCCAAGATGCCGCCGTCTGAATTTTCAAGTACACAGAAAATCTCCCATGGGACACAGAAATGTTAATGGTAAACACTCAGAAAGAGAATCACTTTCTCCTAAAACTGAGCAAGAAAAAAGAAAACAGTATTGTCCCT
This sequence comes from Emys orbicularis, assembly GCF_028017835.1. Taxonomy (NCBI): domain Eukaryota; kingdom Metazoa; phylum Chordata; order Testudines; family Emydidae; genus Emys; species Emys orbicularis. The sequence goes on from NC_088690.1 coordinate 45,431,473, forward strand.
AAAACTACCACACATTGTTTCGTTTCTCTGCTTCACCACAGAGCTCCTGCCTACTCCACCTCTTCCTCTTTGGCTTCTAAATAAATGTTTAAAGACAAAATGCACAGATCTTGTGGAAGTGATATGAGAATCAGTATGTGGACATAGAAGGCAGGCAAGGATTTAATACTACAGAATACATCATGAAACGTTTGATATTAAAAAGCACAAAAATCCAGCTTTTAATAATTACATTTCTAAAGCTGAGCAGATGAGGTATTTGCCCTGCAGAGAAAGGAGTGGTAAGGAAAAATATGCACCAATAGGTCTCCGACCTATTATTGGAATGTTGGTGTACTAATATGATGCAATTTGGTGTATTGCTGAGCTGCATTGTATTAAAAAAAAAAGTTTGCCCACTAAACAACAGTAGTATGTGAAGTGATTGTTCAGTGGTGTTTAGCAGAGCAGGGAGTAAGAGTAAATAAACCAAGGATCTGCTCCAGTTTCTGCCATTGACTCAGTGTGTAGCCTTGGACGAGTTATTTGAACTCTGTGTCACAATTTACCTATCTGTTAAATGGGAATAATACTCCTCCAGCATCGTAAAGCACTTCAAGATGCTCTAAAAAAATATTGGGCCCAATACTGCAAGTTGCTAAACACTCAACCTCAAGTTGCTAAACCAGAGGATACTCGTGAGGGTTCATCGCTCACCGGCCCCTCCATTATTACAACGACATTATCATCTTCATAATGACAACATTAACAAGAATGTAACGTTGCAAACATTTATCATCTTTCTAATCACTAGATCTTCAGCTGATGTACACTGGTGTAGCAGCATTGCTGCATTGCCAGCTAGTGCAATTTTGTCACAAGTCCACAATATAAGATGCTTTTTGAAACATCACAGTTCCTAGATTCATTCAATTAGAGAGGGATCTCTGGTTTCATTTTGTTTAAAGTAAGTTTCTAGTCCTCAGGGTTGCAGAGAAAAGCGTGAAAATGTGACCAAGTGCACCCTCAAGGATCAGAAACAAGAAGGGAAATAGAAAGAACCCGGCTGTGGTTTTGTATGTTTGTTTGGTAATCTCATGCTTTTTAGGGGCCTGGCTCATGGTTTTTGAACATTTGGGGTGGGCAAACCTGCAGTGTCTTTAATGAATCTCTGTCAATTTACACCAACTGAGGATCCGGTCCTTTGTGTCTTTCCAAAATATAGCATAGCATAGATAGAATAGTACCAATTGGAACAGCAGTTACAAGTGATCCGTGAGAATACCAACTGAGCAAAACAAGTACCAAATCAATTAGAATACCAATTACGAGACACCAAGCCAATTAGAATTCCACTTACAAACCCAATTACCAATTACAATGCCAACTGCCTATTTATAAAATGATAAAATATAAAACTAATATAAAAATATTGACATTAAAATGTTTTGATTGACCCAAAATGATTTTTTTTTTTTTTTTTTTACAGACATTTAGTTTCATAGGAAATTTCAAAATTTTGAATTTTTGTTCCTGTTCAGAATGATGTTTTTTATGTCAGAGTTTCTCTCAGAACAGCTCTAGTGATATGTCTGCTGCACTCATAATGTTCTAGTATGCTTCATGACATCCCTTTCCCCCTACCCCAATCCAATTCCATCAAGAAGGACAGTTGCCCTCCCCAGCACACTGCACATTTAGTAATATGGCAGAAATTCATAGAATCATAGAGCTGCAGGACTGGGAGAGACCTTGAGAGGTCATCTAGTCCAGTCCCCTGAACTCATGGCAGGACTAAGTTTTATCTACACCATCCCTGACAGGTGTTTGTCTAACCTGCTCTTAAAAATCTCCAATGATGGAGATTCCACAACCCCCCATGGCAATTTATTCCAGTGCTTAACCAACATGACAGTTAGGAAGTTTTTCATAATGTCCAACCTAAACCTCCCTTGCTGCAATTTGAGCCCAGATCTTACAATAACATTGATTATTAATGTTTAGACTTTGAACACAAATGCAGAGCACAGGATGGGCACTTAGGGGGATGTTTGCAAAGGCACAAAGGTGTCTAACTCGCATTGACTTTCACTGAGAATTGGGTGCCTAACTGCCATTGGAACCTATAAAAGTGCCCCCCCTTATAATTATAAATGAAATCAATGGCTAAATAAATGTCAGGCAATTCTCTAGGAAGGTTCCCTTGTGCCAATCTCACATCTCCTCCTGCCACTGTGTGTTACAACAGGGTTTCAATACATGTACAACTGTGTAGGGACCAAAATTTCCATTTCATGGGAAATTCCATGATTTTGACATTTGTTTTCATTCCAAATCTTGCTCCCACTGAAATCAATCACAAAACACTTGTTGATTTCAGTGGGACTAGGACTGGGTCCACGGTAGCACAGCCTAATGAATTGGTTAAATCCTCCAAAGGCTTGCAATCTAAAGTTATAAAAATGCCTCTGCTCCCTCAAAAGGAAGAGCTGCACTATAAAATATGACTTAAAACCAAACTAAGTTCCCCAGAAAAAGAGAACTAAGAAATACAGTCAAAAGCTAGGAAGGAAGTGCAATGGCTGATTTGAGTAACTCATGGCACGAACAATTATTTCCAAGTCTTTGGATTTTTTAGCTTGCGAAATGATATCCTGCTGCACTTGCGCTGTCAGAGTTTCTCTAGCTGTCTACGCTTAGAGATAACTGTTCATTTATGATCCATAGGGATTTAATGGCATGATTCCTATTCATGGGAGATCTGTGACTCCATCTAAATCCCTTCATGCAGGGTGGATAGTGTATCCATAAGAGTGTCTTCCCTATCTCAGTTTCATGAATGAATTCAGAGGGGTGTTTTTCTGACTAACCATTAAGCAATTTCCTACAGGAAAGAAAACCAAGATTTTGAGAGTTGGAATCAGTGTTAACTTGTTCGATTGTGCATATTGTAGACTGAAATTGGTTCCATTCCCCTGATTTAGATTGCAACAGGATTTGTGTCAGTGGGATTTTCCATAATAAAATATATTCTGAAACCCAGATTATCAGTACACTATCACCTGCTGTTAGAGATGATCATATATATAGCATGACAAGTGTATGCATGAGGTCCTTTGCAAAACAGAATAAGACATAGTCCCTGCACCAAAGACAATTCAAGGGATCACGAGTAAAATCTTTGTATAAAATGGAGTGACCTGACCTGCTAGGGATCTATATCCAGAAGAGCTCAGGCACTGCTAGAGGAAACGTGGGAACAAGCAGAAACCTGGCACTGGCTGTGAGACCTGTGAGCCATTAGCTACTATGGATGGGGGTAGAGCAGTCAAATGGACCACTGATGCACAGTAACTGGTGTACCAGTTGCTTTTGCCAAGGACACTGGGACAAACCCTTCATTTTACAGTATCAAGCGGAGTGCCCCAAGGGTCGGTCCTGGCATAGGCGCCAACTTTCCCCGGCGCCAGTGGGTGCTCATGCTGTCCTGCCCCGACTCCACCCTTTCCCTGTCCCTGCCCCACCCCCATTCCAACCCCTGCCCCAAAGTCCCCACCCCAACTCCGCCCCCTCCCTGCCCCAATGGACCCCTCCCCCAAATCCCCGCCCCAGCCCTGCCTCTTCCCCGAGCGTGCGGCATTCTCCCTCCTCCCCCGCAGCCACATGAAACAGCTGTTTTGCGGTGCAAGTGCTGGGAGCTAGGGGGAAAAAGCGGGCACACAACGCACTCAGGGGAGGAGGCGGAGGTGGGGGGACGGGGAGCTGCCGGTGGGTGCTGAGCACTCACCAATTATTCCCCATGGGTGCTCCAGCCCCGGAGCACCCACGGAGTCAGCGCCTATGGGTCCTGGGGCCAGTTTTGTTCAATATCTTCATTAATGATTTGGAGGATGGTGTGGATTGCACCCTCAGCAAGTTTGCAGATGACACTAAACTGGAAGGAGTGGTAGACATGCTGGAGGGTAGGGATAGAATACAGAGGGACCTAGACAAATTATAGGATTGGGCCAAAAGAAATTTGATGAGGTTCAACAAGGACAAGTGCAGAGTCCTGCATTTAGGACGGAAGAATCCCATGCACTGCTACAGACTAGGGACCGCGGGGCTAGGCAGCAGTTCTGCATAAAAGGACCTAGGGGTTACAGTGGACGAGAAGCTGAATATGAGTCAACAGTGTGCCCTTGTTGCCAAGAAAGCTAATGGCATTTTGGGCTATATAAGTAGGAGCATTGCCAGCAGATTGAGGGACGTGATCGTTCCCCTCTATTTGGCATTGGTGAGGCCTCATCAGGAGTACTGTGTCCAATTTGGGCCCCATACTACAAGAAGGATGTGGAAAAATTGGAAAGAGTCCAGCGGAGGGCAACAAAAATGATTAGGGGGCTGGAGCACATGACTTATGAGGAGAGGCTGAGGGAACTGGGATTATTTAGTCTGCAGAAGAGAAGAATGCGGGGGGATTTGAAAGCTGCTTTCAACTACATGAAAGGGGGTTCCAAAAGGATGGATCTAGACTTTTCTCAGTGGTAGCAGATGACAGAACAAGGAGTAATGGTCTCAAGTTGCAGTGGGGGAGGTTTAGGTTGGATATTGGAAAAACTTTTTCACTAGGAGGGTGGTGAAGCACTGGAATGGGTTACCTAGGGAGGTGGTGGAATCTCCTTCCTTAGAGGTTTTTAAGGTCAGGCTTGACAAAGTCCTGGCTGGGATGATTTAGTTGGGGATTGGTCCTGCTTTGAGCAGGGGGTTGGACTAGATGACCTCCTGAGGTCCCTTACAACCCTGATATTCTATGATTCTATGATACCAAAAGTGCCATGGACCTTTCGGGAAAAATTATCAAAGGGGCCTCAGCATGACCAGAGATCCGTGCACATGGTTTTCAAGCTCTGATTTCTGTGTACTTGAATGTATAGGCATGAGTGCTTAAAAAGTGAAGGTGCAAATTTACACTTACACAAACAGGCCTTGCTCAGAAAAGCTGGCCTTTATTATATACACAAAGCAGAAAGAACCTTGGTTTCTAAGGACTGATCCAAAAGACCACTACATAGTGGTACTGCATGGAACTTAATATGTCTACCTTGGAAGGATGAGATTTCAAACTGTGCATCCTGAGATCAGACATGAATCCAACCCTGAATCTTAGGCCACTCAGCCATCCTTTCCAACATTTCAGAAATAACGCCCAAAGACATGAAATAAGTACATTTCCAGGGCACCAAAAGGTAAACCATAGCAGAAAGGTCTAGTAAATGAAGGTATATTCTGCAAACCTAAGTACAATGCATTTTATACAAAGCTGTCCTGGAGCTCCATTCAACCGCTGTTTAAAAAAAGACAGACAGTTCTGTTTTTTCTGCTGCTCATTCAAGTTATTTAAAGGCAGAAACAAAATCATGAGACTGTCAGCAATCAATCTCTTTTTCTTTTTTTAACTCTTCAAAGGCAGCATTTCTTTTGTTTTTGTGTGTCTGTCCCACCTTTCCATCTAAACAAATGTGACCTAACTCCCACTCACTTCCTCAAACACATCCACCTACCCCTACCTTTTTTTCACTGCAAAGGAAGAAAATTCCTGGAGTGTGTCTGGAAGAAACCACGCACAGATAGTACTTCTGCATGGGTCGAGCAGAGTCTGTAGACCATCATGCAAGCACTGCCCCACGTCCCAAGTGTCACTACAAACATTGAAGATTACACTTCAGCCATATGTTATAGCTGGTCTGGTTATGCACACACCCCTTACAGGCACACCCTTTTGGACATAATATTGAGCTGAAAAGCTCATGAGAACAATCTGGTAGATTACTTGATTTTCTACTTCCAGACATGTGCAGAAATATTGTGCGGTGGTAGGTGCTACAGTGAGAAAATAAATGTTTTACTTTCCTCACTGCCTTATGCTCTCATAAACGACAGCTTTGGCTTTTTCTGCTTCCCAATGCTTCTGGAATTGCATGACAGAGAAAATGGGCTTTATCCAGCAGTAACCCACCTGACGCTGGAAGACGGGAAAGAGATGAGGGAGGCCTAGACTTAAGAAGATGCCATAGTGGAAGTCAGACCACAGATTATCCCTCATTTTATGATAGCAAGTGTCACTTCAAACTTTGAATCTTCCCTGAGGAATGTTAACACTTGTTATGAGTACATGACCCAACCAGTATTATTGCAAAACACCTGGAAAATGTTACATCGGAGTATTATTTAACATACTCTAGTGCACTTACAGGACATGATTGCATGTGGAATTTCATGCTGACTTGCACGCTTATTATCTCACTGAAAGCACTAGGTGCTTTTATGAAGGATGTGCTGAGACTAAATTACCTGATCTATGCAGATTTCTGCAAGTCCCTCTTCCCCCAAATATTTGATCTACCCATGTGCAGACTTCTCCAAGAGGCTACTGTGTTTTCATTTCACTCCTGGAAATATGGAAATTATTGCTTAGTACTCTGCTCCACAAATTGTTAATCTGACTAAAACAAAGCTCTCCAGTGAAATGAGAAATCATACAGATCACAAAAGGGAGATGATCCCACTAATTGGTATTAAATGGACATAGCTTTAACAAGCTATTCAATTCAAATTCACTTGTAAATCTATACAGTTAACATTCAACAATACATGAAAACAAAAGCAAAATATGTATAGGAAATTCAACAGAACTTAACTTACTACTTATCACGAGTTAAATATTTTTCTATGTATATATAATATACGTATAAATTATTATATATAAATGTATATTATATGCCTCTCTATATACCTAGATATTACATAGATATTATATAGGTAGATAGATAGAAACTAACAAAAGAGAGACAGATAATGTAAATTTTGTTCAACAATGCTACGCACAAGACTTCTCTGAGTAAAAACTTTTCTTTCCTCTGTTGTTTTACTGTCTCCTGTTTTGCTGTCTCCTTTATAGCATCATGTGTGAAATTAGATTGCAATGTCTTTGAGGAACAGACCATTTTTGCAGTACGGACTCAGTTCTGCAAAGTGCTGAGCATTCTGACTGGAACTGGGTGGCAAACAATTGTCATGTTGCATGAGAGTTTGAGATTTCAAACTTTTTCCCTTCCAAAATCTGGACAAAAAGTCAAAGTTTCCAACATTTCTTCAAAAGAATGAGCCAAAAAAAAAAATTGGATTGGCTCAATTGAAATGTTTTGTTCTCCTAAAAAATAAAAATAAGGTTGAAATGAACTTATTTTTTACTACAAAGTAATTAAAGTTTCAAAGTTTAAATGACTGCTTCATAGAGCAGCTGGTACGGGAACCCACAAGGGGAGCGGCAACTCTAGATTTAGTCCTGAGAGGAGCGCAGGAGCTGGTCCAAGAGGTAACTATAAAATACCGCTTGGAAATAGTGACCATAATACAATAGCATTCAACATCCCTGTGGTGGGAAGAACATCTCAACAGCCCAACACTGTGGAATTTAATTTCAAAAGGGGGAACTAGGCAAAAATGAGGGGGTTAGTTAAACAGAAGTTAAAAAGTACAGAGACTAAAGTGAAATCCCTGCAAGCTGCATGGGCGCTTTTTAAAGACACCATAATAGAGGCCCAACTTCAATATATACCCCAAATTAAGAAACAGAGTAAAAGAACTAAAAAAGAGCCACCGTGGCTTAACAACCATGTAAAAGACGCAGTGAGAGATAAAAAGACTTCCTTTAAAAAGTGGAAGTCAAATCCTAGTGAGGCAAATAGAAAGGAGCATAAACACTGCCAAATTAAGTGCAAGAATGTAATAAGAAAAGCCAAAGAGGAGTTTGAAGAACGGCTAGCCAAAAACTCCAAAGGTAATAACAAAATGTTTTTTAAGTACATCAGAAGCAGGAAGCCTGCTAAACAACCAGTGGGGCCCCTTGATGATCGAGATACAAAAGGAGCGCTTAAAGATGATAAAGTCATTGCGGAGAAACTAAATGGATTCTTTGCTTCAGTCTTCACGGCTGAGGATGTTAGGGAGATTCCCAAACCTGAGCCGGCTTTTGTAGGTGACAAATCTGAGGAACTGTCACAGATTGAAGTGTCACTAGAGGAGGTTTTGGAATTAATTGATAAACTTAACATTAATAAGTCACCGGGACCAGATGGCATTCACCCAAGAGTTTTGAAAGAACTCAAATGTGAAGTTGGGGAACTATTAACTAAGGTTTGTAACCTGTCCTTTAAATCAGCTTCTGTACCCAATGACTGGAAGTTAGCTAATGTAACGCCAATATTTAAAAAGGGCTCTAGAGGTGATCCCGGCAATTACAGACCGGTAAGTCTAACGTCGGTACCGGGCAAATTAGTCGAAACAATAGTTAAGAATAAAATTGTCAGACACAGAAAAACATAAACTGTTGAGCAATAGTCAACATGGTTTCTGTAAAGGGAAATCGTGTCTTACTAATCTATTAGAGTTCTTTGAAGGGGTCAACAAACATGTGGACAAGGGGGATCCAGTGGACATAGCATACTTGGATTTCCAGAAAGCCTTTGACAAGGTCCCTTACCAAAGGCTCTTATGTAAATTAAGCTGTCATGGGATAAAAGGGCAAGTCCTTTCATGGATTGAGAACTGGTTAAAAGACAGGGAACAAAGGGTAGGAATTAATGGTAAATTCTCAGAATGGAGAGGGGTAACTAGTGGTGTTCCCCAAGGGTCAGTCCTCGGACCAATCCTATTCAACTTATTCATAAATTATCTGGAGAAAGGGGTAAACAGTGAGGTGGCAAAGTTTGCAGATGATACTAAACTGCTCAAGATAGTTAAGACCAAAGCAGACTGTGACGAACTTCAAAAAGATCTCACAAAACTAAGTGATTGGGCAACAAAATGGCAAATGAAATTTAATGTGGATAAATGTAAAGTAATGCACATTGGAAAAAATAACCCCAACTTTACATACAATATGATGGGGGCTAATTTAGCTACAACAAGTCAGGAAAAAGATCTTGGAGTCATCGTGGATAGTTCTCTGAAGATGTCCATGCAATGTGCAGAGGCGGTCAAAAAAGCAAACAGGATGTTAGGAATCATTAAAAAGGAGATAGAGAATAAGACTGACAATATATTATTGCCCTTATATAAATCGATGGTACACCCACATCTCGAATACTGCATAACGATGTGGTCTCCTCATCTCAAAAAAGATATACTGGCACTAGAAAAGGTTCAGAGAAGGGCAACTAAAATGATTAGGGGTTTGGAACGGGTCCCACATGAGGAGAGATTAAAGAGGCTAGGACTCTTCAGCTTGGAAAAGAGGAGACTAAAGGGGATATGATAGAGGTATATAAAATCATGAGTGATGTGGAGAAAGTGGATAAGGAAAAGTTATTTACTTATTCCCATAATACAAGAACTAGGGGTCACCAAATGAAATTAATAGGCAGCAGGTTTAAAACAAATACAAGGAAGTTCTTCTTCACGCAGCGCACAGTCAACATGTGGAACTCCTTACCTGAGGAGGTTGTGAAGGCTAGGACTATAACAGCGTTTAAAAGAGAACTGGATAAATTCATGGTGGTTAAGTCCATTAATGGCTATTAGCCAGGATGGGTAAGGAATGGTGTCCCTAGCCTCTGTTTGTCAGAGGATGGAGATGGATGGCAGGACAGAGATCACTTGATCATTGCCTGTTAGGTCCACTCCCTCTGGGGCACCTGGCATTGGCCACTGTTGGTAGACAGGATACTGGGCTAGATGGACCTTTGGTCTGACCCGGTATGGCCGTTCTTATGTTCTAAAAGTAATTTTGAACTAAAAATAAAAATTTTCATTTCAACTATTTTGAACTTTTTTTTCTCCAAGAAATTTTGATGCAGTTTTACTGAAACCAACCCTTTCCCATGAACAGTATAGATTTTGTCAAATTGGCATTTTCTGAGGAAAAAGATTTTATTGGAAAACTCCCAACCAGCTATAATTCTGACCCTTAAGGACGTGTGTGATATTAAGCAAGATATTTGGGGACCAGCCCTTTTATGCATTATGGGTTGAGCATTCTAACAAGAGCTGGCTGGCAAATAGTTTTCCTGTGCTATGAGAGTCTTCAGTATTTCAATTTTTCTAATTTAAACAGATGAGCACTCCCAAAAGTCAACGGGATTGCTCCCATGCTTAAAATTAAGCACATGCTTAAGTGCCTTGCCTGATTAGGGTCAGATTACTCAGCACATTGCAGGGCACGGCTGTATCAGTACTTTCGGGAGTCTAGCACACTTTGGGGGCACTATAAAATAACTACTGTTAATACTGCTGTCCTATATTGTGGTCCATACACTGCAGCATCTCTCCACTAGCTATTTCCCTGCTAAAACAATTAGTCTTAACTCACATGGTCCTATATTGAGGGTCTTAAATCACCTCTGGTGTTACTTTATAGACTACATATCCCTGGCTCCTCATGTGCAGGGGAATGAATTTTACATCTTACTAGTGGTTTGCCAGCTTGTAGCTGGCAATAAAGCATGTTTAATAAATGAAATAATGGCAATTTATACCATCTTAACACATTTTAAAAACATATCTTCTCGTATTAGTTTCAGGAGGGGGGGAGTTAGCTATTGTTTCATATTAACTTGTAACTGTTCTGTTTGAGTGCTGTGGGAAATATTTTTTGTGGCACACTCTTCCAATATATTTTACCTAATGGCTTTTCCATTAGTGATTAAGCTACGTGGTAAGTAAATTCACATTCAGCACTTCTTTTTTCTTCCGAAACAAATTTTACATCTATAATGTTCCTTAAATATCCATTGGAGCCACCTACACAAAATGGTCTGAAACAAGAATTTACTCCAAGATACCATGACTAGGCCTGGCCAAATAATTTGTAACATCTGTTCAATGCATAGCACTTATTATTCTGTTGGCACACAAATGTTCTGCAACGTTCATTCAAATTCACTGTTTGATCCCACAAACATTGATGCCTGTGAATGTGTATGCTAGAAGCCAGAATATTCACAAAAAGTGAAATCAAAGAGTTTGGACTCAGGGAATTCGCTTTAGAAAAAATAAATCAAACTAATATTCGCAGAAAATTGTTTTTCTTATTCACTCTGCACTAGTTTTGACTATGATGGTTCATTCATAATCTTGGATACTTCCTAAAGTAGATTGTAATGACTCTTTATCGATGTTAACGTATCAATAATCCAAGTATTAATCAATTCTTACATAGTAAATGGTAAACAATCTTTATGGGGGCCAATCCTGTTTCTGTTGAAGTCAATGGGAGTTTTGCCATTGACTTCGAAAGTGCAGGATTAGGTCCATAATCTTGTCAATTATGTGAATGTTAAATTCATTAAAAAAATTATTCATTAAAAGTCTCTCCATAGAGAATGCCAATTTTTTCCAAATACACACACCTGGCTTCTATTAGTGTCCCCAGATCTGTATTTACACAGTTTGAAGCTAGAGGAATATTGGAATTGCCAAATAGGTTAAGTATCATGTTTCTGAAGGTTTATATCCCTCACTCATCCCCATAATGGTCAGTTATCCAATAACATTCATAAGGGGAAATTTTACCTAATCTGAGGCATTTAGCAGTTGGCTTGAGTCTAAGGCTATGTCTACACTAGTGAGCTTCCAGCGGCCCAGCTGTACCAATGCAGCTGCACCACTGTATGATCTCTCGTCTAGCCACTCCATGCTGATGGGAGAGCGCTCTCCTGTTGGCATAATTCAACCACCCCCAATGAGTGGCAGTAGCTATGTCAATGGGAAAAGCTATCCCATTGACACAGTGCTGTGCACACTACCACTTATGCAGGTATGATTTATGTTCCTCGGGGGGGGGGGGGGGGGAATGGAATATTCACACCCCTGAGTGACATACATTTTGCCAACATATGAGGTAGTGTAGAAATGGCCTCAGTGTGAGAATTTAGATTTTTTTAATCCTACCCAGTGTTGCTGCAGGTGTGATACATATAAATGCCTAATCCATTTGTGATGTTGCACCCCATAATGCTTTATAGAAATATGCTTATGAAAGTAAATATGACATAACTGGAATGTTTTATGCTAGATATGCCATGTAACATATCTCTGCAAAGGTTATGAGCTACTGAATATATTCATCCTATTTGTATGCATGTATCATTTTTGTATTCGAAGTTAGGAATATTGGCTGTGTACTTGTTTGATTTTAAGTAGCCTTATTAAGGCATTTGGTCAGCTTCTTAAGAAAGGAATTTGCAAGTTAAGTGCCCAATCAAGAAACGCTTAACAGACAATAGAACCTTGGAAGACTCCAATCCACATAAGAAGTCTACCTGGGGACAGTCAAGGTAGCATGTGAACAATGGCTACCACCTGTAAAATTCTGAGTCATGCATGGACATGTGACTTCCCCATGTGACTCCAAAACTCCAGCTTGCAGCTGGATTCTGCATAGGAGAGAGGAGGAGGTCGCCACCCACAAGAGAAAGTCTATTTAAGCCCCTGGGAGACCCTTCCATTTTGTCTTCAGCTGGCTCAAGAGATAGCATCTCCACCCCCAAAAATACCTGAAAGAAACTCGAACAAAGGACAGTAACCACAGGGGTGTGAGTGATTGCTGGACCCAGACTAGAAGGAGGCTAGTCTGTAAAAGAAGCTTACTGGAACATCTCTGAGGGTGAGATTTCATCTGTAATCACTTTCTTACTGTATTAGGTTTAGACTTGCGTGTTTTATTTTATTTTGCTTGGTAATTCACTTTGTTCTGCCTGTTATTACTTGGAACCACTTAAGTTCTACTTTTTGTATTTAATAAAATCACTTTTTACTTATTAATTAACCCAGAGTATGTATTAATACCTGGGGGGGGGGGGTGCAAACAGATGTGCATATCTCTCTATCAATCAGTGTTATAGAGGGCGAACAATTTATGAGTTATCCTGTATAAGCTTTATACAGGGTAAAACAGATTTGTTTGGGGTTTGGTCACCATTGGGAGCTGTGCATCTGAGTGTTAGAGACAGGAACACTTCTTAAGCTGTTTTCAGTTAAGCCTGCAGCTGGTGGGGGACATGGTTTCAGACCTGGGTCTGAGTTTGTAGCAGGCTAGCATGTCTGGCTCAAACCAGGTAGGGTTCTGAAGTCCCAAGCTGCCAGGGAAAACAGGCTCAGGAGTAGTCTCAGCACATCAGTTGGCAGTTCCCAAGGGGTTTTTTGTGAACCAACCCGTCACACCATTGTGAATCCTTTTAAACGATTTGTATTAATAATATTTTGTAGCCCAAAGTGCCACAGTTCAGTTCTGCATATATTACAATTGTATTATTTGCAAACTTCTTGGGCCAGATTCTAAAATGTTTTAAATGAGTGTCTCAACTGAAGTTAATGATGCTACACTATTTACACCAGCTGAGAATTTAGCCCCTCTTCTGTTAGCATTTTAACCTTGCACCCTAGTATCCCCCTGTCACTCACTATGGTGAGCTAATTATTCTGTTGTGACAAATACCAGCATCTGGTATCAGATACAATTGACATAGAGGGAGGAGCAGGTAGAGGAATAAGGAACAGGGAACCAGATTACAAAAACTGGGGATAATCACCGTTTGGGTTTTTTTGGTGGGGTTTTGTTTGGAGATCATACATGCTGCATGAAAAGTTGTGTATAAGTTTCAAGACTTCCTTGGGCTGCAATCAGGTCTGTGAACAGTTATGTTTTCTTTAACACAGAATGCCAACCATGGAACTGAGTGGGATATTTCAAATTGGAGAATTTCAAAGGGACTTTACTTGACATACCCCAAAAATAAACACACTACAAACGGAATAATAAATCAGCAAACTGCTCCCTTTTTAGTTACTTGCAAATATTTTCTAAACTTTTGTTTTTAGATGCTTAGCATTGTACCTGAAAAAAGTGTGGTCATGTTTTTAGATCTCGCAATTTAAAACTTGCACTACTCCTACCCCAGCCTAGAAGTACCTATGCATTGTGCAGCACATTGCTGCCCTCACAAAATCACAGGGGATTCCTATGATCAGTAACTCCATTCATTATTAGTAGCATTTATTTGGTGCCCCTTACCAAGGTACTTGCAGCCTCAAGGGCACAACTTAAGACATTCAAGGTCTCAGTGAGAAAGTGCAAACTGCATGTTCCATATAGATTTTAGCATTAAGATTTGATGCTCTAGCATCTGTTGAAACTAGGAATGATTTTAAAATGTATGGGAGCACCCCCTCCCCCGCAGGGAGATAAAGGTGTGGATATAACAAATAGAGATGGCCATGTTCAGAGGTGTGGGTATTTGTCACACCTCTAATTAATCTAGTATTTTAATATCATTACAATACAATGCTTTGCAAAATGTAGCGCACTTGTTAGAGACTGGACTAGTATAACCATTATCTTTTGCTGCATGAGAACAGCATTCATTTGTATCTTTAGACATACTCTTCAGTGACTAACAAAGGTGTTATATTCACAAGAAAACATGGTCCTGTATGTAGCCATGTGAACAACCCACTGCCAAACACTAAAGTCAGTCACTTTAGAGTACTACATTGTTTGTTTTCTTTATGACCAGAAAATACACTCTTTGTCATGCTTTGGAAAAGGAGTTGTATGTTTCTTCATCATTTATCACTCTTGAGGTAATTTGTCTCACCCAAACATTGAGACACAACTCAATATACCAGGAAATCTTGCAAAATGTCTATGTTGCATTAAAAATGGCAAAAAAGCAAGATTAGATGCATGCTAGTTACAGTAATGTGCCATTAAAATTCAAAGCACTGAAAAAAAAGCAGTAGGTTGGTTTAAATTTGAACATGCAAGTATCAAGTTTAATGAATCTCTTTGTTCTCTCTGGGCCCTATGACCTGTTCTAGCTCTTTTTCTTTCTGCCTTGTAAACTTCAGGTCCATGGAAGGTGAAGATCAGTTTGATGGTGTGTGCAATATAAACAAGCATGTCTGCGTTTATGTTATATTGCCTCCCTTCCATTTTGCTGGCATGAGAGTGGAGTCTTGCAGAGTTCTAAGAGCAATAAAATTCAAAAGTCAACCAATCTGGCACTGGAGCAGGTTGTTATGATGGTTTGTGCAGAGAAGATCGCCGTATACGCACAACCATTCATTGACTTTTTTAGACTGCTGCCAAAGTTCAGACCTGAGCCTGAGTTTGGCATTCCTGGGAACTGGAAGAGTAAGCTGAGTATGACATGCAAAGGAACGCAGTGGGGAAATTTCCTCCAGTGCAGAGGCTCAAGCATAGGTCATTTCTCTAATAGTGTGTAGGGCTAAGTAAGTAATGCAGGGGACAGTGTGCAGACCTCTGACCTGAAGCTACTTTCAAAAAGCAAGAAAAATTATGTTTAATGTCATTAGACACCCAAATACTATTGAAAGCCCATAGAATGTGGGCTTTTGTGAAAAGCCTATCAAAGATATGTGTATGACACTCATTAGCATAGTATCTGAGCACCTTGTAATATTTAATGTATTTATCCTCACAACACTTCTGTGAGGCAGGGCAGTGCCATTTTACAGATGGAGAACTGAGGCACTGAGAGCTAAATGACTTCTCTGCCACAGACTTCTTGTCTGACCTTGAGCAAGGCACTTATCTCCCAAATCCTAGGCCTAACCACTAGACCATTCCTTCTTCACCAAAATCCCAGCCTATATTTTAAGTGGCAACTATAAAAATGTGGATGCTAGTCAGGTATCTACCATTAATATTAAAAACATAATTCTAATATTTGAACCAGTTCCATTTTGAAAGACTGGAAGCCTTGAGTCATCTACAATTCACTAGTCAGAGGAAGTACAATAGAACTTCAGGGTTCCGGATACCAGAGTTACAAACTGACCAGTCAACCATACCTCATTTGGAACTGGAAGTGCACAATCAGGCAGCAGCAGAGACGCACAAAAAAAGAAAAAAAAGAAAATACAGTACAGTACTGTGTTAAACTACAAAAAAAAAAAAAAAAAAAAAAAAGGAAAAGTTTAAAAAAGGATTTGACAAGGTAAGGAAACTGTTTCTGTGCTTGTTTCATTTAAATTAAAGAGACTTAAAAGCAGCATGTTTCTTCTGCATAGTAAAGTTTCAAAGCTGTATTAAGTCAATGTTCAGTTGTAAACTTTTGAAAGAATAAAGATACCATTTTGTTCAGAGTTACAAACAACCTCCATTCCTGAGGTGTTCGTAACTGAGGTTCTACTGAAGAATCCACTTACACAAGCCAGAAAACTTTAGTAAACATTAGGGCGGTCAAGCGATTAAAAAAATTATTCATGATTAATCGTTTTAAACAATAGAATAGCATTTATTTAAATATTTTTGGATGTTTTCTACATTTTCAAATATATTGATTTCAATTACAACACAGAATACAAAGTGTACAGTGCTCACTTTATTTTTGATTACAAGTATTTGCACTGTATAAAAACAAAAGAAATAGTATTTTGCAATTCACCTAATACAAGTACTGTAGTGCAATCTTGATCATGAAAGTTGAACTTACAAATGTAGAATTATGTACAAAATAAACTGAATTCAAAAATAAAACAATGTAAAATTTCAGAGCCTGCAAGTCCACTCAGTCCTACTTCTTGTTCAGCCAATGCTCAGACAAACAGGTTTGTTTACATTTGCAGGAGATCGTGCTGCCCGCTTCTTGTTTACAATATCATGTGAAAGTGAGAACAGGCGTTCCCATGGCACCGTTGTAGCCGGCGTCGCAAGATATTTACATGCCAGATGTGCTAAAGATTCATATGTTCCTTCATGCTTCAACCACCATTCCAGGGGCCATGCATCCATGTTGATGACAGGTTCTACTCGATAACAATCCAAAGCAGTGCGTACCGATGCATGTTCATTTTTATTATCTGAGTCAGATGCCAACAGCAGAAGGTTGATTTTCTTTTTTGGTGGTTCAGGTTCTGTAGTTTCTGCATCGGAATGTTGCTCTTTTAAGACTTATGAAAGCATGCTCCACGTCCTGATCAGATTTTGGAAGGCACTTCAGATTCTTAAATCTTGGGTTGAGCGCTATAGCTATCTTTAGAAATCTCACATAGGTACCTTCTTTGTGTTTTATCAAATCTGCAGTAATTCATTTTAAGAACACTTTTTCACATGTGCTGGCTCAGGGATCGGCAACCTTTAGCACGTGGCCTGCCAGGGAAGCACCCTGGCGGGCCAGGTCGGTTTGTTTACATGCCGCGTCTGCAGGGTCAGCCAATCGCGGCTCCCACTGGCTGTGGTTCACCACTCCAGGCCAATGGGGGCTGTGGGAAGCGGTGCAGGCCGAGGGATGTGCTGGCCGCCGCTTCCTGCCGCCCTCATTGGCCTGGAGTGGCGAACCATGGCCAGTGAGAGCCGCGATCAGCCGAACCTGCAGACGCGGCAGGTAAACAAACTAGCCCGGCTGCCAGGGTGCTTACCCTGGGGGGCCGCGGGCCAAAGGTTGCCGATCCCTGTGCTGGGTCATCATCTGACACTGCTGTAACATGAAATAATTGGCAGAATGCAGGTAAGACAGAGCAGCAGACATACAATTCTCCTTCAAGGAGTAGAGTCACAAATTTAATTAATGCATTATTTTTTTAAACGAGCATCATCAGCATGGAAGCATGTCCTCTGGAATGGTGGCAGAAACACAAAGGGGCAAATTAATGTTTAGCGTATCTGGCACGTAAATACCTTGCAATGCCGGCTACAAAAGTAGGAGTGTTGCCAGCAGATCGAGGGAAGTGATTATTCCCCTCTATTTGGCACTGGTGAGGCCACATCTGGAGTATTGCATCCAGTTTTGGGCCCCCTACTACAGAAACGATGTGGACAAATTGGAGAGAGTCCAGTGGAGGGCAATGAAAATTATTAGGGGACTGGGGCACATGACTTATGAGGAGAGGCTGAGGGAACTGGGCTTATTTAGTCTTCAGAAGAGAAGAGTGAGGGGGGATTTGATAGCAGCCTTCAACTACCTGAAGGGGGGTTCTAAAGAGGATGGAGCTCGGCTGTTCTTAGTGGTTGCAGATGACAGAAGAAGCAGCAATGGTCTCAAGTTGCAGTGTGGGAGGTCTAGGTTGGATATTAGGAAACACTATTTCACTAGGAGGGTGGTGAAGCACTGGAATGGGTTACCTAGGGAGGTGGTGGAATCTCCATCCTTAGCCATTTTTAAGGCCTGGCTTGACAAAGCCCTGGCTGGGATGATTTAGTTGGGATTGGTCCTGCTTTGAGCAGAGGGTTGGACTAGATGACCTCCTGAGGTCTCTTCCAACCTTAATCTTCTCTGATTCTAAGATGAGGGCAGCATTATCGCCTGTTAATGTAAACAAACTTGTTTATTTTAGCGATTGGCTGAACAAGGAGGAGGACTGAGTGGACTTGTAGGCTCTGAAGTTTTACATTGTTTTGGTTTTGTACACTTTTTTACTTCAATTACAATACAGAATACAATATATATGGAAACGTAGAAAAACATCCAAAATATTTAGTAAATTTCAATTGGTATTCTATTGTTTAACAGGGCGATACAAAAATTTTTAAATCGCAAATAATTTTTTTGAGTTAGTCATGTGAGTTAACTGCAATTGACAACCCTACTAAAGATCAATTTGGATGAATGCTTTAAAACTAATAAGCTACAAAAATCTCAGTTTACTCACCATTTGAAATCATTCACATTTGCCTAGCTTCAACTGCCACCAATGGGATTTTGTTGCACCTCTGTTTGCTAGATTGAAGAGCCTATTATCAAATACTTGTTCCCTATGTAGGTACTTATAACCTGTGATCAAGCCACCCCATTGGATTAGGCACTGTACAAACATGCATGGCAAGGTGATCCATCCCCCACTCTGGTTTTCCCATGTAGGTCACATGGTCTGTTTGTAGCTGAGTGTAGCACTTAGAATTAGTTTTCCACAGCGAATACTCACAATTACAAATCTGAAATTCGTTTACATATTTGAATGAAATGTTCACTAAACCTGAAGTAAGTTTAAGACATATTCTGGATTAATCCACCAAGTAAACTTTTTGAATAATCCATTTGTGGACACTTTTTACCTGTTACTCTTACAAATAAAGCTCCCAGCGGCAACCCTAATGAATTCTAGTTACTCCCCTGTGCATAAGTTTTCCTCTTATTTATTCCCCTCCAGTAAGAGCTATACTTTAACCAGTGGTGGATAGATAAGGATACATGAGTATATACACCCTATAACCCATCTTTCTGACAGAAGGCAAGAATATTTCTTATTAAATGAGAATGCTGCCCCCTACTGGGTTAAAAAGGTACACAATAGTTGAGAAAAAAAAATCCCATCTGGATTGTGTCTTCAGTCATTAACTGAAGAAGTGTCATCTACCTTCCATCTTTAATTAAGAATGCTGACCCCAAACTCCTGAACCTTCTCTACATAAACAAGTAATTTCTGGTTGCTAACTCACAGTGCACTTTAAATGTAAATAAGTTCTTACATAGTAGCTGGCTTTTAGACAGGTTTCTAAGGCTAGGTCTACACTACAGCGGGGGTCCGACCTAAGATACGCAACTTCAGCTACGTGAATACCGTAGCTGAAGTTGCGTATTTTAGGTCGGCTTACCTAGCGGTGAGGACGCGGGAAAGTCGACCGCTGCCGCGCTGCCGCCGCCTCCGCTGCCGCCTCCTGCCGAGGTGGATTTCCGGAGTCGACTGCAGAGTGATCAGGGATCGATTTTACCGCGTCTTCACTAGACGCGGTAAGTCGATCCCCGATAAACCGATTGCTACCCGCCGGATCGGCGGGTAGTGAAGACAAAGCCTAAGTCACCCATCATTAAGGGGTTGTACAAAATTGAATGTAACTGGATCATGAGGAGAGGGTACCACAAAGTCATTTCCCAATAAAACTATAATCTACCTTGCATAATTGTAGCATGTCTATTTCTAAACAAGCCACTTCACTGCTGTTGGGCAGATTCTTCTATTAGATCTACAGAAAAAGAGGAACCTATTTCCACTGGCTACTGCTATTGCTGGCTAATTCCATTACTATAACAACATCTACAGTAATTAGGCAGTGACAATTATGGCTAAGCCTCTATTTTTGACCTCATTTCTTTATTGGAGCCACTATTTCAAGGACAAATGATCCAACTGATCTCCAGTTGTAACCATCAGATATTCATGAATTCTGCAGCTCTGCTTTTCTAATCTTTCCTTGACTTTTATTCAGTGGCCACCCTTACAAACTTCCCATTTATCTCCATTCTTGCAGTATTCCCTAGCACAAGTACCAATACATGGAACACTGCAACTATTAAGGTAGCATTATTAATTTAAGGAACATTGATCAGCTATTATGAGCAATCACTTTGCTTCAAGAAAGAGGGCAAGAGGCTGTGTTTAAAATGTGTCTGCAGAGATTATTTCAGGTTACCAATATGGATAGAATAACCAGTTAAATTACATTCTGCATATTCTTTTATGAACTGTTTCTGGTGGAGAGCTAATTCATTCCAGCCAGACCTCTCAACCACTCTGCTTTAGCACTCTGAATTTTATTTAAGTTGCTCTGCTATCCCTCTCCTCACTCCTGTTTACTCCACATTCTCTGTGGCCTAACGTTCATGGGAATGTCTGGTTCCTTCCTCACACAGAGTCATTTGGGAGTCAAGTCAAGATTCAAATGAAAGCCATACCAAACACATTCTTCTGTCTTCTAGAGGGGCTTCCTGGCTCTCAGACTGGAGCTGCTGCCAGGGAAGGACAAGAAGAACAGATTTGTTAGAAACAAGGAGGTGTTTTAGAGTATGCCATGATGTTTGGAGGAAGCCAGGATCTGAAGACCTGAGCAACTATGGTTGGGAAGAGAATAGTAATGCAGCATTCCTTTCTGATAACATTTTCCAGATTAGATAGATAGATGTGTGTGAGAGAGAGATTCAATATGACTGTTTTTCAAAAGTGGAAATTTACAAAATGTATCCATTTTTTAGAAATCATCAAGGGAAACTATTTTTGTATCACCATTTAGTCAGAGTAAAGGCTCCCCCGCAAATTTTGAAATTAAAAAAAAAAGATATTGATTTTTAAAATAATGACTTGCTGTGGTCTGACTTTTACTCTCTGGAGCTCTCTGCTATAAATTTGGGGCCAGATTTCAAAAGAACTCAGCACTCATTTAGGCACCTAAAGACTTGGCCAGATATTCAGAAGTGCTCAGTGTGAGTGTTGGGCTCTTTTGAAATCATGCTAATTGGTGTTTAGGAGATTATGAGCTATTATTTAATCATATAATGAGTCCCTGCATTCTCCTCTTCCCCCCGCCCCCCATGCCCGCAGAGAAAGATTTTATTCTAGACCAGGAACAATAATTCTGTTGTTAAACACTAGATGGCACCATGAACACATCAAATCACATAGAAACCAGCAAATGGTGTAAATTTAACCAAAGAAAGAAAAAAGGAAGAATAAAAAAGAAATTATACACTAATTTGGCATATATAAATCAGGAGATTCATTTATATTGTGAAACATTCATTTTTCCACGAAGAAAACAGTCCACTCTGGAATAAACTGTGTTGCACACTGAAGCACAAAACAGCAGCTATGCTCAAGTGTACTTGACCTTGCCCCTGCCTCTGCCCCGGGTGACCTGTACTGTCTCCTGACCTGGGAGGTTTAAAAAAAAAAAAATAATCCTGTTTTTCTCTGTCTCATTGCTCCAGAATAATAAATTTATTAGAGATTTCAACCCCTCCGACTAGAGTCGGAATATCCAGGGGAGACCCCTCCAGGAGCTCAGCATGGAAAGTTGGCATGTGGACCAAAGCAAGGCTGCAACTGTGGCAGCAGAGTGATGATTAAGTGACAGCAATGTAGCCTGAACTGCCCTCAGTTCATTTGTGGAACAAATGTCAGAGTCCAATCCTGGTACTTCAGCACTTATATAACATCAGCAGGGTCTATGCACCCATAGTTATGGGTACTCAGCTTCAGTCTGTTCCTTGGTGGCCACATTTAGGGCTACATCGTGTGCTGCATCGCCACAAGAAGAGGATATAGGGGGTTTCTTCCCCCTGTGCATGCAGCAAAGCAGAATCTCTGCCTTATGTCCAAGGAGCACACTAGGAAGTTGACCTGCCTTCCCCACTTGCCAGTTCTCAATGTCCCTAAAGGAGCATGTTGTGCCTGCTGGAGCAAAAGTTACTGCTGGTTCATGGATAGATTGCAATCTGCAGCATGTGCTTGCTGTGAGGGATACACTGCTCTTTTCTAAGGAGCAGTTCAGCGCATCTGGCTGCTCCTTCATCCCCTGGCCCAACCAGAGCTATGCCAGCCCATGCTGGCAGGATAGCTTTTTTGCTGAACACATAACTGGCACCCACTCTGCTCCTCCTCAACTCCCACAAGCCTCAGCAGGATGTTGTCCACTCGATGCTTAGTGCAAACAGAATTCACGTTCCCATAAATGTGCCAAACCATAAGCAAGATGTGCTCACCCACAATAAAAAAAAAAAGTGCCGTCTTTTAAATGGAATGGTAATACTTTTACATACGTACAGTAGGTGTGTGAATCTTGTCTGTCCATCTGTTATCTGAAGGTTTCTGCCTCTGCTTACTGCTAAAATTTTTCCTCGAGTCTTCATCAGAAGCACAAATCACATCAGTGACATTTATAGGGTAACTAAATCCCTTTACTTTTCCAGTATTCTCATATCATATAATTATTATAACAAGCAGAGTTATGTTATCTAGTTATAGTTTTAACCCTATGGACTTTTAGCTGGATTTAAGTTCCTCTCAGTGGCTTTTAAAACCTACAGTAGCAGTAAGCTCTGAGATAAAATATAGTTCACATTGTAGAATTGCTTATATTTTCCCACGTAACAGAGGCTTCATTAAAGTTTCAATCACTATTAACTGAACATTTGCTAGCTACAATCACCAAGGCCTCCACGAGTGGTCCTATCTACATGCAGAAATGAGAACTCTGACTTTAAAACGTTTGGCCAAGAAACATAAATGGAACAGGAAACAGACAAGCCCACTTTGCAGCATACAGTGCCATCTAGTCACTGCCCTAAGTCAGGTTCACGTGGCTGGTTGTGACTTTACTCCCTGCCCATTTCCCTCCCAAGTTTCTCACACTGCACAGTAGACTCAGCCAAACCATCGCCAACCCCACTGATTGAAGCATGACTACCAGGTAAGTATGAACAATACCACTTTTGTTTTTTCACTCAGTCAGGAGTTCCATGGGACTCGTTTACAAGGAGGCAGAGGGGACCTCATGCTTGCTTGAGAGAAAAGCGTTCTGTATCACTTCTCCACAGAGCAGGACACCGGGGGCTTGATTAAGATACTATAGCCATTAGGAGACAGAACACTTGAGTTAAGTGACAGTGCAGAAGCAAGGAGTCAAATCAGCACTGTGTGATGGCTCATGTACTCCAGACTTCTAGGTCACACTTGCTAAAGGAGCCAGAGCCAGGCAAATCTGTAAAACTTTGTGTCAGAGCTCTTTTAAAGAGCACAAATTACACAGCTTTGTAACAAGGCTGCATGCTCACTTTCTCTCTTATGGTTTTCTATAGAGCCCAAGTTTAAGGACCTGCTTCTTTGTGTGAAGAGGGGTTGGACTAGATGACCTCATGACGTCTCTTCCAACCCGAATCTTTTATGATTCTATGAATTCCAGCACCAACTATGCATCAAAACATGGGGAAAGTATGCAAGGGATGTGCTGAGTGAGCCACCAGGAGGCTATAGCAATGGTGGAAGAGAGTAGTGCAACTTTGGCAGCATAGCTGGGCATTGACAGGAACACAATGAACTCTAGTAAAGACAGTAAAAGTCTGGTGCTGTAAGCATGGCATTACCAGGTACTGGGTAGATCAGCTGCCTCTTCCTAGAGGAACAAAAAGAAAACTGAGACAAGGGTGCCAGAACCTTTGCAGAAGTGGAGGGGCTAAGGCCAAAGTGCCCCCTCCCTCTCCACAGCTGGCTGCTCTGGCAATGAGCCAGCTGCCCTCTCTTCTCATGCCACAGCAGCCCCTGGTGGGTGAAAGGTATAATTGCAGCACCTCCCTGGCAGAATCTATTATTCTGCAGGGAAAAAAACATCTGTGGGGGTGTAGAGGAGCGGACTCACCCCTGCGGCACCTCCTGCTGGTCTCTTCTGGGAATTAGCTCTTCCAGCGTCCTGGAGCCCCCCCTGCAGACCTGTGATCCACCTGTCCTCTGGCCCCCGTGTCCCTCCCAGACCCCGGTGCCCTTGTATCTGGGGTGCTGCCCCCTGGCAGTACACCCCTCAGTACTAGGGTCTCCCCTCCCTGGGGAACCCCCACCCACTATCCCTACCTCACCTCAGAATAAGGCCACTGCCAGTCACCAACTAGCCCCCACTCCCTGGGGCAGACTGCAGTATAAGCCACTCATCACAGGTAAGGTTGGGTTTGGACCTGCTGCCTTGGCCTACCCCTGGGCTGCCATCTGCAACCCCTAATGCCCCTTGGCCTTCTACTAGGCCGCAACCTGGGGCTTTCCAGGCTAGAACTCCCCAGCCCTGCTCCACTCAGGTACCCTGTCTCTAGCACCCTGCAGCCAGGCCCTTCTCTCTCTGAAGGCAGAGAGAGACTCTTGGCCTTGGGCTCACAGCCTTTTTATATAGGGCCAGCTGAGGCCTGATTGGGGTGTGGCCCAGCTGCAGCTGCTTCCCAATCAGCCCAGCTTAGCAGCTCCCAGCCACAACCTTCCCCCAGGGCTGTTTTAAGCCCTTCAGGGCAGGAGCGGGGTAACCACCCCGCTACAGGGGGACATGAATTCTGTGCTTATATTTCTTTTGTTAAAAAGTAGGGGGCATAGCCCTCCCATTTTTAAAAGTGGGGGGCTATACCCCCTGGCCCTCACGGTTCTGGTGACAGCTGCTGAGATGCAGTCACAGACCACATGCACTTTGCTGAAGCCATCCAGCCTTATTCATCAGATCCTCTAGCTTTTGGATCAGAAGCAACTCCTGGCTCAGAGAAACTAAGTGACAATTTCAAAGCCAAGGTTACACAGAGACTCTAGCAAAGCTGGGAACTGAACCCAGAGCTTCTTAACATTGTATTAACCACAAGACTTCAGTTTCCTATCTGTACAATGGGAGTGGTAATAATAGTTCCCTAACCCTCATAGTTGTTATGAGGGTAGTGTATAC
Source organism: Emys orbicularis (assembly GCF_028017835.1). Classification (NCBI taxonomy): domain Eukaryota; kingdom Metazoa; phylum Chordata; order Testudines; family Emydidae; genus Emys; species Emys orbicularis. The sequence continues at coordinate 45,456,632 of NC_088690.1, forward strand.
GAGGCGCATTGTTACTATAGTAATGGGCTCCCATAATTGGAGTCAGAAATGTCTGTAATCAAAGACCATATATTCCTTAATAAAAAGCCTCCCAAAAATAAGTACCTGATGAATCCAAATATTAGCTTATTGGACCTTGCTTTCAAGACCAACAGCCTTAGGTGGTAACAACTTCCAAATGGCCGGGGCTAGATTCAATCCAGTGCCATAGAAGAAGGATGTTTTGATGATTAAGGCATTGAACTAGGACTGTGGACAGCTGGGTTCAATTCTCAGCTCTGCCACATTCTCTCATCCTTTTTCTGTCTTGTGTGTTTAGGCTGTAAAGTATTTACAGCACGGATGGTCACATCCTATGAGAGTAATCTTGAAATCAACTCCACACAGCACAACCCATGTCCTGGCATTGAGTCTCTGTGAAGTCAATGGGGTTCCACATGGGGACAGGGTTTGTACATACACTGGCAGGACCTAGGCCAATGTTTGTGCAGTGCATAACACAATGGGGCCCTGATTTTGGTTGGCGTCTCTAAGGCCTACTGTAATACAAATAATTAACTGATGTGAAAGCATTCATAACCCATTACCTATTCCCTCACCCAGCTAGTCTCCAACCCTTAGCAAACACTGAAATATACGACATAAATGAGGGATAGCCACCTGCTTGACAATCAGTCTAAAAATCCAACAGATTGTTTTTCCTGCCCAAGTGAAGCAAAAAACAAAACAAAACAAACACTACTCACCACTGTGGAGAGGTGAAAGTGGCAAGCAACAACATCAGTTAGTTTACTTACTTTATTTACATTTGTACCATCTGTTACTGATGTATTTTTTCTACTCCTATTCAGAGTGGATTCTTCCTTGCCTGACAAGTTCTCATGTATTTTTCCCATGTACCTGGAGTTAAGATTTTTTTTTTTAAGACAGTACTATTTCTTAAAGGAGAGAGGGAGAAGCATTCCCCCTCACCCCAACACCCGCTCCCCTCCTATTACTTAGGCACATAGAGGGGAAGAATAGCATTAAGATTGTCCAGCCAGTGAGATGTGGCAAGAGAAGTAAAAGGCCTAGATTCAGCCCTCAATAAGGGAATAAATGTGTGTGATATTTCTGGTGTTCAGTTGACACACATCATTAGATAGCATTTAGACAGATCCTCTGTGATCTGCAGCAACTGATGTAGCGAAGGTGGATATACTACTTTCATTATCACACACACACACACACAAACAAACAACTGGACTGTGTATGTGTGTAACTACAGCTGAGTAATTTGCAATGAACAATTTTATTTGACATATTTACTCTCTCTGATTCATTTGTTTTTCTAAATGATTCTTCAGCAACTAATTTTTGGTCTTTAGATTGTTTCCCAGGAGTTCACTGTGAATATTCCCATAGCTAGTCAAAGTTTGCAAATGTTGGTCTTAGCCTGTATGTGTCTCAGTTTCCCACTCTAAGACAGGGATGTTAACACTTACTTCCTGTCACCAGACGTTCCTTTCCCAGGATACCCTCAGGGCTCTAGGTATGGCCTTAACACTCACCCAGGTCAGTGCTCTGCAATATCCAGGTTTTCCTGCTCCAGTTCCAGACCTAGAAGGCTCAGCCCTCTGGCTGGGCCCCAGAGCATCTGCCCTTTCCAGGTTGTCAATGAACAGGAAGAAGGGGAAATAACACAAATAACCCAAGGCTGGGTTGAGGCTCTCTTTCTTCCGAGGACGCTCATCAGTCTGTGGCCCTAAACTGAGTTCACAAGTAAATAGAAAGGAACAGACCCTTCTCAATGTGTGTTAACATCTGGCCCTCCCTTCCAAATGGGATGGGCCATCAGGCAGCAGCCGTTTGAGGAGCTCCTGCCTTTAGTCAGCCCTCTCTCCAGGAGAGGAGAACTGAAGGTTAGCTCTCCTGCCTGTTCTGCCTTCAACTGAGCTGTGTTTTTCCCTTCAAATGTCTCTCTCCAATTCTGACATCTCTCACAGGTGTATCAGGGCAATCACCTCAACCCATATTAGTTCATTAATCCCATGTTACCTAGTGTGGGATTTACATAACCCATCAAACTCCCTACAGTACTTCACAGGCTTACTAAACCCATGGTCCTCTTAGTTGATGTAAAACTGGCGCCTAATTTACTGGTACTCATTAGCTGAGTTGGAGATGTGTGTGAAAAATAATCCACCTCCAAACAGATAAGTGGCACAGTGGCTAGCCTGCTGCTGTAAGCAAGTCTAACACCGGGCCTATCCGCCACAAAAGCAAATGAGCCTTTTCACCAGGTGCATTTAAAGAGGAAGTGCAAAACACACCACATTAGCATAAACTAAGGGTATATGATCAACAAGAGTAGGACCAGTTTGTTATTCTGTTTAGAAAGCTGTCACAGGACAGGCATACTGATTAGAACTCCATTTTCACATTCTCCGGAGTTCAGATAAAAAGTCTGCCTAGCTCTGTTGTGAGACCCTTATTCATTCCACAGAGGAAGAAGGCCCTAAAGGAAAACTGCCTCCATACAGCTTAGCCCTTCAGTATGAAAGTTCACAATGTACAAAGCAATTCGCACTAAGAATAAACTGTGAAATGCATTTTTTAAAAAGTGTTTTATTACCATTGGAATTTCTCAGCCTGGTACTGGAGGTAGCCATCTTTCTCTGACACAAAGCCCCTTGCGCCACTAGCAATGTGAGAGCTCAGGGGGAAGGTCTGTGAATTGGTTTCCAAGCCTGCTTTAAGAAAAGTTTAACAATCGGAAAAGAAATTCCAATATTTAAATCAAATAGCTAACATTTAAATATTAAAGGCCAGATTGTACCTGGCCCTGCACTAGTATTGAGGAGAGGATGCAAACTTCCCCATGCTGGGCTTGGACACAAGTGCAAGAACCATGGGCCTGATCCAGTGGATAATAAACTCACCAGGCTAAACTTTAAAGAGCCCAGTCCTCCAGTTGCTCTGCACGGTCAGTGTCCTGCACCTGCATGGAGCCCCACTGAAGTCCATGACTATGCACAGGCACGGAGGCCTGCACCATGCAGAATAGCTTGCAGGATGGGAATCTAATTCAGTTGTTAGCAGTGATCAGGTGTCTGCCTGACGTGTTCACATCCACTCCATCCCCAAAAGCTTCCTACAACAGCAGGAAATCATAACTTTTTACCGATTTGTTTGTCAATAATAGAGAAAAGATTCTCAGCATTTCTATTAAACAGAAATTTTTAAAGAGTTTATCGTTCACTTTGGGGTAGAAGGCAAACTGGATTTTAAGGCGCTTGCCTTCAAATTCAAATGGCCACACCCACAGCAGGTGTCAAACAGCACCGCAACATTGAAGCAAGTGCCGCTATGCTGATTTACACCAGCTGAGAATCTGGGCCCTAAACAGCTTCTGGTTTCAAACTGAGATTTGCAGACCAGCACATTCTGAATCAGACTATCTAGGTATAAAAATATTGGATGTCCCAAAGTAGTGAGGTTTAAAAAGCACTTAGTGTGCATTCATAGTAAATATTTTTTATTTTAAAATAGGTCATGCATTTTGTATGATGGATTTAAAATGCAAAAATAAAACACACATACAATAATGCACATACAGGTACCATGGATCACTTAATCTCATCAAAAATCCACATTTAAATATTATGGGCAAATGTCTGCTGTCAGATTGTGACTCCAGCTAAGGATGGGGAAAGCTTTTAGAGTTCAAGGTTCTGCAAACCTCTCCAACTGTTGCTTTTTTAATTGCCAATCTATCTGACTTTGCACGTTTTTCCTTGCAATTTAAATCCATTCCCCCTTGCCTCACCCAAGTAGATTCAATGCTTTGAAATACATTTAACCAGTTAAAGGGAAACCTGTGCTAACAACATATGGCTAAAGTGCTCATCTACAAGGGGAAATTTACTGGCATAACTATACGACTGGAGTCACACTGGTGCAACTCCCTGCATGGATGTTCTTGTTCCAGGATAAGAATGCCTTTTCTGGTTTAATTTATACTGATTTGCAAGTAGTATAATTATTCCAGTTTAGTTATGCTGATAAATGTTCCTGAGAACAGGAAAACCTCCTTCTCCTGCAAGAAGAAAAAGGCTAGCACAAGTGAATGGGCTACATATGATATTCCATTAGCGTTTTTCTTTCACCACATCTGTTTCTTTGTTTACATTCTACATGTTTGGGAGGCAGCACTGTCCAATGGATAGGGCACTTGTCCAAAAGAACTAGCTTCCCTTCCTGTCCATTGCTTTGACTTGCTGTGTGAAATTGAGCAAGGCACTAAACTGCCTTGTGCCTCAGTTTCCCCACCCATAAAATTGTGATAATACCCACCTTTGGAAAGCAGCTTTTCTTTGAGATCAATAGAGGCAAAGTATTATGGGTTTTATCATTAAATACTAGTTTGATAAGTTCCATTAGTTTTTCCTCCACCTCTGATCCATCTTTCACTTTGTTTGAAGTTAGATTAAATAAGTTCACGCATTCCCAACCCCAATATTCTAGCTCTCTCCCCTCCCTCTACCACCACCCTAAATGTGTAGGACTCCCACTGCACCATTTACCTGCTGCCAGTAGTTACAGCAGTTCTGTACGTGTAGGAACAGCAGAATATCAGAGTTGAGAGCCATTGTGTGGATCTAATCAATATCATTCCCCCCGGACAAATGAGGAAGGAAGAATAGAAGTATTTAAATATTAGCATCTGAATCAGAGCATGGAGGAGACAAGACAGCTTCATGGACAATTTAGATACAACTCTTAATTTTGCAGCGAGTGCATAAATTCCATGATACCTTACACATCCCTGAAATAGAGCTGGGAGCAAAATTTCACCCTGATATATTAATGGAATATAACAGGTCAACGGTCTACATCGGGGTCGGCAACCTTTCAGAAGTTGTGTGCCAAGTCTTCATTTATTCACTGTAATTTAAGGTTTCACATGCCACTAATACATTTTACATTTACAGGGGCCGGTGGACGGAATCCGAGACTGGCAGCGGGCTGAGCGGGGCTGGCGGCCAGGACCCCAGCTGGCAGGGGCCGGTGGACAGAACCCCAGGCCGCTCAGCCCACTGCCAGTCTGGGGTTCCATCCACCGGCCCCTGCCAGCCGGGGTCCCAGCCGCCAGACCCGCTCAGCTGCTGCTGGCCTGGGGTACCGTCCATCCAGGCAGCGGGCTGAGCGGGGCTGGCGGACGGAACCCCAGGACGGCAGCAGAGTGCCACTGAAAATCAGCTCACGTGCCACCTTTGGCATGTGTGCCATAGGTTGCCAACCCCTTGGTCTACATTTTAAAAGCCCTTAAAAGTACATTTACAAACAGGTCATTATTGATCTGACCTCAAAGACATACAGTATATGTACTTTTCAGTCTGGTGTATTAGATTAAAAATAATGTCTACATTTAACACTGTGAAAGGCTAAAAGAAAGTAAACAACTCAAAAGATCTACTGAAACACTATTATAGGAGTTTCTTTACAAAAGGAAGACAGTTCCACTGTGAAGCTGAAAATCCAGTCAGGCATTCTGCTTTTCACTCCTCCACTATACCTTGAGAGGGTAATGGGCTTCCAAATGTGCGGGTTCATGGATTTGACTATTCCCGGACACCAGCCTTAGCTCCAAGCTTCCTTACTTTTGGGGTGATGGTTAAGTCAGACCCACACCATCACCATCACTTTAACATAGGTTTTGTTTGTTTGATTGATTAGCCAACAGGCTGGAGCTGGTTGCAATGTTTTTTTAAAGTGCCCATAGCCACATAGTGACATCACACGCATCTGCCTGAGGCACCAGAAGGTACTCTGCTCCTGAAAGGAGCAGCAAAATGAATGGCCAAGTATCTCCATGGTAACAGCAGTGCATGCCAGGAAATTGAGCCATGAAGGGACACAAAGGCATTATGCCAGAAATAAGTCTCCATAACAACAATGGAGCAATGATGAGGAAAAGGAAGTATCAAGCCATGACTGCACTGGGCCATATAGAAAAGGTGGTTGGTCAGATAGGATGCTACTTGTCTACTTCGATTTTAAAGGCTATTTGAATTAGACAGGATGCATAATTGGTTACACACAATAAATTTATCACACACACACACAGAACATACTGGGTACTTTACAAGATGCCATAGAGAGCATACAGTCTAAATACATACGGACAGCTAATTAGGCCAATGTGATTTCTAAACAAGGCACTTTAGTACCAGGAGAGAAAGAAACAGAAGAAAAATGAGTCAGTGCCATAAACCATAATCACATATTCAGGGATTTCATTTTAAGAGACAATTTGAGGTTATATGCTGGAGTATCAGGCAATATTACTGAATACTGCCTGGGCTATGCTGCTTTTTCTCTTTGCTGATAGCTTGTGACAACAGAAAAGGTAGGTAGTTTAAAAAGAAAATGTAGGTCTCTCTGAAAGTGGGTTTATCCATCTAATGGGCACACACTAGTATCTGTCCACCACCTAATGGTCAGATAACTGAGGTACCCCCAAAACCAGCTACTGAAACAGGCCCATCTACTATGTGGGTGGGTGTTTAAAGAGAAAGATAAAACACCTTGGTAAGGTGAGAACAGGCAATTCTTTAAATGTTCTTTGCTATTCTTGTGGCATAGCATTGCCACTTATTAAGACTTCACCTGCATCGTGGTCTTTCAGGTACATTAGATGACAGGTCACCTTTTTAAATATCTCTATATGCACAATTTGTAAAGATTACCAAAATACATAAAGAAGTGAGCTGGAGCACCTTGAGATGAGTGTAGGCTGCACATTGACCTGGGAAAACTCTCTACGTCGCTGAGGAGAACTCAGTAACAGCCAAATCAGGAAATGTCTCCACAGAATCCATCCCAGCTTTTAACACTGGACTCAGGATGAGCAGTGACAGGACTTTGGGATGCTAGCCTGCAAATCCTTGTTCCTGACCACTGATGTCACTGGGTGAAATCCTAGCCTCATTGGGAAAATTACCATTTACTTTATTGACTTCAGAAGGAGCCAGAACTTCACCCACTGATAATGTGTGAGCAAGTTAGCACTACGTGCAGGAGTAAGGGGGTGTAGATGCTAGTTCTTGGTTTGTACTGGGTAAGATTCCCATGCTATGTAGTGAAGTTACCCTTAGACATGATGATCAAAACACTATATGTCCACACTTCGAGCTGGATATGTAAATTCAGTTCAAGGAGACATACCTGCACTAGCTGTGATTGAGCTAGTACTCTAAAAGGGGAGAGGAGCTGTGGCAACACAAACAGCAGGAGGGGCTAGCTGCCCCGAGTACATACCAGTCCCAGACAGTAAGCACATACCTGGACTGGCTAGCCCTTGCTGCAACTACACTGTACTTTTAGCGCACTAGCTCGATTGCAGCTCGGGCAGGTACATCTTCTCCAGCTGGAATTTGCACCTCCAGTTCAAATGTAGCCATACCCTTAGCGTTTTAACCCAAGAAGCTCTCAGTAACCTGAGACACTAAGTTAGCAGCTCTCTCTCTTTTTCACAGTACATTAATAGCTCATTATGGATAGTTAAGAACTGCTGCAGGCATTCAGTTTAGCTAACTGAATAACCCATCCACACTTTTGCAAGTACTGATTACTTGTGTAATACCTGCAATACAATCAGTGTGATCAACTATTCCCTACCTGTTCATCTAATACAACTGCATATTAGTATTCTTTATTTTTGCAGCAGGATTTTAAGCATGATTCTGGGATGTATTGTATCTTTTACCCCAAAGATCTTACAATTTAATTGCCAGATCCTGCAAAGGTTTACACACGTTTTAAGTTTACAAATGCAAGTTGTCTCAAAGTCAGTAAGACTACTTGCATGTATAAAGTTAAACGAGTGTGTAACTCTTTGTGGGACTGGGTATTAATTTGAGACCTGAAACAATGAGTCAAGGTAACAGACTCCTCAGATGAAAGAACAGACATAGCTAAGATATCAAAAGTCACTTACCCAAGACTTTGGGTGCTTCACTTTTTGGGCACCCAACTCAAGACTTCTTTTAAAAGGGACTTGATTTTCAGAAAGTTCTGAGTTCCCACTATGTGAAAATCAGGCCATTTTAAAGAAACGCCAGAAAGGCAGGAATGTCTAGTGGTTAAAGCACTAGCCTGGGGCCTTGAAAGTCCCAAGTTCAATTCCAGCTGCACCAGACAATTCATGTGACCATCATTAAGTTATGTGCCTTAGTTTCCCATCTGTAAGATGGGGATAATAGTACTTCCCTACCTCACAGGGATGCTGTGAAGCTAAATGCATTCAAAAGATTGTGAGAGGCCCAGATGAGTACTTAAGACAGATCATCTGAGAAATTCATGCTACTTTTTTATTTATTTTACTTTCTTGGCCAAATACAATATATCAGAACACCAGCAGTGATCTAGCAATGGTGGTATGCACTGAGAATCAGGGAATATATTTTAGGGCCCATTCCTGCAAAGTGCTGTCCTTAGTACTGTGGAAATGAACAGAAGTTGAGTTCACTGTGCATCTTTGAGGAATAGGCTGTTAGGGAAGTTGCTAAGCGCCAAGCTTTTCGGTGTGGGCACTTGTTTCTAGGATATATTTTGGTAAACAACTTTGAAGTCAACACTAAAAATTACAGTTTGAGTGCTTTTTTCTCTTTTATCCAGTGTACCTTCATGATTGTACTAGTCCATTTAAATGGCAAGGCAGGCAAACAGCCTCCTTCTGCAGCCTGTCTCCACAGCTCAATTACCAGTGCTTTAGCAGTGCTAATTAGCATTCCTCAGAGCTAGATCTCTTTGAGTGACAGGTAACCATGGAGAGTCACAATCCTGTAGGTGATCACCAAGAGTCTGACTTTTCTTTTTAATTAAAAATTAGAAATGCCTTAAACAAAGATAACCTAATTCACTGATATATGCTATTATCCCAGGGTTGCCAAGCTGGTAAGAATAACATTAGCATTTAAAAAATGAAACAATTTCTAAATGAATAGACTACACTAGTGTGATATGAGGTAGAGCAGATTTATTGTCCGTAGTGAGAGAATATACCTATAATGATGGTACAAAAAGACTAAATGGTATATACTTCTCCAGGGCGTTGGTATGGAGACAAAAAGCAGGGCTTTTTCCTTGATATGTGATGGGACCACCCCAATTTATTTTAGTTTTTTAATAAGCTTTTTAAAAAAGATTACAAAGGATGTTATTCAACTAGAAATCCCCCAGACCAGTCATTGTGCTAGAATCAAAATAATTATATTGGAATATAATATCCCATCTGGTTTTAGCTAGTATGTGATTCAAGGATTAGAAATTTAATGGGTCAGATCAACATTTGGATCTTAATATTGCTGCTTGAGCCCATCCCTGCAAACAGAGCCAGGCTATCAACCGGTGTGAACGGTGTAGATCAATTGAAGACAATTTACACCAGCTGATAATCTGGCTCCATTTGCAGGGATGGGCTCAAGCAGCAAAATTCAGATCCAAATGTTGAACTCAGGGTATGCTAACTAGGGTTTTGGTGCTTGCCCAACTTGGTATCCGTTCCATCAGCACACACGTGGTGAACTTGTCCTTGGCAAGAACTGACCAAGGAAAATTATACATAGTCTTGGAAAATATTTACAAACTCCTGTTGAATCATGTTATGAAGATTGTGTGTCACACATTAATGTCACTGGATCACAAGACAAGAATTATTCTAATGAAGGAGTGACAGACTACTCCCCTATATTCACACCCTAGACCAGTGGTCACCAACCAGTCCATCGCGATTGACTGGTCGATCCTAGAGGCTCTCCCAGTCGATTGCGATCTCCAGTGGCACAGCAGGGCTGTCGCTAAGATAGGCTCCCTGCCTGCCCTGCCCCCACTCTGCTCCTGTGCACTGCTCCTGCCTACAAGTACTGTTCCCGTAGCTCCTATTGGCCAGGAATGGGGAGCTGTGGCCAATGGGAGCTGCAAGGGTGGTGCTTGCAGAGAGGCGCAGTGCACGGTGCCATGTGCCTAAGGCCCCTTTCAGGAGCAGCATGGGGCCAGGGTAGGCAGGGAGCCTGCCTTAGTGGTAAGTGCTGCCCAGCGGGAGACCGCACCCCAAACACCAACCCTGAGCCCCCTCCCGGAGCCCGCACCCCATACCCCCTCCTGCACCCCAACACTCTGCCCCAGCCCGGAGCCCTCTTCTGTACCTCAACCCCCGGCTCAGCCCAGAGCCCCCTCCCACACTGTGAACCCTTGGCTGCAGCCCAGAGCCCGCACCCTCTCCTGAACCCCAACCCCCTACCCCAGCCCAGTGAAAGTGAGTGAGGGTGGGGGAGAGCGAGTAATGGGAGGATGGGGTGAATGGGGTGGGGCTTTGGGGAAGGGGCAGAGCCTCAGGGAAGGGGCAGAGTAGATCCTGGATTGCCCTTAAATTCAAAAAGTGATCTTGGGCGTAAAAAGGTTGGGAGACCACTATCCTAGACACTATTGTAATAATCTTTGTACAAAGTATGTCTTGTGAGGTATCATTTAAAAACTCATAATTTGCTGGTCATTATTGTCCTGGTGAAATATATGTGACAACATTGTATGTAAAGTTATAAGATATCCCTATATGGTGTTATTAACACATTTCCAAACCCCACAGCCCTGCCCAAAAAGAAGTTGGCAAACAGGTCTGTCCTAACAAAGGAATGGGTGCTTTGCTTAGTTTGCATCTAAGCTGTAAACAGAGTCACCAAGTTGGAAGGGAAACAAAGAAAGCTGAAACAGGTGGGAAAAAAACAGCAGGGAATATCCTTCCACATAGACACTTTTTCTCCTAGTGCTCAGCTGGAAATGTTTTTCCAGAGGGGGACTGGAAAGTATAAAAAGGAGGGACAAACACCCCATAGTGCCCCTCTCTCTCCCTCTGCCCATCTCCTTCACTGCACCTGATGCAACAAAGGAAGCACTTGTTGGACTCTGGGGGAGAGGTCCTGACCTACAGGGTTTGGTCAGTAAGACTGCTGAAAGCATGTGATGAGAAACTTTTCTTGAGTCTGATAGATTAAGTTAGGTAATAGTAAATGTCTTATCTTTACTTTTTTTGCAACCATTTCTGACTTTTATGCCTCATTATTTGTACTCAATTAAAATCTCTCTTTGTAGTTGTTTTACTGTTTTAACTAATGCAATGTGTTTAAATTGAAGTGTCTGAATAACTATTTGAGATAATAAACTGGCATATTATTCTCTTTAAGGAATAACACACTTAAAATATTTTGTCCTGTCCAGGAGAGGGCTGGACATATATTTCTGGGGGGAAATGTGGTAGTGAGCATGTGTTGGGGTTACCCTGCAGCATAACCAGGCTGGTGAGAGCCAAAATGTAATCCAGATGTGGCTGGCAGGCTGCGGTTACACACAGACACTCAGGGTGTAGCTTGCATGCTGGAAGGAGTCCGGGTGGGAGCTACTTCAGCGAGGCATTATAAGGCACCCAGGTTGCAGGGTAGAGGTGACAGCTGCTCATTAGTCTGGATTGTACCCTGGTATGTCAGAGAGGGTCAGGAATTTTTCCTGTTAATAGGGGTCACCATTAAAAAAAAATATTGGCAGGTTAAATTATTAGTGTGCTAAACACCAATAGTGCTTTATACCACAAGAACAATATCAGCACCCTCAAGCAATATAGTCCTCCCTAATGTGAATACAACCATACCAGTATGAAAGTGCTTATCCTGGTATAAATTATTCCCATACAGAAAGGGAAATAAGCTATACTGGTATAAGGCACCTTTATACCAGTATAACTGTCTCCAAACTAGGGGCTGTACTGGTATAACTATTTTACTGAAATAGTTGTATCTCTACAAGAACTGTATATACTGGCTTACGCTGTTGAATATCAGGAATACTGCTCTAACAGGACATATAGCAAGGTAACTCGATTTCTTAATGGTGACTATTCCATTTATTAACAGGCATTTTGAAGCATTAATAAAGAAATCAAAATGGGTAGCTACAGTTAGTAAGATGAGCAGTAGTTACGGTTGTTTTATCACAAGTGCTTTAATGAAGTGCCATGGTGAAAAGACCCAAATTGATGACAGAATAGTTTTAAGACATGAAGTGACACTGGCTGGTATCCCAAATTACTTTTGTTTTTTCCATGTTAGTTTAAAGGACTAGATCTGAGTTTGTGCTATGGTTACATTGACCAGATCCAAACACAGCAGTTCCCACACTATGGGCAGACATTTTAAATCCAACTTAATGCCCCAGCTATCTTACTTTCCAAGAGTGAGAAATTTCATAACTTCACAAGAATCAAGAACAGGTCTTGTATCACTACAATGTTGTTGCTGAGCTCCTGCTTTCCATTAGCCTCTCATGCAGCTCAGGATTTAAGGAACGCCCAATCCTGCAACTCTTTATCCGCGTGAGGGGTTTAAAAGTCCCAGTGAAGTTAATGACCCCCGTCCTTTAGTGAGGGATTGCTGGATCAAGTTCTAATCTGACAACATTCAAGGTTCTTGAAAAAACAGGTTTGATTCTTTGCCGCTCTCCCACACACAAATGGCCCAAATGGCTTTCCCCCCCAGAATCCATGACTCTGGAAACAAATATAACCTATATGAGTATTCACTCATGTACTGCAAATGCTGTGAATTTTACTCAAACTGGAAAGCAAATGCTAAAACAATGGCTGGCTGGAATTAAACTCCATGTAGAATGACACAGAACAAACAGGTTTTGAGACCACAGGACACAGTGTACCAGTTTTAAAACAGACTATTGGTAATATCTAATGTTTCTTTAAAAAATCCCTGCTTTTACTACTAAGACAAAAAATCGCCACTAGCTGTGGCTTGGTCTATACCGGTGAAACAAGCCACACAGTATGCCACAAATCCTAAGTGCACCCCCAGAGGAAGATCTTCTGGGCAATGGAACTGGTGCAGCTGTACAGAGGGAGCACAATTGGTTTTGGCCACCCTCTAAAGTGTGGGAAGCCCAGTGCCCTGAGGGCTCCCTGAACAGCAATATACAGAATTGTTTTAGAGGCAAGAGATGGGGCCAGAGGATCTAGACTGTGCAGATCCTCAAGTCTTTCCCTCCCCACTATGGAGAAAGTATTAGGGTTGTTAAAGGTAACAGTCGCCATTAGGCTGGAGTAACTTCTATGGAGCAGCTCCACTCCCACTCCATCTCCTCTGGGAAAGAAATTCCCTTGCCTGCGGATCCCCCCAGCACCCATTCAGATAGAAAATGGCTTTGGACCTAAGAGAATACAGAACCACAAATACTCCTGTCCTTACCTGAATCAAATCAAGTTCATACAAAGGACAATCAGAAACAGAATGCCTGCATAATGCAATTAGCATCTTCTTGTAAAGACAACAGTCAGATAATTCTTCCAAAAAATTAAACAGCTTAATAATGGATTGTTTTTAATTAATGAAATTAAATGCAGAGACATCTACAGCTTTGCCATGCTGTTTACAATTATATCACAATGGGGGCCGAATCCTGCTTGCTTTTCTCACATAAGTAATCCCCTTGTCTTCTAGCAGAATTCAGTCCTTGAGCTTTCAGTCTCCGACGTGAAGATCATTCAACATCTTTCTTCAAGATTGCCTCCATCTAGCAGTTTGCCACAGGTACTCTAAATAATTCAATATTTTGTCTCAGATCGTTTCCTAAGAAAACGATGAGGATGTTGTTTAAGTGGATGATACCCTAATCTGACAAAGTTTACAATCCATTCAGCCATGTCAAAATCACAGTGCATTGTACACCGACAGAGCCTTGGAAATGCATTAGTGTATACCCATTTATAATCAGCAGAATTAAGCAAACCAAGGTTTCTGCTCTCTATAACATGGATGAAAGAATTGAGGCTAGATTTGGGGGAATGTCCATATCTTGCTGGTTCTTCAGAGAATCAGAATTCTGTTCCTCTGCTACAGAAACAGAGAAACTCCTCTCTCCCTGTACATACGCAACTCCCATGGATGTGAATGCAGTTAATTCACAGTGCAAGTGCAAGAACTACAATGGAGATCCACACAGTGGATTGAAGAAGAGAGCTTTGTCCTGAGCTGGAGAAAGCCAACAGCAAATCATCTTTTCTCTTTCTCTAGTGTATTTTAAAAAATATGAGAGTCCTTACTTTATTCTAATTCCAGCCAAGAATTGGAATTAGTTTAGAATACTCTTCTCTGCATATGAACAGCAAACTACTAATAAGCAGGCAGGCATAACATTAAGGAACCAGGTATCCCACAGACACAACAAAACACTTGCCCATGTTCCTCTCATATTTGCCTTATACAGGCCTTAGACACAAAATCTCTCCTTACTTGAAACTGGTGATGTCTGCTGTGAGCTGCTTATGGCCATTCTAAGTTATCAGTTCTAGTGTCTAGAAGGTTTCCCAAACAAATAACTGACTGGAATACAATTACTTCCAACTTGAAGCAGGGCTACTCATGGTTCATGCAGTCCTTTGCCTCCCATGTGCCCCTTACCACAGGCCAATCTGCAGTAGCTGTTTTAAGGGTGTAGCAAACTTCCTCCTCTGTGTGTGTAGTATCTATATAAACACATACAAAATCCAGGGCAAGCACGCATGCACAAAAATAAATCATAGGTTGGATCGCAGTTTCACTTGTTCCTAGGACAGTCATCATCTCAGTTACACTTTGATGTGAATTCTGAAAGCTTGCCTAGACTTCTCATGGATGCCTTGAAAGCATCTCGTAAAGACATTGCCACGTTCCTTACTGAAACAGGAACAGACATTGGCTCTCTCTCCATATCAAGTAGTGATCCCTATAAAGTCTGATGGTTTTCTTCAGTTAAGTATTCCAGGCATTCTGGAAGCTTATGAGAACATCTTGAGTCTACGAAACTGAGCTGAAGCTCCAGCAGAAACAGAGTGATAAGATTTCTGGCATTTCCTTCTATTCAGCCAGAAATTGTTCTTATAGTTTCTTATGGTACCATGGCATTTCTGTTTCCAGTCCCAATCAGAATCAAGAAGTTCAAAGACGCATGATGACAAAGTTATAATGGGAAACTACAGTTGTAATGTCCCAACTTATTGGAGTCTAGAAAAAAGTTCAGCTCTAGTTAGATGAGAGCATTCTGAGAATCTTCAAGATGATTCTTGTATTACATGAACTAAAACACCTACATTTTCCAGAAGAGTAATAGATAATACTGCCTTTCTATTTATTCTTTTAACCATCCTCCATAAGCCTTCAACTAGAGTTTGTTGGCCAAATTCTGCCCTCACAGTTGTGCATTCCTAGTGAAACTGAAGGAGTTGCATGGTTGCCCCAGAAAGCAGAATCAGGCCCTACTTGTCAGACACGAAAATGCAAAAAACTCAAAGAAAATTCACTACTGTTTTCAATTGTGCTGATTGCCAGTTCATAGTTTTATCACCTCTTGACTCAGATTGGAAGGAACAAAGTCATTTAGTGTCTAAACATTGAAATCATTATATAATTTGTTACTACACCAGCTCGGGCTCGACATGATGCATTATTTAGTACTACTTAGACTCAAAGCATGTGCTATCCCTGTTACCTGCTGTGCATACCTACAAAGGTGACTTAACATGATGCAGTCACTTGAATTGCCACAAGGATGCTCTGCGAGCAAATTCCAAGAACACCAAGCACATTTTGAACTCCTTGTTTTAACTAGTGGGGAAAGAAAAAAAAATCAGCAAGGTCTTTTCTCCTTATTTTTAATGAGCAGCATAGAGGAGACTAACTATCATAATTAGTGTCAAGTATCAGGGGGTAGCCGTGTTAGTCTGTATCTACAAAAAAAACAAGGAGTCTGGTGGCACCTTAAAGATTAACAGATTTATTTGGGCATAAGCTTTCGTGGGTAAAAACCTCACTTCTTCGGATGCATAGAGTGAAAGTTACAGATGCAGGCATTATATACTGACACATGGAGAGCAGGGAGTTACTTCGCAAGTGGAGAACCAGTGTTGACAGGGCCAATTCAATCAGGGTGGATGTAGTCCACTCCCAATAATATGTGCCAGCAATGCCCCTCTGCCATGTACATTGGCCAAACCGGACAGTCCCTCCGCAAAAGAATAAATGGACACAAATCGGACATCAGGAATGGTAACATACATAAGCCAGTAAGTGAACTTCAATCTCCCTGGTCATTCTATTACAGATTTAAAAGTCACTATCATTGAACAAAAAAACTTCCAAAACAGACTTCAAAGAGAAACAGCAGAACTAAAATTCATTTGCAAATTCAACACCATTAATCTGGGCTTGAATAGGGACTGGGAGTGGCTGGCTCATTACAGAAGCAGCTTTTCCTCTCCTGGAATTGACACCTCCTCATCTCTTATTGGGAGTGGACTACATCCACCCTGATTGAATTGGCCCTGTCAACACTGGTTCTCCACTTGCGAAGTAACTCCCTGCTCTCCATGTGTCAGTATATAATGCCTGCATCTGTAACTTTCACTCTATGCATCCGAAGAAGTGAGGTTTTTACCCATGAAAGCTTATTCCCAAATAAATCTGTTAGTCTTTAAGGTGCCACCAGACTCCTTGTTGTATCATAATTAGTCTTTTTTAGCATGAATCATTTAATCTACTTGCAACCCGAGGCACTTTAGTTTCTCCTGTGACCATCTATGTACCACAGACTATAATGTCAGCACCCTACTGACAGTTCCTCCCGGTTTTATTCAGTATGAGAATCCACCATTTTGCTGTCATTTTGAAAACCATGTTCATATATATCACAATGATCCTTTGGCTAAAGTATTAAACATCATCTAATGGATCATGAATAGGATACCTTAGCCCAGAACCACTAGCTATTTTAATCTCCTCCAAGGCAGTAAACAGGGAACGCAAAATATTACGATCCTGTCACAACCCTAGTAATGGGTAGGGGATGGGAGATTTAACAATTTTATATTTGTGTGCATTTACCAGCAAAAGGAAGAAAGAAGCCAGTGCAACTGTGCTTTTTTGCCAACAACAGGTACTTTACATAGTGACAAACATGCTGGGAGACTGGTCTGTTATTTACTTCAAGGAAATCCAACATGAGGCAAATGCATAAATGATGCAGACAACTATTTTACATGAGTAAAATTTGATTTTTTTAAACCTTTAGATGATTTTCCCCACACACACACAAAAACATTGCTACCGTTTTTTGATCAGCCTGGTATTTTCCATTTTTAATTTGGAAACCACGTCCACCAACGATAGTTAAAAGATGAACACTTGGGAAATCCTAGAATAGGGATATGCCCTCTAGATTAGGTTCTTTTCCACTCTCCAAGCATGACCACATTTCTTTTGAAGGATCTCGTATGGATCACAAGTTGTCAGGCATGTGTGTACACCAGGTCTACTGTGAAATATACAAAACCACATTTCAGACCCTTTGATTATGTTCTGTCTCTCCCTGTCTGGATAACTTTTCAGAAGCTGACAGAGCCTTTACAATTTAATTGGTGTTGACACCTTTTGAAGCAATGCCTTGAGGCGCTGAGGGTCATTGTCTACTTTTTTCTGTTTTTCTCCAGCTGCCTCCACTTGGCTACCTTGCAGCCTGTGGTGCTACGTTGGCCCCTGCATTTTTCATTCATGTTAGTACTTGTACTGGGTCCTATTACAAGAGCCCTTGTTAAATGCCCAGCAGGCAGCACTGAAAAGATATTTTGACTATCTGGGACTTGAAGGCCTCTAGCAATAATGGAAAATAAACTCTAAATACAAAAGTATCCCAGTAGCAGTGAGTGTTGATGTAACCAAGGAGTCATGCCAGGGACTTCAGAACCAAGGTACTTACTGTCTATGCATTGGTTATTATGCCCTGGTAATCAGACTGTGTCTCTGACTTTGCTTTCTTAGAATTTGCTAACTATCATTTTCCATGTCACTTGTCACCCTATGTAAACTCCATCCCCCTCCTTTTAGACCCTCTAATACTGCTTGATAATCTGTGTGGAATATACAGCCAGAGCCTCACTCCAGGGAAGAAATTTTAGACTGATATTTCCAAAGCCACTGAGGGAACTTGGACAGCCAATTCTGGCTAAGTGTCCAAATGCCTTAGGTGGCTTTGGAGTCATCTCAAGGCTGAGAGTTTCAGTCCTGAAAACATCCCTTTCTTATGCTTAAGAGACATGTTTAACTGCCACATTAGTGAACTTAAAAGAGTTGTGTTAGCAATGAAATATTTTTCTCCCTACCTGCATGTCCAATTCCTTAAAAGGTCATGGTTTTAATGGTAACTTGAACCCCTACGCTGTCCATGAAGAAGAGCCAATGTAGCTGTAGCCATGTTGGTCCCAGGATATTAGAGAGATAAGGTGAGTGACCTAATATCTTTCACTGGACCAACGTCTGTCGGTGAGAAAGAGACAAGCTAAACAATCTATTCCACCTTGCATTTTGCTCTGACACTCGGAATATCTTTCCCAGACCTGAAGAACAGCTCTCTGTGGCTCGAAAGCTTGTCTCTATTTTACCAACAGAAGTTGGTGCAATAAAACATATTACCTCACCCACCTTATCTCATGAAGATGCAAGAAAGAGAAAACATTTACGGCATAATTTCAGCAGCAGGTAGGGTCATTCAGTCCTGGGCTCTGCCTTGTCCACACAACACTAACTAAAGGTATACGTCTAGGAGCAGATAAATACTACCACCACGTGAACCATCTTTAACTTCAATAGCAGCTTTTAATGAGGATGTCATTGTGCTTGACCAATATTAGCTAATCAAGCCTCACAGAAGTCCTGTAATGTAGGTGAAGGAGGATCGCTTCACCGACCACTAAACTGCAGCTAGCTCTGGAGAGGAACACAGCAGTTTTTTAACAACTCAGTATCTTACCCCACAGTAAGGCAGCAAGTCAACAACAGCCTACCCAATTAAATTACAAGGGGAATTTTAGTGAGGCAAACTATAATTTCCAAATTCAAATCTGGCCAGAACATTAAGGGTGATAATACCCTTTACACTTAAGAGCGGAATAAGATCTCTTATACTGTCACAACATAAGCTTATCTAAAAAACAAAAACAAAACATGTACCCTCTACCACAGTACTGGAGCATTGGTTCGATACGGAGTCAGAAGAAAGAGCACCTCCTACTGAAACACCCATTCATTATGCAGGAAGTCAAGATACCACATTTATCTTCATGTGATGTTTGCATTTTTCACTTGCTTGCTTTTTCTTTTACTTTTTTTTTTTTTTTTTTTTTAATATTCTTTTCTTAATTGTGACCATGTGGAGTTCCATGACTTTACCGGCATGTGGATTTTTCAAGAGAGACCTTCAAATCAGAGGACTTGATGGCACTGCATGAACAGTGAATAGCCCCTGGCACTTTTCATAAGAGTCAGTGTTTGCCCTGGTTTCCTTGACCAAAAACATAGACAAAAGCTCTACTTCCACCAGCTGGTGGCCAATTGTGGAGATGGTTTTTTTTGTTTGTTTTGTTTTGCTGGTGACAACAGCCCATTGTTTGTTGCTGATGTATTTGGTTGAAAAGTGCTTTGGGAACCTTCAGAATGCAAGGCATTATATAAATATATGCTATTATTATTTCATTCCTTTCAACACACATACACATAGTTCACTCTCTTTCATTCCCATTGCATTTGCTCTATAGATGAGAGCAAATCAAAACCCTGCATCTAAACACCCCTGAACATTACAGAAGTTAGGATCTGGATCCAGTTCAGATCTTTGTCACTCAGGACTCTCTAACTTGCACTAGTATCTTTTAGCCACTTGGAAACATCACTAATGCACAGGAGCCTGCAATCAGTCTCTTCACCCACCCTCTGCCAAAGGTAGCTGCATTTCTAACACACTTATTTGAACCAATACAACATACTGCATAATTTCACAATGCCAAAATTAATAGCAACAATAATGCTAAAACTGGAGCAAAAGCAACTTCCCGAACTGTGACATAAAGCTACAGTTTGGGTAATTGTAAGAACCTTACTACCTCTTTCCTCTTGGAAAGCCTTTTACATCCATTACATCCCTCTGACGTGGTAGATAAGCCTTTCTGGAAGCACTTCAAAGCCAAAGTGAATCAAAAATGTTGGCACTCAGCTGGCACTCCTGGAAGTAAGTGGTGTTTCTGGAGGTGCCAATTTAGCTTGGTGATGGACAGGCGGAGTGTTTCACAGGAACCATCCCAATGATGACAGGTGGGCTAGTTAGATGAGCAAAATGAAAATTATGCTAAAAGCAAATTTCATCTGAGACAGGCTTAACGCCGCTTCTACTAGCTTACCCAGGGATAGGTTCCCTTTTGGCCGACACAGGAAAGCTGCTGTCTGTGGAACATAAGGATCCCAGTTATAGTATTGGCTTGAGTAATTTGCTGCACAGACACACACAAAGTCCAGTGCAGTCACCGGGGGGGGGGGGGGGGAGGGTTAGGCAGCTCTGTTAATTGACTGGTATTACATATGCTCAGGTGTCTGCTCACTGCTGGGCCAGACTCAACAGGAAAAAATCCTACAAATGATCAAATGAAATGTTGGTATAGGGTGACCAGCTAGCATGTGTGAAAAATCAGGACAGGGGGTGTGGGGGCAATAGGTGCCTATATAAGAAAAAGCCCCCAAAATCGGGACAGTCCCTATAAAATTGGGACATCTGGTCACCCTATGTTGGTAAAGGTTGGAGCAGAACCTTGTTGTCCTTCCATTCTCAGCCTCTCCTAGTTACGCATTGGGTATGTCTACCCTGCAAAAAAGGTGGGTCCCAAGTCAACCCAGGTTAGCTAACTCAGGTTAAATTAGCACAGAGTACATGGTTACTCAGCTATTAACTCAGGTTTGCAGCTCAAGTTCAAACTCACAGGGCAGCCAGTGATGGAACTTGAGCTGCTACCCCAGTTAAAAGCCAGTTTCTGTGTCCCCACTGCTATTTTAACCCAAGTTAGCTAATGCAGGTTAGCTAACCTGAGTTAAGAACACACTTTTTTGCAGTGTAGAGACACAAAAAAAGAATTTGAAGAGACACAGCAAACACAAAAACTAACACCAAATTTTTTTAAGTACATCTGAAGTAGGAAGCCTGCCAATTAGGCCTGGTCTACACTACGAGTTTAGGTCGAATTTAGCAGTGTTAAATCGAATTAAGCCTGGACACGTTCACACGGCTAAGTCCCTTTTTTCGACTTAAAGGGCCCTTTAAACCGGTTTCTTTACTCCACTGCCGACGAGGGGATTAGCGATAAAATCGGCCTTAGCGGGTCGGAATTGGGGTAGTGTGAATGGAATTCGACGTTATTGGCCTCCAGGAGCTATCCCACAGTGCTTCATTGTGACCGCTCTGGACAGCACTCTCAACTCAGATGCACTGACCAGGTAGACAGGAAAAGCCCCGCGAACATTTGAATTTCATTTCCTGTTTGCCCAGCATGGAGAGCACAGGTGACCATGCACAGCTCATCAGCACAGGTAACCGTGATGGAGTCCCAGGATCGCAAAAGAGCTCCATCATGGACCGAACGGGAGGTACGGGATCTGCTCGCCATATGGGGAGATGAATCAGTGCTAGCTGAACTCTGTAGCAGTAAACGAAATGGCAAAATATTAGAAAAGGTCTCCAAGGCCATGAAGGACAGAGGCCATAACAGGGATGCACGGCAGTGCCGCGTGAAAATTAAGGAGCTAAGGCAAGCATACCACAAAGCCAGAGAGGCAAACGTAAGGTCCGGGGCAGAGCCGCAAACATGCCGCTTCTACGCGGAGCTGCATGCGATGCTAGGGGTGCAGCCACCACTACCCCAACCGTGTGCTTTGACTCCATCAATGGAGAATCACGCAACAGGGAAGCGGGTTCGGGGTACGAGGAAGATGAGGATGAAGACAATGAAGATATCTCACAGCAAGGAAGCGGAGAAACCGGTTTCCCCAACAGCCAGGATATGTTTATCACCCTGGACCTGGAACCAGTAACCCCCGAACTCACTCAAGGCATGCTCCCAGACCCTGAGGGCACACAAGGGACCTCTGGTGAGTGTACCTTTGTAAATATTACACATGGTTTAAAAGCAAGCATGTTTAATGATTAATGATTAATTTGCCCTGCCAATCGCGGCCAGTACAGCTACTGGAAAAGTCTGTTAACGTGTATGGGGATGGAGCGGAAATCCTCCAGGGACATCTCCAGAAAGTTCTTCTTCATGTACTCCCAAAGCCTTTGCAAAAGGTTTCTGGGGACGGCTGCCTTATCCCGTCCACCATGGTAGGACACTTTACCACGCCAGGCCAGTAGCACGTAGTCTGGAATCATTGCATAACAAAGCATGGCAGCGTATGGTCCCGGTGTTTGCTGGCATGCAGACAACATCCATTCCTTATTGCTCTTTGTTATCCTCAGGAGAGTGATATCATTCATGGTCACCTGGTTGAAATGGGGCGAGTTTATTAAGGGGACATTCAGAGGTGCCCCTTCCTGCTCTGCTGAACAGAAATGTTCCCCGCTGTTAGCCACGCGGTGGGGGGGAGGGGTGAAGTGATCATCCCCGAGAACTGGGTGTGTGGGGGGAGGGGGGTTAGTTGGGTTTGTGCTGCATGTTAACCCGGAAACCGCAGCCCCTCCTTTTACATTGCAAACCCATTTTAAATGGCCAACCCAATGGGTGCTTGGTATGGGAAATGAGGGCGCTACTGTTTGAAACCATTCCCACATGTTAAGAAGGTTAAAAAAGCCAAAAGACTGTGGCTTACCATGGCTGCCTGCAAGCCGAAATCTGTTGCCTGACACTGCGTGAGTGATCTCTCACACCAAACCGGCAGGCCCTCAATATAAGAGGAAAAATGCGACCTTGTAACGAAAGCACATGTGCTGTGTAATGTGAACAGCAAAATTTAACGTGAAAGAGTGTACCCATTGTTCTCTAAAATGTGTCTTTTCTTAACCACCTCTCCCTTCTCCTCCACCAGCTGCAAATGTTTCTCCTTCGCAGAGGCTAGCGAAGATTAGAAGGAGAAAACGGCAGACTCGGGATGATATGTTCTCGGAGCTCCAGATGTCCTCCCACGCTGAAAGAGCACAGCAGAATGCGTGGAGGCAGTCAATGACTGACTACAGAAAAGCACAATATGAACGAGAGGAGAGGTGGCGGGCTGAATCGCGGGCTGAAAATGATAGGTGGCGTCAGCTTGTAGACAGAAGGCAAGAGTCGATGCTCCGGCTGCTGGAGCATCAAACTGATATGCTCCAGCATATGGTTGAGCTGCAGGAAAGGCAGCAGGAGCAGAGACCGCTGCTACAGCCCCTGTGTAACCAACAGCCCTCCTCCCCAAGTCCCATTGCCTCCTCACCCAGACGCCCAAGAACACGGTGGGGGGGCCTCCGGTCACCCAGTCACTCCACCCCAGATGATTGCCCAAGCATGGGAAGGCTGGCCTTCAATAAGTGCTAAAGTTTTAAAGTTTTAAACTGCAGTGTGTCCTTTTCCTTCCCTCCTCCCCCACCCCTCCCGGGCTACCCTGGCAATTATCCCCCTAGTTGTGTGATAAATGAATAAAGATTGCATGAATGAGAAGTAACAATGACTTTATTGCCTCTGCAAGTGGTGCTCGAAGGGGGGAAGGAAGGGTGGGGTGGTTGGTTTACAGGGAAGTTGAGTGAACCGGGTTGGGGGGGGCGGAGGGTTCATCAAGGAGAAACAAACAGAAGTTTCACACCGTAGCCTGGCCAGTCACAAAACTCATTTTCAAAGCTTCTCTGATGCGCACAGCGCCCTGCTGCACTCTTCTAACTGCCCTGGTGTCTGGCTGCGCGTAATCAGCGGCCAGGTGATTTGCCTCTACCTCCCACCCCGCCATAAATGTCTCCCCCTTACTCTCACAGATATTGTGGAGCGCACAGCAAGCAGCAATAACAATGGGGATATTCTTTTTGCTGAGGTCTGAGCGAGTCAGTAAGCTGCGCCAGCACGCTTTTAAACGTCCAAATGCACATTCCACCACCATTCGGCACTTGCTCAGCCTATAGTTGAACAGGTCCTGACTACTGTCCAGGCTGCCTGTGTACGGCTTCATAAGCCATGGCATTAAGGGGTAGGCTGGATCCCCAAGGATCACAATAGGCATTTCAACATCCCCAACGGTTATTTTCTGGTCCGGGAAGAAAGTCCCTTCCTCCAGCTTTTGAAACAGACCGGAGTGCCTGAATACGCGAGCATCATGTACCTTTCCTGGCCATCCCACGTTGATGTTGGTGAAATGTCCCTTGTGATCCACCAGGGCTTGCAGCAGCATTGAAAAGTACCCCTTGCGGTTTATGTATTCGGTGGCTTGGTGCTCCGGTGACAAGATAGGGATATGGGTTCCGTCTATCGCCCCACCACAGTTTGGGAATCCCATTGCAGCAAAGCCATCCACTATGGCCTGCACGTTTCCCAGAGTCACTACCCTTGATATCACCAGGTCTTTGATTGCCCTGGCAACTTGGATCACAGCAGCCCCCACAGTAGATTTGCCCACTCCAAATTGATTCCCGACTGACCGGTAGCTGTCTGGCGTTGCAAGCTTCCACAGGGCTATCGCCACTCGCTTCTCAACTGTGAGGGCTGCTCTCATCCTGGTATTCTGGCGCTTCAGGGCAGGGGAAAGCAAGTCACAAAGTTCCATGAAAGTGCCCTTACGCATGTGAAAGTTTCGCAGCCACTGGGAATCGTCCCACACCTGCAGCACGATGCGGTCCCACCAATCTGTGCTTGTTTCCCGGGTCCAGAATCGGCGTTCCACGGCATGAATCTGCCCCAGTAACACCATGATTTGCATATTGCTGGGGCCTGTACTTTGTGAGAGGTTTATGTCCATGTCAATTTCCTCATCACTCTCGTCGCTGCGCTGCAATCGCCTCCTTGGCTGGTCCTGGTTTTGCTTTGGCATGTCCTGGCTCTGCATATACTCCAGGACAATGCGCGTGGTGTTCATAGTGCTCATAATTGCTGCGGTGATCTGAGCGGGCTCCATGATCCCAGTGCTATGGCGTCTGGTCTGAAAAAAGGCGTGAAACTAGTATCTGACGGAGGGAGGGAGGGGTGAGTGACGACATGGCGTACAGGTACAGGGAATTAAAATCAACAAAGGTGGCTGTGCATCAGGGAGAAACACAAACAACTGTCACACAGAATGGCCCCCCAAAGATTGAACTCAAAACTCTGGGTTTAGCAGGCCGTTGATTTCACGGAGAGAGGGGGAAGCAAATGAATACAGAACAAATCTGGTCCATCTATTTTTTACATCTTAAGCTGGCAGCCGACGGTGCAGCATGACTGATAGCCCTCGGCATCTTCTGGGTGCTTGGCAGAAAATACTGGGCGCTTGGCAGAAAATAGTGTACTAAGACTGATAGCCATCATCGTCAAGACGGTTCAATAGGACTGGGCATGTCTGCTCAGGTGCCTCTGATTGAACTGCAATATGACGACGATGGATATCAATCTTAATACACCATCTACTGCCAAAAGGCAAGGGGCTGCTGCTGTGTAGCAATGCAGCCCCACGTCTGCCAGCCCCACGTCTGCCAGCACCCAGATCGCCGATGAAGGCTACCAGTCATACTGCACCGTTTACTGCCAAAAGGCAATTAGTTAGCTGCTGCTGTGTAGCAATGCAGTACCACGTCTGCCGGCACCCAGATGACATATGGTGACGGTGAGCTGAGTTGAGCTGAGCGGGCTCCATGCTTGCCGTGGTACGTTGTCTGCACAGGTAACCCAGGTAAAAAGGCGCGAATCTATTGTCTGACGTTGCTCTGACGGAGGGGGAGGGGCCTGACGACATGTACCCAGAACCCCCCGTGACACTGTTTTGCATCATTCAGGCATTGGGATCTCAACCCAGAATTCCAATGGGCGGCGGAGACTGCGGGAACTGTGGGATAGCTACCCATAGTGCAACGCTCTGGAAGTCGACGCTAGCCTCGGTACTGTGGACGCGGTCCGCCGACTTAATGCACTCAGAGCATTTTATGTGGGCACACACACAATTGGCTGTATACAACCGATTTCTATAAAACCAGCTTCTATAAATTCGACCTAATTTCGTAGTGTAGACATACTGTTAGTGGGGCCACTAGACGATCAAGGTGCTAAAGGAGCACTCAAGGAAGACAAGGCCATTGTGGTGAGCCTAAATGAATTCCTTGCATCCATCTTCACTGCAGAGGATGTGAGGGAGATTCCCCACTTGAGCCATACATTTTAGGTGACAAATCTGACAAACTGTCCCAGACTGAGGTGTCAATAGAGGTGGTTTTGGAAAAAAACGATCAATAAAACTGTAATAAGTCACCAGAACCAGATGCTATTCACCCAAGCATTCTGAGGGAATTCAAATATGGTATATAACCCACCACTGAAATCAGCCTTTGTATCAGATGACTGGCAGATAGCTAATGTGACACTGATTTTTATAAAAGGCTCCAGAGGTGATCCTGACAATTACAGGCCAGTAAGCCCAACTTCAGTACCAGGCAAACTGCTTGAAAATTTATGAAAGAACAGACCCATCAAACACATAGATGTACACAATACGTTGGGGAAGAGTCAACCCGGCTTTTGTAAAAGAGATTCATGCCTCACCAATCTATTAGAATTATTTGAGGGGGTCAACAAGAGTGATCCAGTAAATATATTGTACTTGGACTTTCAGAGACCCTTTGACAAGGTCCCACACCAAAGGCTCTTAAGTAAACAGTCACGGGATAAGAGGGAAGGTCCTCTCATGGATCAATAACTAATTAAAAGATAGGAAACAAAGGGTAGGAATAAAGGGTCAGTTTTCACAGTGGAGGACCCCCAAGGAGCTGTACTGGGATCTGTGCTGTTCAACATATTCATAAATGATCTGGAAAAGGGTTAAACAGAGAGGTGGCAAAGTTAGTAGGTGATACAAAATTACTCAAGATAGGTAAGTCTGAAGTTGACCGTGAAGAGTTACAAAAAAGGGATCTCACAAAACTGGGTGACTGGGCAACACAATGGCAAACGAATTTCAGTGTTAATAAATGCAAAGTAATGCACTTTGGAAAACATGATACCAACTATACATACAAAATTATTAGGTTTATATTAGCTTTTACCACTCAAGAACATCATTGTGGATAGTTCTCTGAAAACATCTGCTCAATGTGCAGCAGCAGTCAAAAAAGCTAATAATCTTAAGAACCATTAGGAAAGGGACAGATAAGACAGAAAATATCATGATGCCACTATATAAATCCATGGTACTCCCACACCTTGAATACTGTATGTAGTCACTAAATATGAATTAATTGGAAAAAGTACGGAGAAAGGCAACAAAAATTAATTAGGGGTATGGAACAGCTTCCAGATGAGGAGTGATTAAAAAGACTGGGACTGTTCAGCTTGGAAAAGGGACGACTAAGGGGAGTTATGACACAGGTCTATAAAATCATGAATGGTGCGGAAAAGTGAATAGCGAAGTATTCGTTACTCCTTCACATTACACAAGAACCAGAGGTCACCCAATGAAATTACTAGGCAGCAGGTTTAAAAACAAACATAAGGAAGTACTTCTTACACAACACACAGTCAACCTGTGGAACTCATTGCCAGGGGAGATTGCAAAGGCTAAAAGTATAACTGGTTTCAAAAAAGAATTAGATAAGTTCCTGGAGGATAGGTCCATCAAAGGCTATTAGCCAAGATGGCCAGGGACTCAATCACTTGCAATGCAACTTCACTCACAGTGGGCCAGATTGTGAACCCCTTTCTCTCATTTGGTAATACCTTTCTTCATGAATAGACATCAATGGGTTTACTTATAGAGTAAGATATTCATTGTGCACAAGGGACTCACAATCTGGCTCCATATTTTTTGTGCATAGAAATAGCAGAATAACCACACATAAAATAGCACGTGTGTGGGATTGGCACGTGTACCTCATGACTGTACAAGTGCAAGTGCAAAATATATATGCCATGTTCAAATATGTGGTCTCTGGGTCTCTTGGCCTACAGAACTCCACCCCATGGATACTTATTATTACAATCTGATGTCCCAGAAAGAACTACTTCTTTCTAACTGGATATGCTGGCAGAGAATTTACTTTACTGCTAATTCTCATCCCCTCCATGAAGATGGGCCTGGGTATAGAACTTTACCTTGTAACCTGGCAGGTTATTTTAGCTC
This sequence comes from Emys orbicularis, assembly GCF_028017835.1. Classification (NCBI taxonomy): domain Eukaryota; kingdom Metazoa; phylum Chordata; order Testudines; family Emydidae; genus Emys; species Emys orbicularis. The sequence continues at coordinate 45,484,828 of NC_088690.1, forward strand.
TTTCTATCAAAAAAACAAAAACCACTGGCCTGTTAACTTTTTTTTAAGTTATTGAGGAAAAGGGGAGTGGGCCCTTGGTGGCATTCAATAATGTGAGTTGTTTTCCTGAATCGACTGCCAGCATTGACACTACATCATTCTTCAATGAGCCTCCTTTGATGAATGGTACCCCACCAATACTGGAGAGAGCAATGGAACTGGAGCAGCATAGGTGGCTGCATGGCCTGCTAACCGGCTGATGAATCAAGAGACCCAAGAGGAACTGAGTGTGTGGGAACCAGACTGGTAAATGTTTTCATCTTTCTTTTTTATGGTTTTCCTTTCTCCATTTATAGATGACATTTTAGAGACTGAGCTTTGTTACAAACTATTAGCCCAAGGCAGTGGGCTGGGGAAGTGAGACTTCACGGAGAGAGCGAACACAAAAGAAGTGTGAGCAATTGGAACTACAAGTGATATTAGTGGTTTGTTGTTGAAGGAATTTCAGTTTGGATTGCAGTTCAGACAGTTGTCTTGATGTAGTAAAATGAAAATCAGCACCCAATATGCCTAGAGACAAACCATAGAACTGTCAAAAAAAAAATCTTTTTATCTTCCAGAAACTTGTATTTGAAATGAAAAGTCCCCATCCACCCACTACACACCCACATGCACACGTACACACACACAAAAGACCTTTTCAATAAGTGCTGTACTGTGCATTGGTATTTTTCCTCACAAGACAAGACACTGCCAGAAAAGCCCACCAAAGCTAGAGATGTCTGCCTGAATGTGGTCTGGCAGACATCATGCACATCACTATATTAGAAAACATGCCTTCAAGCAGGCTCCCCGGAAGGGGGGGGGGCGGGGAGGCAAAGGGAGCAATTGCCCAGGGGTCTGGGAGATTTAAAACGGCCCAGGGACCCCTGACCGCCACTACTACTACGGTAGCGGTGGTGGCAACCGGGAGCCCTGGGCCCTTTTAAATCGCCCAGGAGGGTCACAGGGCTCCTACGGGCGCACATGACCACTCCGGGCCCCACAGGCCGGCGTGGCTGGTCCTGGAAGTAACGGCTTCCTGGAAGTGATGAATCATCACTTCCGCCCCAGGCCCTGCACCCCCCCGAGATGGCCCTGGTGACCGGAATTGCTCTCAGCGGGCCTGCCTTCAAGCAGTAACTACATTTATGGCAATGTCTAGGAATCCCTCCAGCACCACCTAATCACTGGTGTAAATTTTGGAGAGTAACGCCACTGAAATCAAGTTACTCCAGACTTAACCAGTGTAACAGAACAGAATTCGGCCTTTAGTATACAGTGGTGTACAAAGTGTGGCATACCTTTGAGGGATTATGGGATCAGCCAATTTGTTCAGGTATTATGAAGCTAGACGCTCAGCTGCTGTGAACTGATGGATATCCATTGTTTTCAATGCACTGGGCTCCAATGGAGTCACAGCAGCTGAGGATCTGGCCCTCTGATTGCCATTAGAACTGGATAAAATTTTTTGATACATAATTTACTCACTGAAAATGCAGTTTTGGTGGACTCAAAACTAATAATGAATTTGACAAAAATAATTTCGTCATTCACAAAATCACTACATAAGGCCAGGGGCGGTGCAGTAGTACATTCACCTGGGATGTGGGAAACCCAAGTTTGAATCCCTACTCCGGAACAGACACAACATTTTTGATTAACCAAAAATTCAGAAATTTCAGATTCGGTTCAAGCCAAACTAATTTTTTTTTTTTAACTGCCACTGAACCAAAAAAATCAGTTATTTGCCCAGTTGTAATTGCCAAATCTGCCCTGGTGTATTGGACGGTAATTCCATAAGGTCACTCTCATCCTTAAGAGGAAATACTTCTGAACCCCTCATATGATCATATGGCTGAGCTGGGACTGAGACAACTATTTGCCAACAGCTCTTTGCAATTGTTCTCCCATGGAAGGTGTTCCCCCCTCCTCTTTCAATCTAATTTAATCACTGGATAAAGGGAAGAAATTTTGCATTGGCTTCCTAGAGATGGAGAAAAACATGCATACTGAGCCTTCCAAAGAGAGAACGGCACCAAAGTACCATGGAATCTCTATGGGATTGGGGCACCCAACTCCTAGCCACTATGCCTAGGATAAGCTTGAAGACTGGCATATTGGAAAGATATTAGCTACATTCAATGGCTAAATTAGGAAACAAAATTAACTGGCTGAACTGTTATGTGGTAGCCCTAAATTTGACCAGAAGTACAAATGTTATCCATAGATTATTAAAAACACATCTTGGAAATTTAGACAGAAATGCCTTTCAATTTTGGGAGGAGCCGGGTTTTCTACTGAACAAGATGTTGATTTTCTTCCACTCCTAGTCAGAGACAAACTGAAGTGTCTATTTGCAAAACCTTGGAGTGTAAACAGTTGAAATGTAGAATTCCCAGTTGTAATGGAGTCAGGCCCCCAACTGAAAGGAAATGCAGTTTCCCTTATTAAAGTAAATTAATCAGTGAACAATATGTGAGACGGGAAGGGGAGTTCCTCTTGTTAAATGTTTACCATTAAAGCCCTGAAGGGATTCTCGAGGTAAGTAAAATCCTGGAGGGAATTAGGGAACACATGCATTACAATCTATTAGTTCCTGCACTTAGGTATCGGGAGTGCCTGCAGTATTTGGCAGAAAACTTTGCCCTGTACAGAGATTATTTTGCATGGAAGCTTTTTCTTTGGTTAGGTTCCTAACCTGTTCATCTACCCTTCTGTGAAAGAGGGATATTTAATAAATACTAATAAGAAAGCTTAATACATTTACACCAAGATTTTCAAAAATAAGAGCATAAAAAGTCCACATTTAGGCATCTAAATAAGTAGCCTGAATTTCAGAAGTGTTGAGAACCAAATAGCTCCATCTGAAGTCAGTAGGATTTTTGGATGCTCAGCATGTTTGAAAATCAGGCCAATTATTAAGATGCCTAAATATGGATTTAGGAACATGACTTTGGGCTTTTATTTTTTTTAAATATTTTCTTCTTTACAGCATTTTACAGCTAATTTTTAGAACTATGTCATGTATATTTTAAGTATATTTTAAAGTCCACCTTTTATTATTAGGCTACAGAAAGTGAGAATAACTTTCAAATAATACAAATACACAAAAAGAAATCCAGCAGTTCTATCTACTTAGATATGAAGGAACTTGAAACAAAAACATGTCAGCTTAAAAGAAACAGGGAGGGTACAGTAAGTTCATCAAAAGCTTTGGAGGAGACACTGACTGGCCTATTTTTGACTGACGTGCTCCTAGCATAGATGAGATCCAGGCTGCATAGTCACTGAAAGTGGGATTGTTAGACAGAGAAAATTCACCAGGCCCAGACATATTAGTAACATATCCCACTGTCCCACCACAGTGATGAAAATCATTAAAACAACAAATCTGTATGGGTATCTTGCACATACAGTAATTAGAGTGTTCTGCCATTTCCCTCTATGCCTAAAGCCTAAGGCAAAGAGCTCATTGATTCTGCTCCCCCAATGGCTCTGCACATGTTCTGTTGTTGTGGCTCTGCTCTAAGATAAGCATATGTATTACCCAGTAGAGAAGAATGAACAGCAGAAGTAGCACAGGAGGTAGGAGGCACAGTTATTGATCAAGGTAGCAGAGGAGCACTAGCAAGCTGCCCGGGTTTACCACTCAGGCCAGAGGCAGCAAGGGAATAACCTACCTGGTGCAGGACCCAAGAGAAATGTTAAGCTGTGTTTGCTTTTTAAAGGGAACGAATAGAATGAGAGAGAAGGAAAAGGCACATGAGGAAGCAGGATAGAAGGATATAGTAAGATGAATAATGCAGTTATATTTTAAGTCGTTATGGCAACCATGGAAGATTCCAGGAGCACTTTCACCCCAAATCCTCACAAACTTCAAGGCCACAACTTGTCAGGAAAACATTTGCTTTGTACACAGTTCAGGCACACCTTATCTGTGCACAGCCAGTGCACCTATGAAGCACTAGTTCTCAGAACAAGGTCAAGCAAGGATCTCCTAAATATGTCTACACCGCAGCTGGGAGTGTTCTTCCCAGCTCAAGAAGACAGACAGACGTTAGCTCTGTTCGAGCTAGAGTGCTAAAAATAGCAGTGTAACCAGGGGTAGCATGGGCAGCAGCTTGCCCGGCACTGGTGGGTAGCCTAAGTCACTGTGTGCACCACCCCTGGGCTACACTGCTATTTTTAGTGCACTAGTTCAAGCAGAGTTAGCATGTGAAGCACACTCCAAGCTGCAGTGTAGACATACCCTTAATATAACTTTGGTCAAGAAAATAAGGTGCTCCCTTAATTCCATGGGATTGTCCGCAATCCACTGCCTTAAACCATTACAGTGTCTTTCCAGAAAACACTTTCAGAGATGGATGGGTTCCATTGTTGCAACAGATGAATCAAGGGACAGCTGGGGAAAGCAAGACTAGGACTTTCAAATAGTTCCTCAGCCCAGAAAGTCTCTTGGCAGCCCCTTCAGGATGGCCATCTTACCAGATTGTCAAATTGCCCTCTTGACATGCTTGGAGTGAATGAATCACATCCTGAAGAAGTGGGGTTTTTTACCCACGAAAGCTTATGCCCAAATAAATCTGTTAGTCTTTAAGGTGCCGCCGGACTCCTGAGTTTGTGTGGCTTGGCCCACACAATGCCAAGAAACTCTACTAAGAAAGGCTTGCTGGTGACCTGGGGTTTTTAGGAGCTAAAGAGGAAGAAGAGTATATTCTGTTAGCATGTCTTCAATTTTTGCTAATTTTAGAGGTACCTTGTAGAATATCTGTAGCACACCCTACTGTCCCATGCAGCCACTGGGCAAGTCAGACTCAAGTCATTTCTGGCAGCAACAATAAACTGGATGTATTTGAAATTCAGGAATAAAGTACTGGGCCTAATTTCATTGTGATGATATTTTTTTCCAACTTAATGCTGATTTACATGAGTGAGTTTGGGGGGGATCAGGCTGGATTTGCTTCGCCATTAGCTGCCCGGTCATTTGTGCTGTAAGCCACTATTTAGGGCTTAGGCTTTATTTGGCCTTGCTGTGGATACAGTGAAAAAAAAAAGAAGAGTTAAAATTAATATTACAGGCAGAATGGATGGCTCAAGTAATGGGCTGGAAATGAGGACTGGCATTTCACCTCTAGCTCATCATTTCAAGTTCAGCCCAGATGAGTAGTGACCAAACGTTGTTGCCATCTGAGAGCTGTTTGTTGGGCTGTGTGAGTTTAGTGGAGCTAATCCAGTGCTCAGTGCATTCATAGCACACAAACCTCTGACCCTACATGTCACAATTGTTGGCATTCTCAGCCTAGAGGCCAAACATTGGAGAATCGACTAATCTTACCCTCTTAGAGTTCATGTGTGTGGGGCAGGGTTGAAGCACAGCAGAAAAGAAACACAGGGAATCTAGCATTGCTGCTGCATGCGCTGTACCTATTCTGTAAACTAACAGAAAACTTCAGATGTCAGCTCTGTCAATCTGCTGTTGTTTTACAAGCACTGAAGGCCTGATGTTCAGAGGTGCTAAGCACGCACAGCTTCCACTGACATGAATCAATGTACCTCAAAAATCAGGCCCTGAACGTGACTGAAGATGAAACACACATTTTACATACAAGTGTGTACATATAATTATTTATACACATGCAAGTTTTATCTGTGTAACTTTGCAAAGGTAGAGCAACAAAATGGAACGTTAGTCATTGTTGATGAAAGGAAAAGAGAAGGGCAGAATTAAAGGACTCCACCTGCTTCTAATTTGAACTCCCAACACGAGGGAAATGTTATAACTCAGAAAGGTATATGTGTTTCTTTGAAAGAGTAGCCCTGTGTCGGGGGCCGGGGGGGGGGGAGGGAGAGGAGGCTTTTTACTTACCTCCTGTGGTATCAAAGAAGCCATTAAAAACCAATAAAATATTATGAAGCTTTTTTGCTTTGTGAAAAAGTGCAATTAATATCCTTCAGCAGATGATTATTGATTTTTATAAAGCAATGTACAGGCTCCTAAAGTCATGATTATTCAGCCCTGTGTGCCAAAAAAGAAGAGAGTTTTCAGAGTGAGAGCTGCATGCTCATTTGCCCATCAGCACAATCAGAATTTACAGACTTCTACTGATTGCTTGTTTTCCAGGATATTTTTGGGTGGTGTCAGTGTTACAGCACAGGATTAACCCTTTAGCTCTCATCTGAGACAGAATTTTTTGTGGCCTGTTCCTGAAGTATTTCGTCTGTCAGATATTCATCCACTGCTCACTGTTAGCGGGTTGGATACTCAGCAGAGTAGACTTCATGTCAGAAAATCAGCAGCTGCTCATATATCACATTGGTCATTAGTGGAGGATCATTCTGGACCTTTGCCCACAGCACCTTGCTATGGCAGGAGAAGGGCTATAAAACCCTAGGCCCTGTCAGCCGTTGTCATTTAGGTGAGAATTTATCAGGTCTCAGAGTGCCCTCTGACTGGATTATTATGAATAATGAATGAAACTTTATGCCACACTGAGGCATTAATAAGACTGGGATGACTGGGAGAAATTCAGTACAACCTGATAGCTGCAACTTTCTGGGTTAGCAAATACACAGCTGGTGGGCTCACTAGATTCAGTGCTAGACACAGTGACTAAAATGAGGTCCTCATTTAATTATTAAGTAAGGCTGTAGTGTTTTTAGTTTAGCCTCTGGGTGGTATTACTGAACTACTGATGCAAGGGCTTTCAGCTAAAGGATTTATACCCTTAAACCAAATTAATTCAACTGAAAACTGTTTTTTTTTTTTACACTTTTAAAGAGCTGAATAAGGAGTGAAAAATATAAAATGCTAGTAAATGTTAAGCTTCTTGTTTGTTTTTTAATCTCACTTTAAAAAAGAAAGGGAACTAGCTTCAAAATATAAATCATGAAAACTCCCAGCGCCAGCAGGGGTCCCAGGCCACCCCCCATAGCACCCCTGGACACCCCCCCCGAGCACCCCCAGCCCAAGTTTTAGTTAGGGGTATATAGTAAAAGTCATGGACAGGACACGGGCCGTGAATTTTTGTTTACGGCCCGTGACCTGTCTATGGCTTTTACTAAAAATACCTGTGACTAAAATGTAGTCTTAGTAATAAGTAATATACAATGTATGTTAAAGTTTTATTGTAACATTGCCTTAATTAGAAGTTCCAAAACAACATCAAAAAACCTAATAGGATACCACTTGATTAAATTGGAGAACAAATTTAATTTAGTCGTGATATACAAGAGCCCTGGATATAAGAGTTAGGGAAATTGAGAGCCGCTGATCTATTCCTGTTTATAGATTAATGTTCCTAAAATTTGCAGTATATCTCCTTCCTTACATCTACATCATGCTGACCCTCCACTCACTTCACTGCCTCCCTACTGACTTTTTACTCAAATTTAAGATTTCAGTCCATATTTCACAGAGATTAGATAGTTGGACCTAACCTACCCAAGAGACCACCTGATTCTAAAGGATCAGAACCTCCTTTAATAGCTCCCTTTTTTGTTCACTATGGACCAGTCAACCCAAGAGTAAACCTTGCATGTGAGAGAGAGAACTTTCGAGTTGGAAAGCAGCATGACCCCAGATTCACCACACCTTCAGGACAAAATATAACACTCAATTGTTCAACTCAGTTTTCCCATATAGCATTTCGGTGGTGGAGGGGGAGAGAGAATCAACAACAAAGTCTCTGACATCTTTCAGTATTCTATAAGTTTTTGCAGTGTTCAGATACTACAGTAGATTAGCATAATATAAACAGCTAGACTAGGTAAGGTAGATAGACAACATAAAACAGTACAATGGAGCACGGATCCCTGATTGCTATTGTAATACAAAGAAAAATAATAATGGATTAATGAGTAAGACAAGATGCTACATTAGATATGTGATCACCCCTTTGTACTGCATGTAGAAAAAACTACTGTATCCCAGTGCTAAACTGGTCTGGTAGCAAAGGAAGCTACTGTCTCCCAATACAAAAATGAGATTTCAGTGGAGATCCTTGAAGAAGCTATCATATCCTTATCTTAATATGGAGGTGGTAGCAGAGGTCTAGGAGCAAGCATTAAACTTATTCTTTCAGATGTAAGTGACCACAAACATACAATGAGGACAGTGAGGAAAGAAGTTGCTGCACTTAAACAGCAGGCATGAAGGTTCAGTGAGCAAAGGCCAAAACACTTGGTTTAGCTAGGGCGTGGGTCAAACAGTGGAAGCAGATCAGAAAGGTGATAGATCTCAGAAGAAAGGGAATCTGAATTCTGCCGGATCCTAGGGCCAGCCCATGAGAACGGAGGCAAAACCCAATTTAAAGATACATAGTACAGTTATAATAATAAAAAGTAAAACTTTCCATAACTGTAGGGGGTACAATAGTTTTTCAAAAAGAAACTTTGAAACCCACACTACTCTGTGGAGCCCTATGTATTGGCTCCCTCTTCCACCTATCACATCTCACTCAACCATATAGCCATGAGTTTTCATTATAAGCAAAAAGATTTGCACCTTGTGAACTGTAGTGAAAGTTTATTTGTACGCAGCATACCCATTGGAGCCTCTGACCTCCCTGCAACTTCCATGTGCATTCCGGTGGCTCAGTAAGAGAGAACATGCAGTTCCTTCTGGGCAGCCATGAGCTAGGCAGGGGGTCTCCTCACCTGAGCACCACACCTTTCCTGTTGTCATCTAACTGGATCTGCTGTGTGTCTGTTTTCCTGCTGACACAGCACGAGTGTGTGAAATTTGCAAAGGCATTATGAAATTTCTTAAAGCATTTGCTTCAGAGTGAGGGCCAGCTCACAAGATGTGACGAAAGGAGATGAAATTCTGTAGTACAAAAATGATCACATTAGATTCTCGTTACACAAATCCTATTGTAAAATGCTTCCATTACAAGTGCTATTTAAAGATTTTTTAAGAGGGGGGGGGGAATAGCTCAGTGGTTTGAGCACTAGCCTGCTAAACCCAGGGTTGTGAGTTCAATCCTTAAGGGGGCCACTTAGGGATCGGGGGCAAAATCAGTACTTGGTCCTGCTAGTGAAGGCAGGGGGCTGGACTCAATGACCTTTCAGGGTCCCTTCCAGCTCTAGGAGATAGGATATCTCCATTAAAAAAAAAAATAAAAAAGATGATTCACTATCATACCTGGCAATAGCATGTCTCAATAGCTTTATAGTTAAATAAGGTTGGTCAGGCAAAGAAAAATATTTGTCAGAAGAAAAGGGGCTAATAATACTTCCTTTCTCCCACCCTATGTCTGTCTGGTCTATTTAGATTGTAAGTTCTTCAGGGCAGGGACTACTCTTTTTGTAAAGTGCCTAGCAAAATGGGGCCCCATTCTTGGTTGGTCTTAGGCACCCCCATAATAAACATATTAAATTTAAAACTAACTAAATAAAAAGGGGTTTGTAGGGTATCGTACTCTGACTTGCCATTATTTCTTATATTCTAGCTCCTAGAACCCACCCTTCCAGATTCCTGTCAGAACCCCTTATGATATGAAGAACTGCACTTGGCTTCTTCTGAAATCTCAATCCTAAATTACCTTGGGGATCATGCCTCTACAATCCTCTAACAGAACAGTCATCTCCCAGTCCTCCTTTGGTCTCTTTCACATGTTCCACCAGGACTGAACATACTGCCTGCACCAGTGTGCTCTACTGTCAATATCCCTAGAGGGCAAACACTAGGAGAATTATTATTTCTTTGTATATAGGTATTTTAAACCTCTTGAGCCATCAAAACTCACCCTTAACTAAAGAGCTTTCTCCTCAGATTTCCATGCAATGTTTATGTCTGCATAGAACTATGTGAATGCCCAGTTGGCCTCTGGCAGCTAAATTGTAAGATTATCAGTAAACAAAATGTCCCACAGGTAGCAGAGACAGTATAGAGGTGACTGCATCTGTATTGTCTGTTCAAAAAGGAAACAGATGTCATGCAAAGGTTGTTGCATCTACAGATTTATTATAAGCTACATTTCATATTGTTGTCCTCATTGTTATTAATTTTCTTCATGTTTCTTCCATCCTAACCTTGCTTGGTTTAAGTTGTTTGATCAAAGGAAAGTTATGCATGAGAGACCATTCAGCACTGAATTAGAGGGTCTGTCATGCATATCACTGTTCCTGTGATTTATAATATATGATCTCTGCATGAAAGGCTGTAAATAAATAAGTGCAATATGAAAAGAGGCAAAACAGGTTGTCATAAGTACATACTGTATACATATAAAAATAAATATAAGCACGGTATATTTTGACCAAACAATAATTATGACAGTAAAGTATGGAGAATGAATGCAGGGTAATTACATAAATTAGGTCGTGCCTATTGACCTAACAGACCTAATGTGCTTATACTTTTCTCAAAGATTTCTAAAAAGTAAAATAAATCTCTATATTGTTTATCTGGTAAATCAATACGTTATTTTGTGCCTGCAGATTATAGTGATAGACATCTTAGAAACACTTTAGCTATGTCCTTATATTCAAAACGATCAATGGCCTAGGACCGCAATATCTGAAAGATCACCTAAAGCGCTGGGATGAGGACTGCAGTTGAGAACTCCGCTCCTCAGGTACAACAGAACTTTCTAGCATAAAGTTCATCTTCACAGGAGACATAGCTTTTGTGGGGAGCTAATCTAAGACTATGTAACTGACTCCCACAGGAGCTAAGGACTATCACAAATCTCATTTCCTTCTGCTCCAAGTACAAGGTGCAATTCCTTGACCTTGCCTTCTCTAACAAACATACAGCAGTTTGTACATAAAAACACAAAACACTACACTGCACATATCCTCTCCTCAGGAATAGTAGTATGAGAAATAATGAGCCACATGCAGCAGGTGTTAGTCACATTACTTAATTCATGATTGGAAGCTCAGACACTACACTGATGAGGCGGTATAAGAACATATACAGAACAGACAGAATGATACTTTAGCTTTTAAAAGAAATGAGTGTATACACATGCATACACAGGGCATATTATGCATTGCACTTCCTTTACATGTATACTATAGGAACTCCTGTTAAATCTTTGAACACGTCAAGCAAGCAAGCAAACACATGCGATCCCTGGTCTCATCATAATATGCAAATATTAAAAACACTAATGATGGCTATGATTATCAAAATTACAGAGTCCATTGGATACATACATAGTATGACCATGCAAAGCTCAAAGCTACTGACTTGGCTATATTAAAACATGTACCTTGCAAAAGAGACCAAGATTAACCTTGTTCCAGGGTGAGTTTAGTCAAAATCACCAAAATAGACCACAAAAAGACAGCAAGGCTTGCACTCAAGCTCAGTAACTACTCTCAAACTGTGGAGAGCAGGTTTTATTGTAGGTGAAGGAAGCAAATACAATCTCCTTTTTGCTGTATAACAGGCATAGCTCTGGTTTCCATTTTGTTTTCCTTTTCTTTGTCATCATCTTTGTCACTTTGTTGTTTCCTTCTTTCAAATTTCTTTAGTACCCAGAAGTAATAAACAAATGTTTTCTGCTTCTTTCATTTGCGCAATGTTGACGGGACTCCTGTAACCATGATGGCACTCTGTGGAATCTGAGGCACTATCAGCTCCATCCAACTCCTGCTGAAATCACTGGAAGTCTTTCCATAGACCTTAATAGAATTGGGACAAGGTGCAAAATGTGGATCTCCTCTGTAATTTATTGTATATATTTTGAGATATTTATACCCTTGCATTTCTACCCTTTGATCGAGAGTTCCTCACATTTCGCATCCTATTTTGTTTGTTTGTTAATACTTGTATTCGCAATGGTGAGACGTTCTAGAGAAAAAAGGCTGCTCATGTAGACACAGCCCAAGATTTCCCTCTGTTTGTAACAATGATACAGCTCCATCAGAAGTAACAGCGGTGAGGATGCTAGAATAGACAGGGCTCCTGGCAGCCAATGGTGATTTAAGCATGATGTCTGGGATTTTCAAAGGACCCTAAGAGAGTATGAATTTCAACAGGAATTGGGTAACTAATTATTTTAGGATCCTTTGAAAATCGCAGACTATGTCATCCAGGTTTGCTCAGAGCAGGCCTACCCAAAGCAGTGTTTTAAACACTGGTGACCAACAGTAGCGCTCCCACCATTGCTGTCCCTGACAGAGGTCTGGGAGCCCCGGGACCTATTTCAGTCACAATGAGCTCTGGAGATTCTTCCACTGAGATAACGCACTACCACACTGCCGCAACATAGGCACGGGCCTTATAGGCACAATATCAGCCTCCAGTTGCAAAGAGTCAAACAGATGGCAGCTATGGCATGTTAACTCATACTATACAAATGACTTGAGCAGGTCTAGAACAGAGCTCTTCATACAAACCCACACATGCTAGACATCTTTTCTTCCTCCTTCTCTCAGCTTCCATGACTTCTCACTTCTAATCTGTGATGAATCTTATTAGGGTATAATTGTTCCCACTAGAACATACATTCTAAGGGTTCATTCCTGCAAACTGTTGAGCACATTGAACACCTTTTGAAGCCAATAGGAGTTGAAGGCACTCAAAGGACTGGGCCCTTTATTCCCTAAAAAATGAACTACTGTACTCGGCAATAGCTCTCGCACAGGGTTAGATGTTAACCTGCTTCATTGTGAGGAAATGTGTTGGCTAGGGCACCAAGGTCATTTCTGAGCTTGTTAAAAGACAAGAATAAAAGTGGCACTTTGGATGCCAAGGTTCTGCCTACAGCGTATTTATATGACCAAGTCACACATTCCTGAAAAACATCATTCTTTAAACAGTGACACAAGGTTAAGAGAAATCTACCCAGTACTGGCAAGCTGAAGGCTCACAATGTAATAAGCAATGCTGACTATGAGCAAACTTATGTGGATTGGGAAAAAAAGTGGTTATTATTTTTTCTAACATCTGACATTTCAGATCCACCTGCTGGAGGCATCCATCTCACTGGAAAGTAACATCATTTTTGACATTTACAGTGTGGGAATCCAGTGAAAAATGTTTAAAAGCATCCATCCTGTTTTAATAAAGCTGAACTGCATTCTGCTTTATTTTGAATCACTGCTTTGTAATCTGTGAGGATTTGACCATGCAATGATTCCGTACATATTGCTTTGTTAAATATAAACCAACATTACAGTCCATCAGAAAATGATGTAAAATGTTAACATCCTGTGGGCGCTGTGACAAAGTTCCTCCTCTGCCTTGGTGGGTTCTGTGCTTTCTGGCGGATTTGCTCGCCTCAGAGGTTTTCGGCAGTCCTCAGTTTGGCTCCTTTTGTTAGTGGCACAAACCTGCTGTTCATTCAGCTAACCTCATCACTGGCCAGCATGGGGAAAAGGAGGAGAACAATCCCCTGCAGTCTCTGCTGGCCCACCTAGTGGGTTGGGGGACAGGCCTGAGACCTTCCCCTCTGGTGGGACCCACAGTCCAGATCCTCTTATATCAAATAGGGAGTTGGAGGGATGGGGGGAACCTGGGTCTGCCCTCTACTCTGGGCCCTGTGGATTGCAGCTGTCTTTAGTGTCTCCTGTAACAGCTGCATGACAGCTACAACTCCCTGGGCTACTTCCCCATGGACTCCTCCCAACACCTTCTTTGCCCTCACCACCGGACCTTCCTCCTGACGTCTGATAATGCTTGTACTTCTCAGTCCTCCAGCAGTACGCCTACTCACTCTCAGCTTCTTGCGTGCCTCTTGCTCCCAGCTCCTCGCACGCCCCTCACTGACTGCAGTGAGGTCCTTTTTAAACCAGGTGCCCTGATTAGCCTGCCCGTCTTAATGGATTCTAGCAGCTTCTTAATTGGCTCCAGGTGTCCTAATTAGCCTGCCTGCCTTAATTGGTTCTTAATTGTTCTGGAACCGCCCGTTACCTTACCCAGGGAAAAGGGACCTGATTAATCTGAGGTTAATATAGCTGCCTTCTATCACTCTCCTGTATCCATCTGGCCTGACCCTGTCACAGTGCACAATTTCTACACTGTCAGTGTCAGCTAAGAAATGTCCACTGTGGTTTAAAACTTTTTCAATGGCAATGAATGAACCAGAAAGTGTTCCATTTGGCTACAAATACAGGGTAAAATTCACTCTTTTGCAGAGTGCTGGCATAAGTCCCACTTAAGTCTTGTTTTGAAGGCTCAAGTAGCAGAAAGGCATTGGGCAGGTTCTCTGCACATGTTGAATTTCTCCCATAGTGCACTGCCTCAACCTTTTTGGCGTGACATTCTCATGGGATCGGCACCTTTGAAAAAACTCGCATTGTGATGGAAAACACCTCAGAACAAGCAGAGTTTAAATTTACAACAAACCGGGCATTTCAAACATAGACGTTCATCCAAAATTTATCAGAACCACTCTGACCTTTGGAATGGGCATGTCGGAGGATGATGGGGGGAAATTGGCTGTATGTCCCACCACCCCTTTCCAAAAAAGAAAAAAATGTTTTCCATGATAGACCCAGTGACACATCCAATAGAACCTTCTCCCCCAGCTTCCAACTATAGTACCCGGTGGCAGGTCTTTCTGGAAGGGAGAACAGGCAATTTACTACTTCTTCCAGCAGTGAGTTCTCCTTTTCAGTGAGAGACTAAGCAGCTTCTTCCTCCAGAGGTGAGCTCTTCTGATCTACGTCTCTGGCTTGGGGCAAAAGGAGTCGTAAGCGCTTGGTCCAACTGAGCTTCCCATTTAAAATGTATTTGAAGCTTCTGCTGCAGCATGCGTAATGAGGAGTTCTTGGATCCGAAAGGAAAGAGGCCATTGCAGCACATTTTGGCTCCAGTTCTAGGGAAGGCTGAAAATTTGGAGTGGTTCTATTTTTGACCAGCTGGAGCCTATTCAATGTTTTTCCCCAGGTTCTATTCTTAATTTCTAGTATTTCTAAGTTTTTATTAGACTGGAAACAGCATCTCATCCTGGTATTTTTTGGGTTCTGTTTCTGGCAAACTTAAGGACGTACAGAACTGTGTTAATTCTATCATTGGGCTCAGTTCAGTTAGAGCTTTGGGTGAAGGTTCCAGCTGGTCATATGCCATCCCTCATTTCAAAATATGTTTCACAGTTCATTCAGGGGGACAATACTTAGCTTTTGAACTTTCAGGCTGTGTATCTGAGCAACATTGGGGGAATGTCCTTTTAACTATAGTTGGGCTAATGAACACAGCTAAGCATACAAACCCAGTTAGCTAGCTATATTTTACTGTTAGCAATCTGGAGGAAGATGGCAGGCTTGATGCAGCCCACTCTGTTAAGTGAGAAATCACGACTAATGCCATCAACCCGGCGACCAAACATCGATCAACATCTCCCAGTCTTCAGAGCAACAACTCAAGCCATCATAATGGCCCTCTTTAGGGCCAAGTAACACATCTGGAACAAGGATCCTCCAACTTAACATTGAGGAACTTTCCCTGGTGAAGTGCCAGTACTGTAATGCATAACATTGAGATCCTTATGCTCCAAGAAACCCACGTCTCCAATGACCATTAGGCTAGCCGCTACCATATCCATATTTGCAACCTTCTGACTAGCCATTGCCAGCCAAAATATGGCCTGGCCATATACTTGAAGAACATCATCAATAATTTTGATGTTTTCTCTGCAGCTGAAAAAGAAGCCACCTATACCACTGCCATCAGGATAGGGGAGCTGCACATTACCAACATGTATAGCGCTCCAATTCAAAATGGCCAAAGCCAGCGCTTCCAAGTGCATCGATCCCAGCCCTATACATTGGTGACCTTAACAGCCACCACACTATGTGGGGCTATGAAGTAAATGAAGCCAATGGTGAATACCTCACGGACCGGATATCCGCGGAAGATCTGCAACTGGTTTTTGATCCCAAATAGCAGGCAATTTTCCACTCTGCTCACTGGCAACACAATTAAAACTAGGACCTCACTATTGTTTCCAAAGATCAAAGCAGGAGTATGCTTCATGCATCCTGCAAAATACTTCGCAACTGCCAACACAGGTCCATCAAAGTCCCCGTGATTCTGTCAAAACAAATCCCACAGTGTAGCCTGGCCATAGCCGACAGGTTGCTATAGGAAAGCCGTCAAAAAAGTGATAATCTGAATCCCCACATAATCAGAATGTTATCACCAGTTCGCTGGCTTCCTTTCTGCTGCTGCTGCCAAGAAAAGTATCCCCTGGGGCTTCCAGGAAAAATACACTCATTACTGGACAAAAGAGATCCAGGACCCTGCTCCGGCAGTACAACCAGTTGGGCAGACCACAGGTTGCGAAGGCCCTGTTAGAGTCTCTAGACTCAGTTTCTAGTTGCAGTGCCTTACTACGGTGCCTCGGAGCTGCTAATCTGATGGAATACCAGACCTCAAAAGTCTGTCCCAACTCCATAGCTTCCAAATTGGTGGAGAGCGCAAAAGGACTGCTAGACAGAAACACCAAGCAAGAGATCCATCGTCAACTACATCAGAAAATGACCTCAATCCCTCCACAAGACCCCACTGCCATCAGTACAGATGAAGTGAAAGAGGGTTTAGCCGCAACGAAGAAACGGAAAGCAGCTGGCAGAGATGGTATCCCCCTGGAATTTCTTCATCAATGAGGCCCAAGGGGACTCCAATAGCTGGTGAAACTGTACACCAAAACCATGGAATCTGGATACATCCTAAAAGCCTGGAGGCCCAGGAAAGCCGACCAATGATATCATTCCTGTGCACTACTTACAAATTCCTGGAACATATTCTCCAGAGAATCAGCCCTCTCGTCGAGTCAGTGATCCCCAAAGAACAAATGGGATTCAGGCCTAAAAACAGTTGTTGCAACCAAGTTTGGGCCCTTGTAACATACATCGAGGCCAGAATCCAGAGGAAATTTAAGACTGACACAGTGTTTGTGGACCTGTCATTAACCTACAATACAGTCTGGATTAAAGGCCTGATGCTGAAGCTTGCAAGAATCATCCCCTGCTGCATAACACTACACCTGCTATGGATGATGCTGAGCAATAGGAGGCTACGTGTCCACTTGGACAACAAAGTCAGTTCACCCCAGTTCCTCAACAATGGACTTCTACAAGGCTCAGTACTCACGCTGAAGCATTTCAATGTTTACATGAGCAACATGCCTCCAACAAAGTCATGCAAATTTGCATATGGGGATGATCTAGCCCTGGCAACACAAGCAGCCACCTTCAGTGACATTGATTCCACCTTGAACAGGGACCTAAAACAGCACAGAGGAATATTTCTGGAAATAGAGGCTCAAGCCAAATCCTCACAAAACAACAGCCAGGGCCGGCTCTAACTTTTTTGCCGCCCCAAGCAGCAAAAAAAAGCGCTGCCCAGCCGTAACACCCCCCCACCCACCGAGTGCCGCGCCGCCAAAACCGCCCCCGCCGAGCGCCACGCCGCCGAACAACCGCCGCCCTCCCACCGCGCTGCCGAACACCCCCGCCCCCCGCCGCGCTGCTGAACCCCCCACACGGAGCGCCGCCGAACAACCCCACCGAGCGCCGTGCCACCGAAACCCCGCCAAGCGCCGCCAAACAGCCCCCACCCCCCGAAGCGCTGCCGGACACCCCTCGCCACCCGCCGAGCGCCACGCCGCTGAACACCCCCGCCCCCTGCCGCGCTGCCGAAACCCCGCCGAGCGCCGCGCCGCCGAACAGCTCCCGCCCCCCCCGCCGTGCTGCCGAACACCCCTCACCCCCACCGAGCGCCGCCGAACACCCGCGCCCCCCGCCGAGCGCCGCCGAAACCCCCGCGCCCCGCCGAACAGCCCCCGCCCCCCGCCGAGCTGCCGAATACCCCCTGCCCCCCGCCGAGCTGCCGAACACCCCCGCCCCCCTGCCGAGCGCCGCGCCGGCGAAACCCCTGCCGAGCGCCGCGCCGGCGAACACCTCCGCCCCCCGCGGAGCGCTGCACTGCTGAACCCCCCCCCCCCCCGCGGAGCACTGCCAAACACCCCCCACTGAGAGCCGTGCCGCCGAATACCCCCCGCCCCCTGCGGAGCACCGCGCCGCCAAACACCCCCCGCCGAGCGCCGCGCTGCCGAACCCCTCCCCACGGAGCGCTGCACTGCCGAACACCCTCCGCCGAGTGCTGCGCCGCCGGAACGCCCCCACCCCCGGCGAGCGTCGCGCTGCCCCCCCCACCCCAAGATTGGCCGCCCCTTACCAGGTGCCGCCCCAAGCACGTGCTTGGTTGCCTGGTGCCTGGAGCTGGCCCTGACAACAGCCACTGCATTCCATCTTGATAACAGGAACACTTAGTGCACCCTGAAAGTGATCTTCTGCTGCCACACTGTGCAACATGACCCCACTCCGACCTATCTCAGAGTGAAGCTCAATTGCATGCTAACCGTCCATGACCATCTGAAGAAGGTAGCTGCCATGATGAAGACAAGGGTCAACCTGGTCCAGAAACTGGTAGGCACCAGCTAAGGAGCATCAGCATTGCGCACATCAGTGATGGCCTTTGTGTACTCCATAGCAGAGTACTGTACACCAGTATGGACCAGAAGTAGCCATACTCGACTTGTCGATGTCCAGTTGAACACTGCAATGCGGTGCCCCTCTGGAACCCTCAAGTCGACCCTAACACCTTGTCTGCTAGTGCTGTGGCACATTTCTCCCCCATCTATTCGCTGTGATGCTGCAACCCTTGGGGAATTCCAGAGAACCATGTAAAATAAATGTCTTCCCATCCACCAGGACCTTAACAACGTCCCTCACCACCGCTTGAAGTCACATAAGCCATTTTGGACCTATGTATTAACCTTCAACAATGCAACTTCAATCCTGATGAAGCTTGGAAAGCCGAATTGAGTTCACAAGAAGTCGCAAATAAACATGCTCGTGAAAGACCTGACACAGAAGATCCCTGGCTTCCATCTCCCAAAAAGCTCATGGGCAACTCTAAACTATATCCGCACAAACCATGGCAGATGCGTATACTTGCTGCACAAATGGACAATTAAAGATTCTCAAGTGGGCAATTGTGGTCACTCAGAACAGACCATGGAACCTATAACTCAATGGCCAATTCACAAGTATCAAGGAGACATCACAGCAATACACTGCTACTCCAGACGCAATTATCCGGCTTAACCATCTAAATGTAAAATTATAGTAGTTGTTCTACATTTACAGAAGCCATAAGAAGAAGAAGACTGTCAGCAATAATGGATTAGTGATCCATTCATTTTAAGTGTCAAGGCATACAGTGTAAAGTTAACTGAGATCCCATAGTCAATTAAAATAATAATCATAACTGAAAGACATTTTATGGATGTTTCAACTTTCTCCAAAGCCTTTTAACTGTGGTAATTTAGCTGAAGACGTCATTCTAAATGCTGGTCTTGCAACTTGTAAGTAAGATGATTGTTTCCATTTAAAACCTTTATTCACTTTATTATAATCCAGTGCAACATGCTATTTTAACAGTCTCTGTATTGTTAACATATATATCTAATCCTCCCTTTAAATTGTATTTTTTCAAAGTTTACAACCATTTAAATAGTTATAATTTCCTAAAATGTGGCATGGGGTGGCTGAGATAGGTAGAAGAGTAAAAGTCCTAACCCACCAATATTTCATATGTACTAATTCGGGGTTGTGTTCTAGAGAATTTTTTTTTTTTTTAACTCTAAATTTATTTCCAGCTACTTTTGTTTTTCTTGAGGGACCTTTGAAACACTATATTGCTACTTTTCATGTTTTTTATTTGCCCTCTGGAACAATAAAAGCTCAAAGGTTCATAAATATGCATTCTGTAAATGTATTATGCTGACAAAGTGTTGCTCAGATAGCTGCTTTCGCCTTTAGGGAATGAATAAGTTTACAGCATGCTTAAACAACAATGTAAGGGGAAAGAGAGAGAGAGAGAGAGAGAGCTGTGTCAGCGTGTGGGCTGAAAATGGAACAAAAGAGTTACCTTGAATGCACAGAGAAAATAGAAAATAAAGTTAGATACAACACCAGAGCCAACGTTGAGGGGCGGGGGAGGGAGGTGATTCACTAATTATGCTTTTCTGGGGGGAGAGGTTTACAAATTGTTCCTGAAAAAGACTGCACAGTTGAGTCATCATAAAATATACAACTTTATTTTCTAATTTCAGCAGGCGTTCAGGGGAAGGCTTTTGTTCCAACCAGAGCACAAGGTTCCTGGCAGGGTTCTGTCCTCATTAATTCTAATCCCTCTGGATGGTGATCTAGTTCTGCTTCACTCGTCTGTAGCAAGTTGGAAGTGTAGGGTGCTGATTAGCAATATGTGAGCTTTTGGTAGGAAGAAAGCACTTCAGAAGTTTAAAAAAAATAAAGAAAACATTTAAACACAAATCTCTGACATGCTGTGTTAACAAATGTTGATGCGACAGTACATTTTAACAGCCAGTCTCCTGATAAACTTTGCTATGCACTGCAACAGAAAGATTGAAACCTCCAGGCTAGCCAAAGCAATAGGGGTGGAGGGTAAATGTATAGCTGAAGAAAAGCTGCTGAATAAGCCGCCTTCTAGATTTCTAGATATCAAGTGTTTCTTAAATGGTAGAAATTCAGATTCAGCTTTTATGCATAAAGAAAAAAAACCATACCACAAATGAAAATGTGACATTCTATATCTACATATTAGCCCAGCGAAGTGAACATTTTTTGATGATGCTTCTCAATTTCTCAGCAGTCAAGACATAAAAAATCCAGCTAAGACACCATCCATCCGCAGCTGACTGAATCCACACAGATGGATAAACAAAATTACGTTTCCATTCTCTGAAGGATGAAGGCACCAATAAGAAGTTACTGTCCTTGTCTTCGTCTAAGCATGCTTGGTTAAGTATTGCAAAGGCTGGTGTAGTTGGCAGCCTGTGTAGCCTCTACAATCCATAGGTCTCTATTCTCTTGTAAGCATAAATTATAAGTAATAAACAAGATCTAATAGGGAACTGCAGGAGATCTATGGAGAACCAAGTATAGCAAATTTAATGAAATCCCAATTACTTCAGGGAGCAGTGCATGTAGTTAGGATGATGGAAGGTAGACCAGCTAAGCAGGTCTAAGAAGGACAGCCTTATGGTGGCCAATTAAGGACAAGATGGATGGATACTACAGAGCAAGACCTAAGAGCTCTTAACATTAATTACCATCAATGGGGAAAATATTCCCTTGTCAGAAAAAAGGTGAGCAGCAAAGACTTCCAGGGTTTATTGAGCCAGGGAGTAAGTAAGAGTTACAAAGTAGCCAGCCAGTTGCTACTTTATTTTCTTCATGGTCTTCAAGCTATTGGCTTCATGTCTCCCAAGTGTCTCCCAAACACCTCTCTCATCTTGGATATCAAACCTTCAATTCTTGTTCCATCTTCTTAGCGGGTGTCCATGTTTTGAAATCATATGCCACTGGTGTCAATACACTGGTGCCAAAACCCTTCTCCTTAGCCTAGAAGCTTATTGTTCATGATACAAGCTGGTCTTTCAAAGGCACTGCATCGAGCCTGAATTTTCTTCACTTCATTCTCACAGTTCATGATACCACATATATTTAGCTTAGGAACAGTGTCTGAAGCTTCCACATGCTGATTTCTTTTTAATTTTTCCTCTTTTACTTTGATTTTTTCCCCTTTTCTTTTTTACTCTTTCTGAAGGGAGTTAGTTCCCCTCTGAAGACACAGAAGAAACTCTAAATAGCACTGAAAGCAACAACAAATACTTCAAAAACAAAATTATCAATAGACTAAGAAACCCCTTCTCAACATTTCTCTTGGTACTGTATTACATTGTATTATTCCTCTCTATAAAACATCTCACAGAGTGAAATCTGCACTAAGAATCATTTTCGTTAAGTGGCTACCATGAAATAATGCCATGTAGTTTCCAGTGCAATTTTGTTCCTCTTTAAATTAAAGGATCCTTTCACTGGGTGACCTATATTTTGCTCTTTTCTGGATAATAATGTAAGGCAGGTCTTTGCAAAGTATATCGCCAAAAATATATGGACAAGAGAGGTGTCTCTCAAAATATACTTCATGTTAGGAGATTACAATAACTCACTTACCAAATTCAGGGCCAGATCCTCACCCTGTGTAAATCTCTCTTGCTGCATGGTATTCAGTGTCAGAGCTGAGTAGGTTTGAAAGTAAACTTCAGTATTTGTGGAGTGGACCAGATTGACAGTGCAGGGGACCAGATTGACAGTGCAGGGGACTAAAGCCCTCTGGTTACTCCCAGAACCTGTAGAGAAGACATAGGGCTGGTCCACACTAAGCCCCCAGTTCGAACTAAGATACGCAACTTCAGCTACGTGAATAACGTAGCTGAAGTCGAAGTATCTTAGTTCGAACTTAAAGGTACTTACCGCGGGTCCACACGCGGCAGGCAGGCTCCCCTGTCGACTCCGCCTACTCCTCTCGCGGAGCAGGATTACCGGCGTCGACGGCGAGCACTTCCGGGATCGATTTATCGCGTCTAGACAAGACGCGATAAATCGATCCCAGAAGATCGATTGCTTGCCGCTGAACCAGCGGGTAAGTATAGACGTACCCATAGTATCAGTACACACTTTCCACACACCACCAATATACCCCCATCCTGCTCTAGAAGTTCAGTTCGAGAGGTAGGAGGATATAAATCTCCTGTTTAAGCCCTGGCCTCTTTGCTAAAACAGATAAATATGGTGTCAACAAGCATCAAATGTATTCTTAGTTACTATAACACAGGCACATGTCAACTAGAAATCAGCCTGTGGCATCACAGAGCTGGCTGTTGCTGCTACTAGGCATTCTGATTTATGCTCATTTGCAGAACAAGCTGCTGTAGTGCAGCAGACCAGCCTCCTCCCTGATGAGGGAGCTATTGTATCAGTCAAAGTACTATCGAAAAATTTACCTTCTCAGGCTCCTTAAGTCAAGGGGGCCAGAGTGGACTCAGGGCAATGTCTGTTTCCACAGAAAAATCATACACCGCTTCCCACTGCTCACTCTGTTCCTCTCTGCCCTGCACTATGACCTATGGTGCCCCATCAGTAGGCTAGACCATAATCCTTTACTAACACTCTTTGTGATGCAGGCACAGAGACCACAGCCTTCAGGGAGCTCACCTGAATGAACATCCACAGAACAGAGACCGATTGAACCACTGAAGGAGCCAAGAGCGACTCACCTACCTAGCAAGATAAAAGACTAATCAGGAAGTAAATAGAGGCCAAGGACCCACAGTGCGGAGAGGAGGGAGGAAAATGATAACAGAGAGAGGAGAGATAAGCCCCACAAACTCCAAAACTGTTGTTGGTTACTCCTTTGTTCATAACAAAATCTGCCAAGCAGCCATTCATAGAGTTGGTCAAAACATTTCAGCCAAACATTTGTTGATGAGAAATGGCTTTTCAAATTAAATAAACATTTTCTTACCAAATTCACTTGAAATGTTTTGGTTTGTCAATGAAAACCAAAAGCTGATTTTTTCCTCCAGTCTGCTCCCCACTTTTTTGAGTAGTAAAAAATGGGGGGAGGGAGTGTACAGGGAGAAAAGGGGGAGAAAACAACAACAATTAAAACAAATTTTTTCCCATGGGAAATATTGAAAAAAATGACTACTGAAAAAAATTCCCCACAATTTTTTCCCTCCTTTTTCAACCCGACCTAGTTACAACATTTAGTTACTCCAACCAGGCATGGATTCAAGTTGATGATCTAGTGATGAAAGACACCATGCCCCATTCTCAGTTCCCTACTCACACAGAAACGTCTAACACCTTAGAGATACGGTTGCTAGGGTGTTTTCCACTCAACAACAAAACACTATACAGAATGAAAAAACATAAGTGAAGGCAACATAATACTATCTGCAAACAACAGCCCACCAGTATCACGACACTCACCATCATGCTCAGATCTTTTCTCATAAGCTCACCTTCTGCTCAACAATGCACACATCAGAGAACGGAAAAATCATATAACTTCAATGCTGACCTTCCATGCTACAGTTTACCTTTTAACACCACAGCTATACACCAAAGAATACAAAGTTGCCTGTGTGCTCAAAATACTTTACACATCAAAAACACATTGGCACATTACAAAAAAAAAATAAGATAAAGTTAAGATCATATATCAATATTTTAAGGGGGAAAAATCCTACAAGCATGTTTTGATTATAAATAAAACAAGCATAAAACCTCCAGTAATTCTAGGTTAAGATTAAATTTAAAAGCAACCCAAACTTCTGAAAGTTCCCCTCTCCAATCCCTTCCTTCTCAGCTCTCTCCCTGGGGTTTGCCTTCCCAGCCCCTCGCCCTCCTCCCCCATCAGTTTCCATCCTGCTGCTGAGGACCATTCAGACCTAAATAATATAAGACACTGTAGGGAAATTCAAATTACATGGAATTTTTTTTTACTACGTGGGAGGTAAAACATCTTTAATCCAAATTCTCAGAAAAAAAATTCTTTGTACGCCCTGTTTCAAGAATTGCAGTTTTCAAACAAATTGATCCAATCAAAAATCCCTAATCGGGTTGGGAATGAAAGCCTAGACCCAAACTACAGTACGGAGAGGCTGTTGCCTCCATCATTTACAGCACATTGTGACCGCTGGCCAGATTGTTCAACCTGCAAATACTTAATGGAAGAGAAAGATACAGGAGCTCCTGGAATGGAGGGGAGAAAAGAACAAAGTATAGAAGTCAAGGGTAAATGTACTGTGTACGTTTCTGATACACAGACAGATAAAGATAGGAGATACAGACACACATGCACACAGAGCATCTCTCCTATAGATCTAGTTTAATAAAGCACAATTGACAATCATTTTTTGCTTTTTTTATCTATTGTTAGGTTTTTCAACTACTTAAGTGTTCCTTAATCAAAAGAACAGTTCTATACAGCCCTTGACATCAAAGGAGAGCTGTTCTAAAGCTATTACAGTATCAAAGTAATATTCTGTGCAGAATCTAAGGTGAACCACTGGAACAATCCTTCTGGGATAGAGATGAAAAATGTTGCATGTATGTTGCCCAATACAATCAATCAAAAGGGCCGTAAAAATATTGGGCCAGACTTACTTGATACATGTATTCACCACTACTATTCTTCTCTTCCATTTTCTGTTTGTCTGCTGAGCTACTAATCTTACTAATGTCTGAAAGTTCTTGGTATGTGTAAAAGCAATAGAGCTGATTAGAGTCACAGGAGGAAATGACCACTGATGGGCTTCAAATCCATAAACCTTTTATATAATGGAGTCATGCCATAGCTGACAACTGTCACAGCAAAATAACAGAACTGTAATAGCACTGACCAAGGGAAGACTGCCTGATAACAGTGAACCTTTCCATGCACCCTTAACAGAATTTCATTGTCAAAGTCAGTTATTGGAGTTTTCACTTCTGAGTACTGTACATGTATTTAACAGCAAAATACAGATACGTAAAGGCTTTTTTGGTGAAGGACTTTCGTGAACCCACCAGACATTTGTTTAGTTAGCATCAGGGCTTAAATTCAGCCAGAGCTGTTCGGAGCAGAGCTCTAGTAAATATTTTCAACCCCCCTGGAGTTTTTATAGCACGTTGGGGGCGGGGGAGAGTATGGGGGACTCTGGGAAATACTCTATAAGAATTTAAGCCCTGGTAGGCATGAACTATATACAAAGTCCTATCCTGGGAGACTCATACTACCAAATCCACAGTATCTGAGAGCACTACAGCATTCATTACTGAGCTGAATCATTTTGTTTGGGTGGTGGAGCTGAGGGCTGAGGGCAGTAAATGCCAAATAACTGATTTCTTGAATTTAACATCTAGTAACATTTTCATCTTTTGCTAACTTGTAAAAGGTTATTATATTTTTGACAGAGGGAAATTTTATCAGTACGAAGAGACTACAAAATCAGCTTCTTACTGGGCCAAAGGGTTTTCTAATCCTTACATTGTAGCATAACTCAGTCTGCTGGGAGTGCTCTACCTGCCAACAACTTTTTAAAGAAACAGTACATTTTGGCATTAACTTTCAGCAGGCTTAATGACTAAGGATATGTCTACACTACGGGATTACTCCGATTTACAGAATTTGATTTTTGGCAACAGATTGTATAAAGTCGAGTGCATGCGGCCACACTAAGCACATTAATTCGGCGGTGCGCCTCCATGTACCGAGGCCAGCGTTGACTTCCGGAGCGTTGCACTGTGGGTAGCTATCCTATAGCTATCCCATAGTTCCCGCAGTCTCCCCCACCCATTGGAATTCTGGGTTGAGATCTCAATGCCTGATGGGGCAAAAAACATTTTTGCAGGTGGTTCTGGGTACATCCTCCCCCTCCCTCCATGAAAGCAACGGCAGACAACCGTTTCGCGCCTTTTTTCCTGGGTGAACTGTGCAGACGCCATACCACGGCAAGCATGGAGCCCGCTCAGCTCAAGACAGCAGTCATGAACATTGTAAGCACCTTGCGCATTATCGTGCAGTTTATGCTGAACCAGAACCTGCAAAACCAGGTGAGGAGGAGGCGTCGATGGCAGCGCGGCGACGAGAGTGATGAGGACATGGACATGGACACACAATTCTCTCAAACCGCGGGTCCTGGCGCTTTGGAGATCATGTTGTTAATGGGGCAGGTTCTAGCCGTGGAACGCCGATTCTGGGCCCGGGAAACAAGCACAGACTGGTGGGACCGCATAGTGTTGCAGGTGTGGGACGATTCCCAGTGGCTGCAAAACTTTCGCATGTGTAAGGGCACTTTCATGGAACTTTGTGACTTGTTTTCCCCTGCCCTGAAGCGCCAGAATACCAAGATAAGAGCAGCCCTCACAGTTGAGAAGCGAGTGGAGATAGCCTTGTGGAAACTTGCAACGCCAGGCAGCTACCGGTCAGTCAGGAATCAATTTGGAGTGGGCAAATCTACTGTGGGGGCTGCTGTGATGCAACTAGCCAAAGCAATCGCTGAGCTGCTGCTACCAAAGGTAGTGACTCTGGGAAATGTGCAAGTCATAGTATATGGCTTTGCTGCAATGGGATTCCCTAACTGTGGTGGGGCGATAGATGGAACCCATATCCCTATCTTGGCACCGGACCACCAGGGCAGCCAGTACATAAACCGCAAGGGGTACTTTTCAATGGTGCTGAAAAGCACTGGTGGATCACAAGGGACGTTTCACCAACATCAATGTGGGATGGCCGGGAAGGGTTCATGACGCACGCGTCTTCAGGAACACTAATCTGTTTAAACGGCTGCAGCAAGGGATTTACTTCCCAGACCAGAAAATAACTGTTGGGGATGTTGAGATGCCTATAGTTGTCCTTGGGGACCCAGCCTACCCCTTAATGCCATGGCTCAGGAAGCCATACACAGGAAGCCTGGACAGTAATCAGGAGCTGTTCAACTACAGGCTGAGCAAGTGCAGAATGGTGGTGGAATGTGCATTTGGACGTTTAAAGGGTCGCTGGCGCACTTTACTGACTTGTTCAGACCTCAGCCAAACCAATATTCCCATTGTTATTGCTGCTTACTGTGTACTCCACAATCTCTGTGAGAGTAAGTGGGAGACGTTTATGGTGGGGTGGGAGGTTGAGGCAAATCACCTGGCTGCTGATTACACGCAGCCAGACACCAGGGTGATTAGAAGAGCACACCAGGAAGCTCTGCGCATCAGAGAAGCTTTGAAAACCAGTTTCATGACTGGCCAGGCTATGGTGTGAAAGTTCTGTTTGTTTCTCCTTGATGAAGACACGCCCCCTTGATTGACTCATTCCCTGTAAGCAACCCACCCTCCCGCCTTCGATCACAGCTTGCTTTCAAAGGAAATAAAGTCACTATCGTTTAAAAATCATGTATTCTTTATTAATTGATTATAAACATAGGGAGAGAACTGACAAGGTAGCCCGGGTGGGGTTTGGGAGGAGGATAGGAGGGAAGGAAAAGGCCACTTCAAAAGTTCAAAATAATGACAGCGTTTTGCTTGGGCTGTCCACTGGGGTGGAGTGGGAGGGTGCACGGAGCCTCCCCCCCCCCACGTTCTTGCGCGTCTGGGTGAGGAGGCTATGGAACATGGTGAGAGGGGAGGGCAGTTATACAGGGGCTGCAGCCGCACTCTGTGATCCTGCTGCTGTTCCTGAAGCTCCACCAGATGCCGGAGCATGTCCGTTTGCTCACGCAGCAGCCCCAGCCTCACGTTCACTGGCAGCTTTCCTGTACTTTGATACCATATCCTTCCACTCATTCAGATGAGCTCTTTCATCACGGGTCGATTGCATGATTTCCGAGAACATTTAGTCTCGCGTGCGTTTTTTTCGCGGCCTTATCTGAGATAGCCTTTGGGACGGAGGAGGGAGGCTTGAAAAATTTGCAGCTGCGGAAGGGAGAAAAGGGAGAGAAGTATTTAAAAAGATACGTTTTACAGAACAATGCTTATACTCTTTCACGGTGAACAATATTATTCACATTACATAGCACATGCGATTTCGGTACAAGGTCACATTTTGCATCTTATATTGAGTGCCTGCGGCTTTGGTGTTAGAGATCACAGACGCAGGGCCAGGCAACAGAATTCGGCTTGCATGCAGCCATGGTAAGCCATTGTCTTTCGGCTTCTGCAACCTTCATAAAAGCAGCGCCCTCCTTTCACATACCAAGCAAAGCCCGTTGAGTGCTGTGGTTTTCCTGTTAACGTGCAGCAGCAGAAACCAAACTAAACACCCCACCACCCATCCAATTCTCTGGGATGATTGCTTTACCCCTCCCCCCACCGTGTGGCTGATATCAGGGAAGATCCCTGCTAGCCAAACGCGAAAAGCTCAGCACCAATGCTCCCCCCCCCCCCCCCACCGCTTGGCTAACTGCAGGGAAGGATTTCTTTTCAGCCACAGGCAAACAGCCCAGTAGGAACGGCCACCTCTGAATGTCCCCTTAATTAAATTCCCGTATTTAAACCAGGTTACCATGAACGATATCACTCTCCTGAGGATAACACAGTGAGATAAAGAACGGATGTTGCTTGAATGTCAGCAAACACCGGGACCATACGCTGCCAGGCTTTGTTATACAATGATACCAGATTACTTGCCATTAGCATGGCGTGGTCAAGTGTCCTACCATGGAGGACGGAATAAGGCTGCACTGCCCAGAAACCTTCTGCAAAGGCTTTTGGAGTACCTCCAGGAGAGCTTCATGGAGATATCCCTGGAGGATTTCCGCTCCATCCCCAGACACGTTAACAGACTTTTCCAGTAGCTGCACTGGCCGCGAATGCATCCCAAGTCCTCAGGGTAAATTAATCATTAAAAAACGCTTGCTTTTAAACCATGTTTTATATTTACAAAGGTACACTCACCAGAGGTCCCTTCCATGGCTTCATGGTCTGGGATACAGCCTTGGGAGGGTTGGGAGGGTACTTCAGTCAGGCTAAGAAAAAGATCCTGGCTGTTGGGGAGAACGGAGTGCTGTGTGCTCTCCGCAAGCTCGTCCTCCTCCTCCTCCTCCTCATCTTCCCCATCCGCAGACTCCTCAGGCATGGCTGAGAGTACCCCCTCCTCGGAATCCACGATCAGGGGTTGGGTAGTGGTGGCGGCCCCCCCTAGAATTGCATGCAACTCAGCTTAGAAGCGGCATGTCTGCAGCTCTGCCCCGGACCTTCCGTTTGCTTCTTTGGTTTTCTGGTACGCTTGTCTGAGCTCCTTAACTTTCACGCGGCACTGATATGAGTCCCTATTGTGGCCTCTCCATCATGCCCTTGGAGATTTTTTCAAATGTTTTGGCATTTCGTCTTTTGGAACGTAGTTCTGCTAGTACGGAATCCTCTCCCCATATAGCGATCGGATCCAGTACCTCCCTTTTGGTCCATGCTGGTGCTCTTTTTCGATTCTCGGACTGCATGGTTACCTGTGCTGATGAGCTCTGCGTGGTCACCTGTGCTCTCCATGCTGGGAAAACAGGAAATGAAATTCAAAAGTTCGCGGGGCTTTTCCAGTCTACCTGGCCAGTGCATCCGAGTTCAGATTGTTGTCCAGAGTGGTCACAATGGTGCACTGTGGGATAGCTCCCGGAGGCCAATACCGTCGAATTTCGTCCACACTAACCCTAATTCGAACGGGCAATGTCGATTTCAGTGCTACTTCCCTTGTCGGAGAGGAGTACAGAAATCGATTTTAAGAGCCCTTTATGTCGAAGTAAATGGCTTCGTTGTGTGGACGGGTGCAGGGTTAATTCGATTTAACGCTGCTAAATTCGACCTAAACTCATAGTGTAGACCAGGCCTTAGGCTAAGTTTTTGTCACAGATATTTTTAGTAAAAGTCATGGATATGTCACGGGAAATAAACAAAAATTCACAGCAGCCTGTGACCTGTTCTTGAGTTTCACTAAAAATATCCCTGACAAAAGCAGTAGGTGGGTTCAGCACCCGCTGCTGCTGGGGCTCCAGGGTCTTCCACCAATGCAATGCCCCAGGTAGCTGATAGCTGGAGGGTCCCCCTGCCGCTGGCCATGGCTGCAGCTACGGCTGGGCAACTGCAGAGAGTCCCTGCTGTCCACTGCGGTAGGAAGCTGCACGGGGTCCGCCAGCTGCCCATCCGCCACAGCTGGGCAGCTGTGCGGGGTCTGCCTGCCCGCCGTGGCTGGGAAGCTGCAGGGTCTGCAGCTACAGGGTCCCCCTACCAGGTTGGGGGCTGGGAGCTGCGAGGGCAGGGCTGGCTGGGAGCTCCAGCCCCAGGGCAGAAAATGTCATGGAGGTTAATGGAAGTCACAGATTCCATGACTTCCATGACATAATCATAGCCTTATTAATGACAGATACACATATAAAGGGGAGGGGGGGTGTATGTGTATGTGTATTACACAAACTTATTAAGGTCTAAATTCTGGCCATCTCCTGCAGACTTAGGAGGTACACAGAAGAGGAACTATTCAACTGTCCAGCTGATACGATAAGCAGAGGCTGAGAGAAGAGCTCCTTTGGAGCCTAACCAGCCAACTTAGCTGTGCTACTTTGTGTGAGGATGTCTACCTGTAGTGGCTGGCCCATGTATAGGAGGGAGCATGCTGTATATTCAAAGTTGGATGATTTTTTAGCTTGAGTGGTAAGACTTTGTGCTTTTAGTGCTCAAATTCACATGTTCTATCCCCACTGATATCCTGTGATGGGTTTATTACAAAGTGGTAGGGGACTTGGGACAGATAGTTTGAATAAATAATATGGTAAGTGCAGTAAATGTTGATTTAGCAGGTCTGGTGAAGACACGCTAAATTGATGGGAGAGCACTCTCCCATCGATTTGTGTACTCCATCTCCCTGAGAAGCGTAAGGGAAATGGATGGGAGACACTTTCCCGTCAACAAAGCACAGTGTAGCCACCACAGTAAGTGGCTCTAACTATGTCGACTTCAGTTACGTTATTAACTTAGCTGAAGTTGCACGAGTTAGATCGATTTACCGCAGTAGTGTAGACCAGCCCTTATTCACAAATAGCTCGTTTAGGTCAATGATAGACATTCTGCTTTGAGCCCCAATTCAGCAAGACACTGAAGCATGGGCTTAACTTTAAACACATGAATAGTCCTGTTGTGGTCAAATTTGAGACATCTGGAGTCGTGGAGTCCTATATGAAGTCCAGGGGTCTAAACAGGTGCTTAAAGACTGGCACAAGATGAAGTGCTTTGCTGAATTGTAGGCTTGATGATGAAGATCCTGGTTTAATCTTCACAGACTACCTGTAACAGCTTGCTACATGTAGTAAAGGGAACCAGTAAAGGAAGATGAGTAGAGGAGGAACAACAAAAGCAATGATATGTCAAACGATATGGTACAACACTATAACTAACATACATAAAGAGCAATATATTTTATAGCTCAAAAACTCTGTAGATGGAGAGGGGATTTAAATGAACAAAAGCCTGCCCTGAGGAAAAGTCATTTTGGCTCAGGTTTTCAGTAACTCCTGTATTCTCTCATTTCCGAGGCTTTACATGGGTTTAGGATGCCATGCCATGCCCAGTTACTTTGGTGTGTCCCATTACATCAAGTAAGTCTGCCTGCCAATGTGTATGGCCCATCCAGTTTGAGAAATCAAAAAGATGTGGTTTACTATAAACCATAGCTAAAGAAACAAGAGTTGTAGCAGAAAGTGAAACAGCTTATTTTGTGTCAGAAAAATGTCCAAAGACATTTGTCCAAAGAGGTACATGAACATGGATTATGCAGGTACCTAGCATGCTACCTGTGGGTAGATTCAAGATGCAAACATTTTAATGCTTGCATGACAATATCAACAACAGCTACCTGGAAAGATGGATATCTATTTCAAAACAAACATGAATCTGTTTAAAGCTGTTCTTCTGACTTCCTCCCTTTATAGGTCAGTGAGCTTAGGATGAAAGAGAAGCAGAAGAGGAGACTGGAAGTTTTAATACTAAAAATGTCACTGAAGAATACCTAAACATGCAATTATCTTTGGCAACAGTATAAAGAAATGCCATGAAAAAATCACTACTTGGATCAGCATGTGTTCTTTAAGTTTAAGTGGCATATCAAAGAGAATTGTATAGGTTAAAAGATTACACAGTCATACAATCCTTTGCTTTTATACAATCCACAACTCTCAATCAGCCAAACTGTCTCTTTAAATTGGTGATTGCAGTATGTCTGCTTTGCTTTACTCATCTTTGATATAAACAGTACAAGAAGAGTGAATATTGTTACCCCTTTTTTGACGCAAGTGGCTAGCCAAAACTCAGGGTCCTGTGGCTCGGTTGTCGGGAGGAGAAATTGATGACAGAATCAGTTGTTTCTTTGATGCAATCCTGTTTGTTTACAAAGAACGTACAAAATCCTGTTTCCTCGAACACAGGAGGACTCAAACAACATGAGATAGTTTATTTGTTCACAGTATCAAGCCTCTTTCAGCCCACAATATACCCAAAAGCACTGTCTATCAGGTTTTTTTTTTTCAGGGTCATGTCACCAGTGTTTCTGGGTCTATCTGGTACTACCTTGCTTCTTTCTCTATCCCCTTCTCATACACACACCCCTCTATGCCCACTAGTATGAACATACAAATTGAGCCAAATAAAAGTTGCACAGGTAAAAGACAGTTACCTTTTCCGTAACTGGTGTTCTTCGAGATATGTTGCTCATGTCTATTCCACAATAGGTGTGCGTGCTCGCCACATGCACCGGTGCCGGAAGTTTTCCCCCTAGCAGTACCCGTAGGGGAGTGCCCCTAGTGACCCCTGGAGTGGCGCCTCCAAGGCGCGGTATAAGGGATGCTGCGCACTCCCCCCATCCTCAGTTCCTTCTTGCCAGACAACTCCGACAGTGGGGAAGGAGGGCAGGATGTGGAATGGACATGAGCAACACATCTCGAAGAACACCAGTTATGGAAAAGGCAACTGTCTTTTCTTCTTCGAGTGATTGCTCATGTGCATTCCACAACAGGTGATTCCAAACTATATCTGTTGGAGGTGGGTAGGAGTTCACAGACACTCGGGATGGAGCACTGCCCTGCCGAACCCAGCGTCCTCCCTGGTCTGGGAGACGATCGCATAATGCGAGGTGAACTTGTGGACTGATAACCACGTATCAGCCCTACAAATGTCCTGAATAGGAACGTGAGCCAGAAAGGCGGCCGACAAGGCTTGTGCCGTTGTCGAGTGCGCTCTCACAATCGGTGGCAGGGGAACTCCTGCCAGGTCATAACAAGTGTGGATACATGAAGTGATCTGGCTGGAGCGCCACTGAGTGGAGATCGGTCGACCCTTCATGCGTTCGGCCGTGGCGATGTACTGCTGTGACGACTTCCTGAACAATTTTGTTCATTCCAGGTAAAAAGCCAGGGCCCGTCTCACATCTAGCATATGTTTGTGAGAACTCTGACTACCCTGCCTGTAAGGCACGAGCAAAAGGCCACGCAGGCCAGACAGACCGCCCGGAGTTCCATGACGTTTATGTGCAGGGCTAGTTCCTGCGTGGATCACAGGCCTTGGGTCTGGAGGTTTCCCACATGAGCTCCCCACCCCAAGTCTGACGCATCGGACACCAATTCTATAGTTGCGGAGCAGTTCCTGAACGGGACCCCTCGGAGCATGTTCTCCGGGGTGGACCACCAGTGGAGGGAGGCTAGTACAGGCACGGTGAGGACTTTGTCCAACCTGTCTCTGGACTGGGAGAACATCAAGGTCAGCCAGAGCTGAAGGGGGCTGCATCCTTGTGATCGCCATGATGAGATCCCTCAAGGTTTCGAACCTATCTGGCGTGAGGGAAGCTCTGGCCAATATCATGTTAAGAATTGCGCCAATGAACTCTATTTGTTGTACTGGTACCAACGTGGATTTGGTGTTGTTTACCAGCAGCCCCAGTGTGGTGCATGTGGACAGGAGAAGTGTTATGTGTACCTGTGATCTGGAGCTGCCTTTGACCAGCCAGTCGTCAAGGTAGGGGAAGATCTGGACCTCCTGATGCCTGAGGTAGGCTGCCACCACAGACATACACTTTGTGAAGACTCTGGGTGCCGTTGAGAGGCGAAACGGGAGGAGGGTGAACTGGTAGTGTTCCTGTCCTACCATGAAGCGGAGGAATCGCCTGTGGCCCTCAAATACGTGAATGTGGAAGTACGTGTCTTAGAGATCGAGGGCAGCGTACCAGTCTCCGGGATCCAGGGAGGGAATGATGGAGGCCAAGGAGACTATGCGGAACTTGAGTTTTACCATGTACTGGTTTAGGCCTCACAGGTCCAGGATGGGCCTGAGGCCCCCTTTGGCCTTTGGGATAAGGAAATAGTGGGAGTAGTATCCTTTGTATCTGAACTCCGCAGGCACCACCACCACCGCCCCTAGGTGAAGGAGCTGCCTCACCTCTTGCTCAAGTAGGCTCTCCTGAGAGGGATCCCTGAAGGAGGATGGGGAGGAAGGATGGGTAGGTGGGGCAGAGAGAAACTTGAGGGTATAGCCCCGGGAAATGGTGTTGAGGACCCATTAGTCCGAGGTCAGTAGCAACCACTCCGGGAGGAAAGTACATAGATGGTTTGAGAAGGATAGGTTGTGCAGATCCCTGGTGCAGACTGGTAAGTCGTCCCCGGGCGTCCAATCAAAATTGGCGCTTATCCACCTGCTTGCCCTTAGAGGGGCCAGGCTGGGGGGCAGGCCGAGATTGTCGCTGTGGATGCTTCTTATAATCCCTGGATTTTTTATAAGGAGGTTTGTATTGGGAGTGGGTGGCCTGCTGAGGCTTGAACTTGGTCATGGCTGGGGCCAGGACATAGAGACCAAGAGTCTTTAAGGTCGTGCGAGAGTCCTTGAGACCATATAATTTTATGTCTGTTTGCTCTGCGAACGGGGCCTTGCCATTGAAGGGCAGGTCCTGCAGGGAGCTCTGTGCCTCGCTGGACAACCAGGACAAGAGGAGCCACAACGCCCTCCGCATGGACACCGCAGAGGCCATAGTTCTTGCAGCCCTGTCCACTGCGTCCGAGGCTGCCTGAAGGGATGCTCTGGCGGCAGCTATGCCCTCCTCCACCAGGGCCTTATGCTCCTTCCTATCACGCTCCTTGAGGGAGTCCGTAAACTTTGAGCCCCACAAGTTAAAGTCATATCTGCCCAGCACGGCTTGGTGGTTTGCCACCCTCAGGTGGAAGCTTGAGGAAGAATAAAGCTTTCTACCAAATAAGTCCAGCCTCCTCGAGTCCTTATTCTTAGGGGTGGGAATGGGTTGGCCTTGACGCTTCTTGTGGTTGACCGCCTCGACCACTAGGGAGTTGGGGGTGGGGTGGGTGTAGAGATATTCGTGCCCCTTGGCGGGCATGAAATACTTCCACTTTGCCCTCTTAGATATGGGGGGCAAGGAAGATGGGGTCTGCCACAGGGCAGTGGAGATTTTCACCACCCCTTCATGGAGCGGGAGGGCCAACCTGGCCGGCGCTGTGGCTGAGAGAACATCAAAGAGGGAGTCCGAAGGCTCCTCCACCTCTTCAGCCTGTAGCTTGAGGCTTGAAGCCACCCTTTTCAAGAGCTCTTGGTGGGCTTTTGTGTCCTCCTGGGGAACAGGAGGAGGAGGCGCCGTGATGGCCTTATCAGGGGAGGATGAAGATGGAGGCACGATGCTCTGCGTTCCCACCGGTGCCACAGTTCCTAGCGCCTGGTCCCCTTCTGAGTGCAAGGCCTCTGGACCAGGGAGCCACTGGGGTTGGTGCAACCGGTACTGGGAGAGACATTACGTCTCGAGCCGCCTGCAGGGCCTCCCGCGTGGAGGGCACCCATATGTGGCCATTGGCATCTGGGGAGGCCGGCTCGTAGTGGGCTGGGCTACTCCACTCTACTGGAGTCAGAGGCCGTGAGGCCAAGGGGGATCAAGAACTGTCCAGCGCGGGTCTAGTCTTGCTCCCAGCCTTGCCCCGGTGCCTTGATGGAGAAGATCGCTTCTTCGTCATCTTAGAGTGTCCCGTGGATGGGGAGCGGTGCCAGCTGGTGAAAGGCACTGCTGGGTCGCCGCACTCCGATGCTACAGTGCTCTGTGCCGACTCGGAGTTGCATAGCGGTGTCGGGGTCAGGGCTGACTCCATTAATATGGGTGAGAGCCGTATGTCCCGCTCCTTCTTAGTCCGAAGCTTAAATGATCTGCAAATTTTGCAGCAGTCGCTAACGTGGATTTCCCCAAGACAGCGTAAGCAGCTAGTGTGTGGATCACTTACGGCATAGGCCGTTTACAATTGTTTCACGACTTAAAGCACAGGGCATGCCCTGACCCGGGCACGGTTCTCTATCTGTATAATTTTAATTTTTTTTTCTCTTAAACTACAGGTACTATCTACAAACTAAACGATAGTCCAAACAGAAAGCTACAGCAGAGAGCTGGAGCACAGCAGTTCCGAAGCACCTTCACTGGTGGCAAGAAGGACCTGAGGGTGGGGGGAGCGCGCAGCGCCCCTTACACCGCGCCATGGTGGCACCACTCCAGGGGTAGCTAGGGGTGCTGCTAGGGAAAAAAATCCAGCACCAGTGCACGTGGCGAGCACACACACGTATTGTGGAATGCGGATGAGCAATCACTCAAAGAACCACCTTAATACTGGTATTTCCTAACCTTTGAGTGCTTGACTTTGAGATCTTAATGTTCTTTTAACAAAGTTTTGTTTATGTAATTTCCTAGGTTTTTATAAAAAGCAAACTGACAACACAGAATCAGGTGGCATCATATTGACACTCCATAGATAATCAGCAGGCTTGGAACTTTTAGACCCACTGCACAGACCTAACTAATGGAGTAATTCATAGTAGTGGTAGATTATCATTCTCTGTGTGGACCAGCACTACAGGGGGATGGAGGACACAGTCAGTGGGTTTGAATGATGTGTGCTGACAGCAGAGGAACAGTGACACTGAGGAAACTTTACAGGCTCTGGAGTGAAGTATCCTGTAGTGGACACAAACTTGTCTCCTACCATTCCCACCAAGCACAACTTCTTCTGCCCCATCCCCTTCAACCTGTCTCTGGCCCAGTCCAGTCTCTTCCCCACCCCTGGCTCCCTGTCCCATTCCTGTTCTCACATAGCCAGTCCCAGTCACCGCTCACCTAGATGTCCTCCTAGTCCCAGTTTCCTTTCCCAGCAAGTCCCAGTTCCCCCTATAGGCTTCTCATCTGATCCATCTTTCCTCCACCATGGCTTTGTCACCCCACATTCCCTGTCTCCCCTGGCCTCCCAATTGCAATCTCCCTTCCAGGCTCCTCATCAAACCTCAGTATATACCCTAGCTTGTTGTCCCAATTTCTTTGCCCAGCCAGTCTCCTGTCTTAGTTTCCATCCCACACCCAGTGTCCACCCCTGCCTTCCAGACCAAGTCTCCCTCCCCCACCTCCCAATTGCAGTCCCCTTGCCCAGCCAGTCCCAGTCTCCCACAACCCAACTCCTATTCCCAGTGTCCCTCCCCTGTCTCCATGTCCCAATGTACTCCTGCCACCTTCCCCACAGGTGCCACTCTTGTTTCTTCTGTATTTGAATCAGGTAGCTTCCTCCTCAAAGCTGCCTGGGCCCAGAAGGAGGCTCACTGAGAACATAAAAGACAGAGTTTTCCTGCTGTCATCCAGCCTGGCCCACAGCAGCCCAGAACTGCAATATCAGGAAAACTCCTGCTCAGCCCTAGGCTGGAGAAGACTTAAGTGCAGATGGAATCATCAGGAAATGTAACTGCTAAAATCTAAGATGTTGTTACTGAGCATGTGCAAACTGCCATTTCCCCCCAAAGGTTTATAACTTGGCTAAAATTGGGCAGATTTTCATGGGGATGGCAAAAAAAGCACATCACTGACACAAAGGCCATCTCCCCCACCCCTGAAATTTCAAGTCCCTACTCCAAAGTATAAGGGCTCTAGAGGTTTTCAAAGAAAATGTAATCAGTCTATTTTTTTTAATCATGGGTAAAACAATGTAATTTTCCTTACACTTGTTTTTGTAAACATCTGAATGGTTTTGGCTGCTATCTTCCAAAATAATTCAGCCCGAGGCAGACCCTTGGAATGGAAAATTTCAGCCCACACTGTTCAATTATGGCAAATTTATAAGCAAGTGAAAATAGGGCCTTATAACAGAAAGTGCCAGGCAACCTTGCTGCCAGGCCTGCCTATAAAGTTTGCTCATCATTGTACTGCTGTTTGGAAGTCTAGAAGTGGGCTCTGCATGCAGCCGTGAAGGTGCTTAGCTTCATGGACTTCTGTAGGTTCGTAGTATTTGCAATCAAATGTCTTGAGTGAGAAGAATGTCTGCTATGAAATTCCAGACATGCTCACAATAGCTATATGGGAAACTGAGATGGGATTTGACACATTAGGGCTAGACTATGGCCAGTGCAATGAGGATGTGGGGGGGAGGGGTAGAAGGGTTGAAGGATTCAACCCCCCCTCCCCGCTCTACTTTACTACTCAAACTGAGCACAACGATTGTGATTCTAGACCGGGCTTTTCAAAAGTGATTCGTGATTTCTGGGAGTTCAAATTGAGACGCCTTAAATGAGTTTGATTTTCAGAGGGCAGATGCACAGCACTCCTGAACAATCAGGTCCCTTTAAGGTGTCTGAACTTGGGCATCCAAAATAAGGAGTCACTTCTGAAAATCTTGGTCCTGGTGCCCACAGTATCACTGTCCTCTTCAAAGGAGGTGGGCAGGGATGGATCCATGGCCCCTAGGTGTGGGGATAGTGTATGTCGTACCCTGTATACAAGGGTAGGCAGAAGCTGTACTTCTTGGAACTGTGTGCCTGCCTGAAGCAGAATGCCTCTGAGATCTTCCGCAGGGCAGTTAAACTCCACACTGTCCTTAATGCAGAGGTGGGGCTGAAACTGTGGGGCAATGATTACATTTGGTGGTGGTGGGTGTGGCAGAATGGGGAAACAATTTCCTCTCCACAGAAGACAAAGATTCACTCCAAAATATTTCAGATATTGGGAGGATGGAGAGGGAGATAGGGGAAGGAGAGACTTTTGTAGCATTTACTTTTGAAGAACTTTTAATGCGATTTACACTTAAGAACCTCCTGTCTAGACCTTCCATAGTCAAAGAAAAAACTAAAACATTCTGAAGAAGTCATACAGAAGTTACATCACAAAGGGGAAATGGGATTCAGTCAAGGGAAACTATGATATATGCCTTCAAGGCTAGTTACTGTAAGTAGTTACAAAATCTCCAATCTATCAACTAATGCCCTGTCTGCTTTCCATCTTGACCAATGGTAGCAACAACCATGTTGGAAACCTAAGTAACCTATAGAACTCTTTTACAACTCATTTTGGAATCTATGGTAGACATGTGCTTTGTTTTCCCCACATAGAAACAGCAGAATATATTTTTCCGTCCAGATGCTTTATTCCAGATGAAGGAAAGCAAACAACTCAAGCACAAAAATAAAGTCTCTGAGAGGGGGAGCACCATGGTGCATGTGGAATCTGACCTGAATGGCAGCTGCTCTGCAGCTGTCCTTTAGCAGGCATGGAGTCTCCTCTGTATTTGAATAGACGGCTTTCAGAAAACAGAAGGACACCATCTCTTCTCAGTTAAATAATGACATTACAGCGCTGAACTATGGTACAGCTTGGTTGTGCACTCTCTTACTCACACCAGGAGCCCTTAGTGAAAACACTATACACCTATATGTGCCTCATCACAGTAGTATCTGAGCCTTCCCCAAGTATTTAAACAGAGAAGCGAACAACAGATTCACCCAATGTCATCACTGCTATCTCTATGCTCAGTATTCCAACTTCAAAATGGGGAAAGCAAATCTTTTCCTCATCCTTGTCTGCCCTGTAGGTTTAGCCTGTGAGCAGTTTGGGTTGGGGCTGTCTCTTAGTATGTGTTTGTACAGCAGCTAGCCAAACAGAGTCTTGGTCTATGGCTGGTGTCGTAGTTGTTGTCAGCTTGCTACTGTAATGTAATAAAAGACATCGGAGACTTTTTAAGTAACAGAAACCACTTTACTGGTTACTGAGGACAGTACAGATCGGTGTTGCTGGCTTGCTTGCTTGGCTCCAAGTGACAAATCAACATGCTTCTGCTAAGGCTCACTACATAATAATTTCCCCTATACAACACTGTGGGTAACTTTGGTTCCTACTATTATAACTGAGGCTCCTAAGCACTACCACAATATAAATATTTATAGGCACTGCCATTATATGAATAACAACTCTCTCTCCTTTTTTCCTTCCCAGCCAGTAGGGGAAATAGTTTGATCACTTCACAGGGTATTTTAATGTTTACATATGTAATAAATGGATGTGGGGGGAGCAGAAGAACACACTGAGGAAAAGCTCAGTCAAAGAGATGACTGTTGCAGTTAGTTCTGAATGCAGTGAGCTCCATGGGCATTCTTAACTCTTGCAGAGGTTAGTTCCACAGTCAAGAGCCAGCTCCTGTGAAAGTTCCAAAGAAGCCTCTCACTATTGGGCAACAACATAATTATTCCAGTGGAATGCAGCTGTCATGGGAGCTCACAGTTGGAGAACAAGAGGCAGTCTCACAGATACGTAAGGCCAGTCTATGGAAGACTTAGAACACCAGGTCAAAGACACTGAGCTGGAGACAGTGCAGGGAACAGACCAACAGAATCATGTCTGGTGGTGACGTGGGCTACTAAGCAGATGGATTGCTCAATTTTGTACCAAATGGGAGCTTTTCCAGAGGGTGTCTTCATGATTAGACATCCTTACGCAGTAAGACAGATGCCTTAGCCTTACACAGTTACAAGCCATAATGTGGACAGATCTAGAAGGCAATGGCTTGCAGATCCTGTAGCACAACCACCACCTTAATATACAAGAAGGTAGCTAGTCTTGTGCTCAGAGGTACTTGCATTTACAAACTGGGTATGCCATCTCTAAGTAATACATGAAACAGAATAACCTGAGATAAGAGCAGTGACATGTCAGAAATTACCTTTATAAACACCCATAATCGGATTATTTACACAACTATGTCCTATATATATTTTAAATAAAAAACAATACCACAGAGACTATTAATATGATGTTTCTTATAAAATAATTATTTTAAATGTGTTTTCAAATGACACACACATACATGTTCTGATATGCCTTTTGCAGGTGCAATCATTCTAAAGTACACATAAATTATTTTAAAGGAATAATACATCTCCAAGGACACTTTCATGGATTAAATGTCAAGAATGAAATATTGCATTTCAACCTTGGTTAGACCCGAAAGAGCAAATGTAAAGACAATAACTAAGAGGTCTGAAAAATGCAATTAATTTTACTGCAGTCCCACAGCCTAGACATTTTACACTAACTGTTTAATAAAAAGACGTGATAATTTACATCATAATAATCTAAAATATTATGTAAAGTTATAACAATGATATCACTTAAAATCTATGGAACCACTAATTGAATTACACAATTCTGAGTTTAAAGGAGGCAGTTCAGTGCATTTTAGGATTATTGTATGGCGATTTCTTGTATTTAACCTTAGACTGCAGTGGGAATTAGATCAACAATCATTTGTGGTTATTAATGTCTAGTTCTTATTGTGGTCAGAGTCTTTATGGTGCCAGCCACAAGAAGAAAGATAAAAATAAAGGGAGAAAATGAAGGGCCAAATTCTGACTTTAATTGGGTTACATAGAATGTGGATTTTACACCTGTATGGTGCTTTCCTGAAGGCAAGTCACTGTCAGGGCGTTCCATGTACACTGATGGCTGTGCGTATCAAGAGACAAAAAGACCTAGTCCAACATGTAAAACAATACGGCAAAGTTTGTTTACTAAATTATGAATGCAACTGGGTAGAGA
The DNA here is from genome assembly GCF_028017835.1 of Emys orbicularis. Lineage (NCBI taxonomy): Eukaryota > Metazoa > Chordata > Testudines > Emydidae > Emys > Emys orbicularis. Next base: position 45,527,066 of record NC_088690.1, read on the forward strand.
ACTTACCTTCATGTGTGTTTGTAAGCACCTAGCACAAAGGGGCCTCAATTCAGAGTGGGGCCTTTGGGTACTGTAATATAACTAAGTAATAATATCATGCCTCCTCTAAAAACACATACAAAAGAGCAACATTACTGGTAGTGGCAGAAAATCTGCCGAGTCCCTACTGTAGCTGATAGCATTAGAAATACTCTGAGATGCTCCTCAACATAGAAGACTATTACTATTCTTTGTGCACTCCTGGGGCAGCTCTGAGGCAGATGTTGTCAGTGCTGGAACTAAAGATGGGTTCACTTATCTAGGGTTGAAGACAATAAAAAGAGGAGAAGACTGTGGTTTTTATGAAGAGTGGTACATTAGGTACCAAAGAGCCCTCAAGAAGATGAAGTTAATGTTGCTGTTTCTATCCATATGGGCCTGTGATTGGCGAGAAAATGGTTTTCAAATGAAATTACAGTTTATAATAAAATATTTAGGATCTTAAAGGATATTTAAAAATCTTTGCAGGTTTTTTTTTTTTAACCTTTCAATGGGGAATTAATGTTATAGCTCAAACTAATAATCTTTTTGTAGAACAATCCAGTTTTAAAAGACAAATGCCTTTCAAGTACCACATTCGTGTGCTGCCACATGATCTTGAGGTTTATTGTAACATACTGAAAAACCAAATATTGTAGCAGCTGAATGACATAACAAAGAGATGGACCAGTTACATGATCTTTTTGCCCTCATCGGGTTGGAATTTGATTTACAGTGATAGTGGCTGAGCTGACAATTGTAATCAAACTGCACACTGCTTCTCAAAACTCCAGGCAAATGGGTCATTTCTTCTGATTGGTTATCCCCAGGGAGAAGTAAATGGTAGTGGGAGGAAATATTGTGGCCATGTACACCTGTGTTAGCTGTTGGATCAATGGCCAGTATCAGCAGGACTCTATTTAATGAAGCTTACATCAGTTTCACAGGCTTGCTAACAGCCATAGTTATTACTGATACCAATATAATCTATTGGCAAGGCCAAATAATTGCTTCACTTTGTGGCACAAGAGATTTATAAAGATATAAGCCTAACGTTTTGTGTAGATAAGGCCAGTCTTTAGATTTTTAACATCGAAGAGATGTTCACATTCATAAAACACACGAGCACAATGGGATAGTGAGATACAGTGATAGACAGTAACAAGTATATCTGGATAACTGCAGATCAATTTATAGATGTAGCTTTCTCTATATAAACAAGCAGTATTTTGTAAGCCTAGTGCTACAATACGTATATGAAATACATTTTTTGTTTATTATTTTTCTAAAGGTAAAACAGCTTTGTCAAACTGACAGGAGAGAAAAAAAATCACTGTTAAAGTTCTAATTTAATTCATCTAGATGTCTAGGCATGAGTTAAGAAGTGACAGAATTAACTGCATTTCCTTACTTTTATTGGATTGAGATTCAATGGTATTTTTTAACAGTCTCAATTATCTATCAGCAAAAATCTAATTTTTTTTTATTTATATTCATGTCATTTCTTGTACACAGATATAATAAGGGGGCAGCCAATCTCTCTAAGAAATAAGGGCAAGATGCTCAATCGGTGTGATTAAGCATAGTTCTACTGAAGCCAACGAAGTCACTGATGTCAGCTGATTAACACCAACTGAGGATCCAGCCATCAATGTTTCCATCTCAGACTAAAGATCCTCTATGAAGGTAGGAGAACACAAAGCTAAGATTACTCCATCACTATTTCTGAAACCATCTGTTTTTTTATGCCATCTCAGTCTGCATATCCGTTTAAGCATTAGCGTGAAAACACTTACTTACGATTTTGTTTCAGATTTCCTGGAGGGCAGAAGCAGCTTTTTCAGCTAAATTAAAGTTAGCGAAACAAGATTACTGTAAGTATTTATTGAAATTATTACATTTTTTGCTTCACTTCAGAACAACTTGGCCAAGATTTTCAAAACTAGGGATGAAATTCTGTGCTGCATCTCTTAAAGGGATAGCACAAAATTTGTAGTCCCAGGGCAGGGGAGGCTAGTGACACTAAACCACTTTTGCACCCTCCAAATTTTGAGTTGTTCCATAGCCGCTGGTGCAATTTGTACAGTCAAAGGGCCTGTCTACGCTATGGAGGTCTGTCTTACAGTCTGCAGCAGTGCTCTCTCTACAGTGCTGCATTCTGTGGCCATACCCTGCATAAGCCCACTACTTGATACTTGCAAGGGTATCTCATAAGTTTCCTTTAAGGCTGTCTATCAGTTTCTGCACTGGGGGAACTGTCTCCTGGCCAGATTCAGGGCCATTAGAGCCCCTTTATGCTGCTCCAGCTGGAGCAAGGATGAGAAATCCATAGTCCGGCACCAAAATAAGTGCCAGTTTATCAACCTCTTCCCATAGTTCTGAAAACACACCTTGAAGTTTCCTCCTTCCTGGTGAGGAAAAGTCTGTCAAAAGGAGCAGTTTCAGCTGTTGTGTCAGACTGTGGCAGGGAGGAATTACAATGTTGAAATAGATAACACAGTTGTGTTAAAAACAAAGTAAACAAAGCACTATTGCTAAAAATAAATAATGAATACCTTTGACGTTAAAATTACCTTACAAGGATCAGGCAGATTGATATAGAACAGGAGACAGCTGCTCCGTGGAATACCCCCCGACCTCCTCTGCATCAGCTTGGAAGCAACAGCCCTGTGCAGCATGCTCCTTTCCACACCAGGCTGATACCTGTGTGGGAGTTAATGCTGCTCCAAGTATTGACTCCCCGAGGATCCTCTTCTTATGCTGAACAGACGTGGGGTGAGGCTGCCAAGAAGAGCCATGTTGCCGCAATGGGGTGCCTGTAGACCCCTCTGGAAAAGACGTTTACACCCAGTGGAGGCTCTTGTATATAGCTGGTCAAAAAATGCCATTTGTTTTTTGTAGGATTTTTTTTTCCCCATTAAGCTGATTTTTTCTTTTTTTAACGAAAAAACAACACTAATATATTTTCAAGTTCTTTTTAAAAAGTTTTAAGTGAAAATTTTAAGGTTATCATTGAAAAAGCAAAATTTAACCAAAGGTGAAGTTTTTCTATGACATTTTTCCTCATCAACAAAAAAGCCATTTTTTTTTTGGTCAAAATAAAATGTTGATGAAAACATTTCAGCCAGCTCTGCTGTCGTGTCCATGGGTTTGAAAGTAGAGCTCCCAAGGAATCCAAAGGTTTAGAGATCCATGCTTTCTCTCTCTCCCCCTCCACCCAAAAGTCCAAGTACTTTCCTTGAGGGCTTTAGAAGGCAACTTTGTAAGGTGAACTTAAGTTTGCAAGGTTCTCAGCTCTCACTGGCAGGTTTTCCCATTCAAACCACGTAGATTCAGCAAGTAATAATAGGGCATAGCATGTGTTCACAGCTGTAACATCACAGGACTGTCATTTTTACCTTTTCGGTAAATTTATTGGTAACATTTAATTTTACACTCAGGTGGTACATGAACACACTACACATGTCATATGGTATACAGTAGCCCTGTGTGAGCACTCATACAGTTTACAATTAGGTTCGACCAACAATTGTTTCAGAAAAATAAAAAAATATCTGGGACACTTCATTAATATTGGTGCTTGTCTCACATCTTATTACAATATTAGCAACATATAAACAAATCAGAAGTCAAAATAAGCAGCAACAAAACAAAAACCAACCTCCCTAAAACAGGGAAATGCAGTCCTGTTGCTAATATCATTTTTATGCTACTTGTAGTTCCAATGGACCAAAAGTATAACTGCAATGTTAGATGATCAATGAAAACATGTGCAGAAGAGTGTCCATACAGTATATTTCAGGCAAACAGGGATTTTTTCCATTTTAAAATTCCCACCTGCAAAATAATCACTGATTTTTGATAGATTAGCTATACCAAGACCTTATATCATCATTTTAATCAGCCAATAATTAAATTGAGATTAGATCCCAATGGTGTCTTGCCACAATACAAGTAGGAAAAGCATTTAACACACTAACCTCAAGATTCAACTAATTTTGGGCTTTGCTAGTAGCTCTAAAAATGCTGAGGAACAGGTTCTGTGCTGTGCTCAGCAGATGTGCAGCGCAGAAGACCCTGGCCAGGAGATCACTGTGTGCTCTGGCAACCTCCTCTCACGTCCCTGGGATGCCCCTACACCAGTGGTTCCCAAACTGTGGGTTGCAACCCTAAATGGAATCATGCATCAGTAGATGGGGTCGCAGCAATCCCTAGCGTGCATTTTAGCAGCATGACTGTGCGGAGGACATTTTGAAGAGCAAAATGGCATGCTCCACGTGGTGTGGCCTCACACATACCGTGCATGCAAGTCATGCTGTGCAGCGGACACCATTTTTCTCTACAAAGTCGCATCCTCCATACAGTGACATGAGGTCACGCTGTGAGAACGCCATTTTGGTCTTCAAAATGGCATCCTTGATGCTATCTGGGGTCCCGGAAGGAAGTAATTCATAAAAATGAGGTTGTGCCAGCAAAAAGTTTGGGAACAGCTGCCCTACACGGTGTGTTGCGGGGGGGTGGGGTGGGGTGGGGTGTGAGAGAGAATGCTGCAGGGACACTCATGCCACTGTACTTGGGCCATTATCTGGGGGCTGTTTCTGTTCTGTCTGAGGCCCCTTTATGCCTCCATAGTGGCAGACAGAATTTGCCTTAGCCTTTCATTTCCTGATGTGAAACAGGATTGCTAATAGGCCTATAGACCTACAAACCAGTTTTAGAAAAATGAATTCAGAATTGGCAGGTAATCTTATAAAACTCTTCTTGGTTGCAGACAAGTAAAAAACTGAAGGTATATGAAAACATTCTTTGGTCTAATAGTTAACTGATCCACTGTAAGAAAATCTTCTGGTACAAATGGATACTACTGAGGGAAGGGGGCAATTTATTCATTGTATATACACATACCGAAATAAGCAAAATCTGAAACTCAGCTCCATATTATGCCCTCAAAAAACAACCTCTTGGTTTTGGTGAAGAGCAGTAACACATTCTGTGCCCGTTGCTCTCAGGCACTGCAGAACGCAGGAAAAGATGTGACTACTCTTGAATGCCAAAAGACAGATATTATAATTATTAGAAGTGACATACAGCACCATAAGTTTACAGAGTGTTTTACACTCTCTGCCCTGAAGAGCTTTCACTCTAAGTTAGACATGATAAATACAAGAGAAAGGAAGGAACAACAGTTCAGGTAAGTAAGAGGGTAGTGAATACTCAAGGAAACAGGAGTGGAAAGGGTGGGCTTTAAAAAGGAACTTGAAGGAAAGAGATCTTTGGGGAAACTATTCTAGGCACAGGGAATTGCATAGTAGAAGGAGCAGGGATAAGAATGGGAGAAAGAAAATTGAAGCACTAACGGGTGCATCCTGCAAGATGCTGAACATTCTGCACTGATCGAACAAAGCACAGAAGCACATTCTCATTTTCAGCATGAGTAGTCCCACTGAAATCAAGACCCTAAGACAAGAAGAACATAGCAAGCAAGAGGGTGTGCAGGAGAAAATAAGGTGGAACAAAATCATAAGGCTACATAGGGTAAGGATACGTAGAACAAAAAGCCTGAATTTGAAGCAGATAGAACAGTAAAACAAAAAGATGCAAGGAGGATTTGGGGAGTTATAGCCTTGTACTCTTAAAATGCCACCAATTCTGCAGAAAGGGAGGTTTTTACAGGAACCCAATGGAATTCCCCCTTCAGAGCTGGAGAAACGTTAAGGTTCCAGGACTGTACTTCAGCTATGGCATTTTGGATATATTGGAAGTAGGAGAAAGGAACCAAATCACATATAAAGACGTTACAATAAGGCCTGGACAGGGTCTTCAAGCCTGGATAGTGAAGAGAGAGTGGAGTGTAATGTTACTGAAGAGGACAAGGTAATAGACTATTGGGCAGTGGGACAAGAGAAGAATCAGAGATGATACCAAGGTTGTGGCCCAAGGAGACAGAAAGTGTTGACAGGGTTAGGAGGAAAGAAATTCAATTTTGGAATGAATAAGTTTGAGATGGTGGCTGGACATCCTAGAGCTGTCACGGAGTCTGCTTGAGATGCAGAACTCGAAAGAGATCAGGGGAGAGTGGTAGTTTTTGGGGCTCCCACATTAAAATGTTAAGTCAAAATCATGAAAATGGATGAACAGAGGGGGGAAAGCTAGAGACAAATATGAGCTGTCAAACAAAAAAAAAGTGGATGAGAGAAAGAAGTGGAAGAGAAGATAGAGAATCAAGTGGAATTATGGGGAAAAATATTCCCCAAAATAGGGGAAATGTTTGTATGTGAAGGAAAATGAATCATATGAGAGAGGGCAAAAGGTAAGGGAAAGATAAATGAAGGGTGGGGGGGACAAATGACAATTACCTAAGTGAAGATATGAGGTAAATAGAGCAGATTGATAGGTTAGTAGAAGAGCTACCTCAGGCCATGTCTACACTACCGTGGGATCAACGCTGCTGTGATCAACACTCAGGGGGTCAATTTAACAGGTCTAGTGAAGACCCGCTAAATCGATGGCTGAGCCCTCTCCGGTTGACTCCGGTACTCCACCAGGAATGAGAGGAGTAAGATAAATCGATGGGAGAGAGTATCCCATTGACCCAGCGTGGTGTAGACACCGCAGTAAGTTGACCTAAGCTATGTCGTCTCCAGCTACATTATTCACGTAGCTGGAGTAGCGTAACTTAGGGTGACTTAACACGATAGTGTAGACATAGCCTTAGACTCAAAAACTGGAGTGAAGGAGTAGGTGAAAGAATTCAAGGGAAAAGCAGAGAAGACATTTTGCCCGGTAATGTCATTTATTTGTGAAGAGGGTGACTAGATTTTGGACAGAGAAGGATTAGAGGGTATTTGTTGCAGGGGAAAAGTGGAAGATTTAAGGAAGAAACTGAATATAGAAAAGAATGGGAGAGCATTGGCGGTATAAGTCTCTATAGAAGGAGAAATAAAGGAGCCCAGAAAAAAATATGGCAGATCTAAGTGAAGAATGAACGAACTTGCAGTGGACAAAGTTGGTAAAGTCCTGACACGTTCTCCACGGGTGCTCAGAAGTGCAGAACCAGGAATGGAGGTAGTGAATGTGGGGGAGAGAAAGTCTGGAGAGCATATGGGCAAACAGAGTGGTGCAAGAAAGCACTTAAGTAGCCACATGTAGAAGAGAAGTTACAGATGAAAATAGATCACTAAGTCGACCGGAGGGAGGTCAAGGAGCAAAGGAGGGGGCTGAGAGTAGTAGAGATGTCAGAAAGGTTAATAGACCGGTGATCACAAAAGAGGTGAGTGACAGAGTAGAGGAGAGATGAAGACAGAGATGCTGAAAGAGAGCAGGTGGTGATCAGAGAGAAGGAATTCAGAAATGAGATAATAAAGAGAACAGAATTTAGTAAAGACAAGGTCACAGGAGTGATTGGGACAGTGAGAAAGTCTGTCCAAAGCTAAAAATCAAAGAAAGTGGTTAGACAAAGGAAGTAACAGAGAGTGGAGTCAGACTGGTTATCAATATGAAAATAGAAATTTCCCAGGATGAGAGTAGAGATTGAGGAGTCAGGAAGGAAGAGAGTTTAGCAAAGTCATGGAGAAACCAGGATTAGCTAGGGATGCAACAGATATTGGCCACTTGGAGGGATATGGAGAGAAGAACTAGATGTAGTGGACTTCAAAACAAGCAGGGGTTGGAAGAGACAACAGGATGAAAGATGGAGTCTGGGGCCACCCATGTCTCTGTTTGGAGAAGGGTGAGAGGAGAAGCGAAGTCGTCAGCAGAAAGCCATGTCTCATTGAGTCCAAGGAGACAGAAAGAGTGGCAGATAATGATCACAGTAATATTTTTGGAGATTGTGCCAGACTTCAGGAGGAAGCAGGAGATATGAAACCAAGGGGAATGCGGGGAGTGGGAGGGAGTAGAATAATATTTGCAGTAGTACCTCAGGGATGAGCATAAAAGGGAACAGGCAAAAGGGAAGTAGGACATGGTTCAGGGAAGGGCCCAGATTGAGGTTTGGGAGATCCATACTTACTGCATGTTCAAAATCTATAATAAATAAAAAGTAAACCATTGTGAATAGCCAGTGTGCCTTTATGTCCTCCTGTTCTCCCCCACCCCATTTTTTGTTTGCTTTTGTTTTGTTTTTTAAATACAGGATCTCAGCTTTGCAGGGTGATCTGGAAGCAAGGTTTGGGCAGCCACACATTTGGGCTCATTGACAAACCCACAAAGATTGGAGTTTAGGAATATGAAACTTCCTCACTGATTAGATATAGGGATTAGAAGTGGTTGGATTGGCCTAGGATACTGATTGTTATACGAGAGTTACAAGTAATGGAGAGATCAGTGATCTAAAATTGACCACCCAGAAGCCTATCTCCCAAACTAGCACCAGTCCCCACATTTCAAGAACTTACAGTCCCCTCACTCTAAACGAGTTCCATCTATTTAATTTATCACAGAGAACATTAAGGGGTCATTTAATCACAGTGTATAAGGACCTATGGGGGAACAGAAATTGATAAAAGAGGGCTCTTTAATCTACCAGACAAAGGTTTAACAAAATCCAATGGGTGGAAGTTGAAACTAGACAAATTCAGACTAGAAATAAGGTGTAAAGTTTTAACTGAGACAGTAATTAACCATTTGAACAATTTAACAAGGATCCTGGTGGATACTCCATCACTGGCAATTTTTAAATCAAAATTGGATGCTTTTCTGACAGATACACTCAAGTTCAACTAGTAAATTATGAGCCTTCCTGAATTCACTTCCAGAGCCCGCTAACCCAGCTCTGTAAATCACAGTACTCTCCACTCAGCACCCTCGCCTTTTTTCTTTTTTTTGCCTTGACCCTAATACAACAATACTTTGCAGAAAGGGGATTGCTGCAGAAAACCACACTGGGCACAGGCAGTACCACGATCTCCCCCACTTTCAAGCAGCTACCAAGTCTTTTACCTTTTAGGGCTTTAGTACATTAATGAAACACAAGCCTTCTCAGACACTTAATTTTTTTTATACATCTGCCATATTTTGTAAAATTCCTATCCATTAAAAAGAAACACTCAAATGATCAGACTACTAATCTTATTACTATCTGAACAACTGAACTGTACAGAAAAGAAATAAAGCACAGTAATTTGCAATACAGAACAGTGGAAGTTAAAGGTCTAATTGGTATGTTGAATAAACAGAAGTCATTTGCATACACTGTACAGAAGTTACTATTTACTCAACCTGTGTGCACAAGCAGCCCACTGAAATCAATGGAACTCCATGAAGGCAGAAGGGTCCACCCACATGCAGTAGCTTGCAGGATTGGGGCTTTCATGCTTTTTTATGATATATATACTTATTTTTATGATTTTCAGATATACCCTCATTTTAATTTAAAAATACTCTTTTAAGGTTACCTACTAAAAGCATTACATTTGTGCAATCATGAACATGCCTGCTGTAATATTTTCTGCACTTTTGATATATGTTATAAAGATTTTACAACTTTCTCTTGCACCATTCAATAACTCTCACCTATAATCAATTACTGGCAGTAATAGATTATTCACAAGATATGTATATTACTAGATGTTACCTATCTGTAACAGGAAAGGCTCCAGAAACTATCATGGAAGTGCTATGATTTTTACATTATATTTAATTTTTGCATGTTTTATTATATTAGAATATTGTACAGCAAAGTAGTTTAAGACCAAGAGCAGACTTCTCAGCAAGGGTGTTCAAAGCACAACAAAATACATATTTCACAAAGGAAGACAATAATATTACAGTACTATTGAAATATAAGGCAGAGAATAATTACACATTTTTGGTTATAATATAATACTCATTTAAAAGGAAAAGCATTTAATGCAACTGGTAAAATAAATATCATGGTAAATGTTAATAATACCTACAGTATGTGGTAACTAGAATGGTGTTTTGTAATAGAAGCTATTTAAATGGTAAGGCATTCAAGAAATGGTTGTAATAATTATTACTATATTTATAATTCTTATATGCTGTCAGGCACTTTATTAAGGGATAGATTCTACAGTCTTTACTTACATGGTAGTTCTATGTATTTACATTAAGTACTATTTAGTGTGAGTAAGTTGTAGAACCTGACCCTTAAACAGGGGTAAACTTCATTTACTCTTTGTAAACTTCAATATATGACACTAGGCTGCCCAGCATTTTCATCTTCATTTAGGTTTGCAACACCTAAGATTTAACTGAATCATCTCTATACCATTATTTTAATGCTTTTAAAATAAGAATTACTTATTTTACTCAACATAAGGTTAAATCATCAATTTTTTTAAAAAAAGCCTTAGCATTTTTAGGTGCATTTTCTAACTCAACTATTCCCGTAATTTTCTTACCGTACAGCCTTCCAGAAATAATTTTTGCCTAAAATATTAGTTTCTTCAGGAAAAGTGATGTGCATATTTGACCTAAATAGAGGTTAAAATAAATAGACTATCTTATAGAAATAACTTCACTGTGTACAATTTTTTCAATCCTTGTAAATGTTGTTTATCAGAAACAGAACAGATTAAAAGAATGACTTGAATAATTTTGCATACTAACAGCTATTGCTGGTGGTCAAGCAAATACTACTCTGTTCCCTGTTTTAATACAAACTATTTCATTTAATTTCAAATCTTATGGAACATAATAGTCACCAAGAACTAGTAAATTAATTGATATATTCAATGGAAGCTCAGTGTAAAGGTTGCCAGACAGAGATAGGCAAAACGTGGGCCCAATCCTGCCAACATTTACAGATGACTATTTTTACTCATCGTAGTAGTCTCAATGAAGCCCCCAAAGATTACATTCAATACACACACAACAGCTAGATGAAAAACCAAGGATTCATCCTACAACAAAGCAGCTTTGTCATTAAATCATAGCACAGATTCTCAGCTGATTTAAATCAATGCAGCTACACCAATTTCAAGCAGCTGAGGGATCTGTTCCAGATGTATAAAAAAAAATACTGCATTTTTGAAAACAAATAGTTTTCAATAGGATGTCATTTCTTAACATTTAAAAACTTTTCTATGTGTTGAAACTTGTCTATAAATCCATAGCTGGGTTCTTATTGTTTATGAATTATGTCAAATCAAATGAAGGTTCCTATCAAAGAAACAGAACTATTGCTGCACAGTGTTCATTTTACTATCTAAGCAAACTTGTTTAATAAAGGAAATGTGGAAAAACAACAGTTATAAATGTTGATTGCATCGTGAACTTCATGTATACAGATCCAATATTTACATGTAAGTATTGAATTTTTACTTTTTCCTGACTTTTTGTATCAAAAAAGATTTAAATTAACTACATCTCAACAATAAAGCTGGTATCAATAAAATTCTCATTGTCAACCTGGCAGCAATGAACCACTTTGACAGCTTTATGTGTTTGTTTAAAAATATGGTCTTGAAATTCTGAGAAATTAAGACCTCAATTTTCATCAGCATTTATAGGTACAATGTATTGGTGTGTACTTACTTTCACTTCCAAATAAAATAAATCATTCATGCATACACAATGACCAATATAAGTGTAACCAACATATTTTGAACTTACTTTCGAACTCAGATAAAATATTGGTGAAATGATACCATTTTAAAGTATAATCAACAAATATACTGATTGCACAAATAAAGCAGCACTGATTTTTTTTCTTTAAATACAAAAGCTAAAGTAACTTTTTCAGCATATAAAAAGATAGGGTAGATAACAAAACCCGGTATTTTATGAAAATATTACAGTGCACAGTTGTATTTTGGGCAATAGGCATTGGATTAAAAAAGTATTTTTAGAAGGAATTCAAAATATAGTAGTATAAGGTCACCCAAAGGGTTTTAAAACAAAATCTAGAAACACCACCACAAACAGAAATCCCTAGGGAGTTGTAACTTAAGGCCCTCATCCTTCAAACAGGCCTGTTCAGACAGTCATGTGCCTGTGCAGACGAACCCCATTTACCACAACAGGAAGCTGCAAGGGTTTTAGGATCTGACTGTGCACAGACCCACTGAAGTCAACGAAGTGCTGCACAGGTATGTAGGTCAAGCCATACCAATCAAATTGCAAGTATGGGGTTTAACCTAGCCAAACCAAATCCTTAAAGCCAATTTTCTGGGTTCATTTAAGCCACAATAACACAAAGAAAAGGGACAAGTTACAGAGATTTTTGAGTGTCTCACAATTTTGCCAAAAAACTTTTTTTCACATTTAACAGTTGCCATTTCATCAAAACAGCTAATCAGATGGTTTCCATCTTCACTTATCTTGAGAAGATGGACTGCAAACTACGTACAACTCATTATAAAATAGAAAACAATTCTCTTACAATTATTTCCCTTGTAGAACAAAAATTAAAATAAACTCATTAATTGTGTTGATTCATAACTTCCATAAGTTAGAAAAAGTGAGAAAGATTCAAACATTTTGTTTCTAGGTAATAAGCCAAATATCCATATTGTGCAAAACTGCAGTGCTATGATGTTTTAGAATTGAACTCCCAACTGATTACAATTTTGTTATTAACAAAATACATTTGAAAATACATTTGAAATCACTATTTTTAAAGCTGTCAGGAACCACTATTTTCCATTGTATACTTTACATTTTAAATCTGTTTTTTATTTACCATTTAAACCTATATTTTTAAACTACAAATTGGTAAAAAAAACACCTCAGGAAGCTTGTGTGTAAACTGGTTCACAATTCAAAGCAGATCAGTCTGTTCTGAATAACTACATTTATGTAACACAGATGAAAAAGGGGTGGGAGGATTTGCACAAAAATACTTGAAAATTTCTGGTTCTTTTCTTCATGATCTTTTGTCTATTTAGCTGCTTGCAGTGTGTGCATGCATACGTTTCGCTACATCATAGACATAGGCTATGTCTGGTCGCCTCTCTGGATCCGGGTTGATGCATATGTTAACTAATTGTCGCAGCTAGAAAAGGAAAACAATAATGTATAAGAAAGCCAATAAATAATACCAGTTGACAAGTGTTAGTAGTGCTTTCTCAAGTTCTTAAATTAAGTAAGAGTGGCTGAAACTGTGGAAGTGTGGTAGGACTGCATTCAGATTTACTCTATACCCCAAGTAATCATTTCACTTTTATGACATTTCATTGTACTTCCTCAGGGAAAGTGAATACCAGATTTAGGCCCCTATCCGGTGCATACATAAGTAACTTCAAAATAAGACTACATGTATGTATAAACTATTTATCTGAATTCAATAGTGTGACTTGTGTGTATTGTTTGAGGCCTTATATTCTAAAATGCTGAAATTGAGTCACACGTAGATCTATACGGAAAGTTTGTCATGAAATGAACACTTCAAAGGCCTTTAGCTTAGGTTCTATTTTTTTCGTATTGAATTAAGTGCACAACTTGCAGACAGCATGCCTCTATCTGGGAGCACACACATCTCTAATATGACAAGCCCCAGAGTCCACTGAGCCCCTCAGAGTCCACAAATTTAGAAATAGATGGCCTGGGATACAGGAGAAAGGCTACTGGAACTTCTAGGTACTCCCTGTTGCTATTTGGAAGGTGGAAAATGGTTAGGATTCTTCTTCCCTCCCCAGTTCCTTTCAGTGACATTAGAAGGTATCCAGTCAGTCTACTGACCTTTCAGATGGAGCAAATTTGTCATCTATTTCAAATTTTGCATATTCTCCAAGGCAGTCTGCACTCTAGAACCTGCTTCCCTAGAGATTGCTTATTAGAATACCAGCCCTTACCAGCAATTACCAGATACAAAATTCCTCCTATACTTTTCTCTTAAATCACTGTGTCAAACCCTCCTGAATCTCCTTACCACAGTCACAAATTTTTGATCCTCCCTGACATTTTGTCAAATCCTCCAAGGCATCCATACCATCAGAAGTACTTGTATACAAAATATGCAAGTACAATTACTGTAAAACTATAGTTGTGATTACTGCACCAAATACAGCCTTCTGGAACCTCTGCCGGGCACCAAGAACAGTGGCTCCTTCACCCTCATGATTATTCAAAGGCATGATAAACTGCATATTCAAATATGCTTTCATACAGCAGTGGCACAATAAATGCATTGGCCACAAATCTCTTTAAAAAACCCCCAAAAGATTTGCATCCGAAGAAGTGGGCTGTAGCCCACGAAAGCTTATGCTCTAATAAATGTGTTAGTCTCTAAGGTGCCACAAGTACTCCTGTTCTTTTTCCCAAAAGGATGTTAAATTATATGAACTAAATGCACAGGAGTCAGAAAATTCAAGCACTAACTTAACAATATTGCACTTAATGTTTACATTTTCTGAGTTCTGGACACTTAAATTTTCAAACTTAATGTCACATCTATGTACGGTAATTTTTTTTTTATTTGATGACACCTACACAGTATCCAGAAAGCTAATTTCACTTTGACAAGGAGAATTTCAATATTTTGTTAAATGCAATGTATTTTGGGGAGACACATTTAAGTTAGTGTTGACTATGTAGTGGTCCATTTAAAGATTAGAGAGGATTCTTTTAACAAAAATTAATTGCAGTAAATTTGGTAATATTCTCTTTTAAATACACAGACACTTCGACTATACTAATCATGGGAATTTAAAAGAAATTGTACCGCTTCTCGCGGCCAATATTCAGAGCTCTGTTCCGTTAACAAAAGAGAACAATTGGGCTAAATCATTTGGGGGTGAGGGGGCCGGAGGGGGGATACTGAAGTTCATAAAATATAAGTCTATTTTTTAATCATAAAAAGTTGCCTTTCTGCAATGCAAAAAATACAAGAAAAGAGTCTAAAATCCCACATGGAATAAATAGGAGGAACATATCATGAGCTACCGGGCAGGTAGATCGGCAAATTAACCAGGCCAAATGCAGAGCAGCTCAGCCAGCATACAAGACCAACAGGAAGAGAACTACAGAGGAATTGAGGCCCCGGCCCTGCAAAAAGAACCCTGTAAGTAAACCCCATTTGTAAGAAAAATATAAAGATATTAAATGTAATCTCTTACAAAATATGGCCCTGATCCTGCAAAAATTTACAAATATGCTTAATTCACCCTGTGAGATGTCGATAGGACTTCTCATAGTGCATAAAGTCATGCTTAAGTCCTTGAAGGATTGGGGCATATATAGCTATGAGTAGGGAAATGAAAAACATCATGTTCTTTTATTCTTTTTCATTTAATATATGTCAAGTAAACTCACTATAGGCAACATAACAGAAGTTTGTCTTCAAGGGAGATTTAAATATGAAAAGGGTAGGGAGCCTTGCTCAGGAAGGTCACTCTATCCTTCTTTCATGCTGCTGACTATGCATGGAGGTGTTTATCTCAAAAGCTAACAAAAGGATGGTAAAGTTTTCCCCCACCGATTCATAATCCCTGCTTGACTTAGTGATATTTTTATTAATTTCTTAAGCAAGCTGAACTTCTATCTAGCTGAAAGTGCATATTTCAGCCCCAGAATCTTGGTACAATTGCAATGACATCTTCCTGTGAAATTACTACTGTTAACACACCACATATTATGTAATAGTACAAAGCTTCAGAAGTGGACATGGAGATTCACTCCTAAGGACCACCAATGGGCAAAATGGCACCACTAATCAGCTATATTTTTAGCCCTAACCATCCTTTATAGCCACAATTGTTTGTAAGTATTTTCAAATATATGTGAAATGTGGTGTCCTGATTGTCCACCTTTTGCAATTTCATATCTCTGGAACTTTTCAGTGTATAAAAGAATTGCCTCATTTCTAGAAAATGTTTGTAAGGAGGCTTCTCGAAGAGACCATGTCCCTTTTATTCAAAGCTCCTTTGTATGTATTCCCCACATCCTAGCCAGAATACACTTGTGGCTACTGCAGTGTGGTTCGGAGGAATGTGGTTCGGAGCCCTGGGCCACCAGCAAGTCAGTATATGTAAGAGTTATTTATATTGAAAGTGCATGAGTCCAGGTGCCTTGAGATCAATGATAAACTGTGGGCCCACTGAGATTGCCTTATATGAAGCCATATTATGGATACCACAACAACACTTCTTTGGGTCAAGAGTCTGTATCTACAGCTTGATCCTTGCTCATAATTGCTGGATCTGACAAATCTTTTCTGACACAGCAAGAATGTGCAAGAACCTGTCCTGGGCCAGAAAAGTTCAGAGTTGAGCTGAGTCTAATAGGGTTCATCAGTACTTTAAAGAACAAACTGGGACTGTGGAGTCACCAGGGTTCATGATAAGTGCCCAACATCATGATGGTGGCACACACTGATTCTTGGAATTCTTGCTCAGTGTCATCCTTGAATAACCAATCATGTGGAAAAAGTAAAATATTCACTTTCATCCTGCACCAGAAAAATGCTATGACCATGAAACATTTTGTAAACACAGGAACATAAGAATTGTTATACCGATCTTTTGTGACAGGAAAGGAGACAGTTGTTGCTAGATTGCCTGATGTAGGATTCTGGCTCCTTTTCCCACTGCCAGGAGTATCTATTTCAATAATTACAGGAAGCCTCTGTCAGGCCCTCTGGTTCTCATAAAACTATGGATGAACAGCAGACATTGACAAACCCTGGGAATAAAGCCTAGGATTTTAATGTCAGCAGGCTATACTGCAGGGATAGCAATGTTGTCCTGTAAGGCATTGGATGGCCATCAGGCTCTATGCTGAAGGCAGACACGGCTGTGACTGAACTGGAGGGACCTCCTGTTGCATCTCCTCACTGCATCCTTCTTTGGCTGATTATGCTGCTTAACTTCCTCTGTGGACTTAGCACAGTCACTGCCTTTAGCCTGGAGCTTAGCCTGACAGGGAGCAGTAGCACATATTTCTTAAGCTTTAACAGGTTTGTCAGCCACCAAATAAATAAATGTCCCTCAAGTCAGAAAAAAAAGACTTAAAACTATGACAGGGAAGAACTTTGCACTGAAAACCTGAAATTTTGGTAAAGACTCCAGTTTTAAATTGGAAAAAATTATTCTTGTTCAGAGCAGGAGATATTCTTGCTGATTCATCTCTCAGTGCAGGCAAGAAAACTAGCAGAGAATACTGCAACTCTGGATCTGCTGGCTTTTTTTCAGCTTAAATACTGCTTGGGCATCACTGAGGAGTGTATGGAATCCCTATCAGTTAGGATTGCTGGTCATGTACTCTTGAGAAATCACAAAGGGACCTAAATCAGGATATAAAGTTCTTCTCCACTCCCCAACACACAAAGCAATGCTTTGTGCTAGATGCTGTGGCCATGATTTTAACAATGGTTAGTGATTCTGGTTGTCCAACTGGAGGCACCATGAAGGAGCCTCATTTTCACAATGGACCCCACTGCCAGAAAAATAAAACATTTTTAAGGTATTCCAATAGTTGGAGACCCAAAAATTGTGATACCCAAAGTTACTAGTCATTTGAAAATCTTGATTTGTGATTCACTGCTTGGGCAATATGTCACAACTTCTACTGCAATTTTATTGGTCAGCACTTTACAGCTATGAGAAATGTGGACAAATATACAAAAGTGAAAATCTACCATGTGTATCTTTGGATAACTTCATATGAAGCTATGATCTCATAATACAGATGCTGATCATTAAAATAAAAATGAGCCTTATAATAAGTTAGTTCAATTTTAAATGCCAGTTTTATCTCAGAACTAATTAAAATTAGCGTACAGGAAATGTATTTTAACATTTCTTACATTTTGTAACTACAGTGTTTACACTTCTGTTTGAGAGTGAATTTATTCTTTTATCAAATTATTCTTTACAGAATATCAGGCATTCAAGTGGGTTTCAGGAGTTCAGTAATCTCTAAACTTTACTGCTCAACTGAGTACACTTCCAACCTGGATAAAAGTCCGAGGTCTAAATTTTCTAGTGCAGAAGAAAAGGACATCACCATAAACTGACAGATAACACTTAGTCTGTTTGTTTCTTCTTTAGTAGTTCCAAGTCTGCACAGTATTTTCATTCACAATAAAAGCTACATTTTTAAGAAAAAAAGTCATTTACTAACATAGCAATTTTTCAAAGGTTTTTATACTAGGCAGGATTCTTTATGTCACAATAGATCAAAGTAACATTATTACAGTCTCTTAATACTTTATATATATTTCACTCCTTTTGTTAAGTAATTATTTCCTATATTTATAAAGGGTATTGTAGCTCTTGCTCTTTTAGTTTGTCACAAAACACTAGTACTCCAAATGATTTTAAAAACAACTGATTTATCCTGTGTGCGTGAGCACATCTATTTTGTAATGAGGAAAATATAACATGTTTTGCTTTGTATCGCTTTTCAAAACTGGAAACTATACAGAGTAAGTAAAAGGTGGAATCTATTTCCCTTTCCCACTCTAAGACCTTCTATCTGGGCCAGACTTTGATATTTGCCCCTTAGCTGAGAATCCGCATATCCAACTTCACACTTAGCTGCAGTGAAGTAGCCCTGCAGGCAGGCCGACTTCAACGAATCACTAGTGGTATCATCATTAAAATCCTGCTGAAGGTCACCATGGTAACCGCCTGCTGAGGCTTCACTGCTGCACTCGGCATCTCCTAATCAGCTACCATGTGAAATGCAAATTCAGACAGTCTGAAAATTAGTCAAGAAGAATAGAGGATGAGGATGCCGATATGTGAAATATTCATGCGCTTCATGGAAAAAGGAAGACAGCATGAATGACACAACAAAGAACGGCCCCTGACATTTTTGCTATCATTTTGCATTACTGTTCACACCCTACTGTATTTCTAGACCTCCCGTTCTGAAGTTGGTTATATGAACTGCCATATTTGTATCCTACAAAAAATAATAATTAAAAATGGCCAATGTAAAACAATTAATTGGAAAGCCAGAGACATACTGCATAAACTACATAAAGGATAGATCACCATTACATCCTTTGTAAAGGCATTCTAATTACCTTTTTTAAGTCCAATTTTATTCACAGAGGAAAAAAATTTTCCCCATAAATATGACAAAACAAAGAGAAACCGGACAGCAATCTTTTATTAATAGTCCCTGTCTTTGAAAACAATAGATTCATGGTGCAGAATTACAACTTCCATTCCTTAGGCAAAGTAGCACAAAGCTTTATGTTTATTAAAAACATTTCAGATGTAGTGTTTATATCCATTTTCAACACAATTTTAATTCATGGAGACTGAATTAAATTAGAATTAGTTGCTAATACCTCTTCTCTGGTTTGCAGTTTTTATCACTTTGCTCCATTTGTTTCAAAGTGGGAAAGTATTTCAATACTGGAATTTCAGTCCATTAACATATACACATTTATTTTTTTCTCATGTGAGGTCATGATGGTTTAGAAAAAATATTTGCATTTATTTTGCCCTCTCCTTTTGCTTTCCTTTTATTTTACTGCCTTTTAAAAAAACAAAACAAAACAAAACAAAAAGTGGTGCACTGATGCTAGTGAAAAACGATTAGCGTTGGCTTGAGCCAGCCATTGTGGGGGCATATTCTTGGTATGCTTCTCCAATCCTAACTTGAAAATCCCCTCTTACTACAGGCATTGGCCACTCTCTTTTGAAGAGTGTCATCTGTGCCAAATTGTGTGGTAAAATTTGTAATAGGGATAAATTGGGATCAGGTGGGGACCAAAACTCATTTTTACTAGCAACTTAATCCACATTTATTGTTATCGAAATCTCTAAAGAAAGGCTAGTTCACCAATTTATTGTGCCACATAAGACAGATGAGAGCCATTTTCTATAACTGTACTTTTAGAAACATATAATATAGATATAAGGTTCAATCCCACTACGACACGGAGTATGTATCGTGTATTCTGGAAAAGTCAACTGTGTCAATCATATTTGTGAGTAATTTTTTTTTAAATTCATCACATAATATAGAGAATGAGTGACCCTTTGTTAACAGGTCAAAGAAATTAAGGAGGAAATAACATGCTCCTTGAACCATTAAACCCAATCATTTTTTAAAAGGATACCAGAAATGTCATCATAGACGTTAACATTTAGGCAAGTTTAACAACACAGGTAAACACATGGGATAGATCCTTAGATGGGATAAACTGGCGTATATCCATTGATTTCACTAGAATTATGCCAGTTTCCATAAGCTGAGGATCTGGCTCATGGAAAGGAAAATGACTTACTTCTTCTGAATAGTGATCTGAAGGAAGAGGTGGATAGTCGCACTGTTCTATCTTCTTGCACAGAGAGTACAAGTTCATTTTGTCACCATAGAAGGGACTCTGCAGTGCAGCCATCTGTATAAAAAAATTACATAGTTAAATGTACATAGATTTTTTTTTAAAAGGAACATTTTGCTGAAAAATCTATTTTAATGGTAAGATTTCATACCAACTTCTGATTGACTGCTCTGCTTATAGCACTAACGCAACAGTTCTAAAACTGTTAATATAAACCGGTGTGCTTACTTAATGGACAGATCTATGGTGCAATACTGATCATAATAGTTCATATACTGTAATAATTGGTTTATACTTCATAATCTAGTGTAAGTAAAATTGAGTTATTAGCCACAGTTTATGCTGTTAAGATATAAGGTCTCCCATGTCCCAAATGCAAAAGACAAAATAAAACAATGACATTTCTTTCACAAGATCCGTTGAAAACAAACAATTACACATCCTATTTAATTGGAGAAAATATATGGTCTAAAGCAACAATTAAATACTGGATAGCAGTAGTAGCTTTGGACCACCACTTAGATACCTAACTACAGTTTAAAAATTAAGAAAATGCTATAGAATGCTATTTCATATACAACACATTGAAAAAAAGAAAGGAATCTTGAAAAAAATGTAGTCTAGATTCTATGTGGAATGCCATATTCTATTCAAAAGGCAGCTTGCAATGTATTACAGATATATCCTGTAGCAGTAGCTCAAAGATTTTAAAAATCCTCCATCTGCGAGCATCAGTGCAACTTTCATGTGCAAGCAAGAAACATAAGCACCTTTTGGGGAGAACTCTGTTAAAGAAATGAGCAACTTAAAAATGACATCAGTGAACCTAACATTTATTTTAAGACGGTACTATAACTTGACATTTAAAGTGCAGACAAATACTGTGGTTAGCGGGATTACTAACTTAAAAATTCATTTAAAATCTTTGCATTCTGTTCAAAACCTTCTAAATCTTTAAACCGTAGCTGCACGAATGCTGCTCTGAGCGCAATGCTGCCCCAAAGCCAGTCACCCTTTTCTACATGTGCTAATAAGTTTGATTTTGGAAGGACAATGTGTACATTCCCCAGACATGCAGAGTGTGTGTGAAACACGCTAGTCCATGCTGTGCTACTCAGTGAGCTTCAGCAGGGACAGGACAAGCTGAAAATGGCTCTCATCTGTCTTATGGTCCTCCAGATATAACTTTAACTCTTTCATGGCCTAAGCACTGTTGATAACTGATATTATGGGGAACAAATATGAAAAGAAAAATTAGAAAAAAATAATCTGATATACTTTCATTATATTTGATATAAAACCCAATCTAGTTTTGTATATTAATTTCATATTAACTTGAAATAAAAATACTGGTTTTTAACAATTCCAAGACAAATGTAAGATTGCACCCAAGAAAAATAATTCTAGAAATGTACTACTCTTATAATGGTAAATCCTGGATTTACATGACAGCATATTTTATCTTTAAAATAATGTTAAAAATGCAGGCCTAAAGAACAAAAATCAACCACAGAATCCATACACGTGCAGAAATTCTAAATAAATGCACAGATACTCATTTTTGTACACTAGGTGTTCATTAAAAAGTACTTTTGTTTGAATGCTGCAGTGTTAAAAAAAATCCAAATGTCCCCTAAGGAGTTAAAACAGGAATACTATATTTTCATGCATCTCCTGCTTTGACAGATGAAAAATGTCAACTGTCCTGTTTTTATTTTCAAGCTTTTGCACTATTCATCTGGTTCATTAGTGCATCTCGCTGCTGCCCCTGACAGCTGCTCGCCCTCTCCTCCCAGCAGCTGAATTTTTCAGGCTAATTTGATCCTCCACACTGAGACGATCGCTAGAATGATTGACTTGCTCCCTGACCTCCAGGGTCTGACTTTCCTGATTAGTATTCTGGGGGTGGCTGAGGGACGAAAGCCCACTGTCTGTCTTCGGGGCTGGTGGCAGCTCTCTTTTTTTTTGAACCGTAAGCCACCAACCTACAACCCTGTAAGGATGCAATTGCTGCGCTGAACAATAAAAGGAAATGTGTAAAACCTACTTTTCCATGTAAAGGTCCATGTAGCAAAAGCACAGCATCTTGATTTTAATTAGTAAAGTCTACTTTGTTGCATATCAATTAAAACTGCAGTGGTAGAGTTTTCAGGAATATTTGAAAGTCTAATTTTCAGAGTCTAAAACATGCTTTCAAAAACCTTAGTAGCTATGCAGTGTTAATATTTATTATTAAACAGTAAACCTTTTAGTAGGATAGGATACAAAATAATATAATGCAATATTAACTAGAATCTAACTAATTTCCTATAATTTAAATATTAAATCAGATTAAAACATAACTGAGAGGAGGTTTAATAGAATGTCAATTAGACCTTTATTGAGAGGTCATGAACAAGCCAGAATTTTCTCCTAACTAAATTGGAGAAATTTAAAAAACTGTATTAGCATGAACCATGAAATTAATACAATAAACACTTTAAAATGCAAATGATACACAAAACATCTATCAGAGACAGAGGGAACGAGATTTAGTTACCTTTAATACTGTATGGCTTTATTTTGATGAGTGATTTAATTAGCGCATGCAACAAGCCTAAAAGTGGGTCAGCACCCCTTATAAAAGAAGGAAAACTGCAGAACTGAAAAGATAGCATGCAACAGTTATTAAACTCTTTTTAGGTCTCTCTGAGTCTCCTGTTTTATCTTGTAGAATCAACAACTGAATGGATTTGATTTGGGGAAATCTGCTTAGGGGGAAAACTGCACTGATACGCAAATTCGAGAAAGCCAATTATTAGTCCATAACTTGAAAGCATCTCAAGACCTTCCGCCCTTCCCCCCCCACACACACCTGAAAAAACAACGAACAAAAATAAGAATTATTTACATGTTCTAACATGAGTTTACAATGCCTAATATTTCAATGATACACGCAAAGGACCAGCAAAAAAGCAATGTCTATCATGTTGCAGAATTAACAATAATGTAAATAAAGCCTCAAAAGCCTAACCATTAGAAATATATTTTGAAGATTATTTGATACAGTGTAATTATATAATACATTTGAATATAGGAAATATAACAACTGTTCTGTTCTCTAAATGTCATATTTAAGTACCATCCAGGTAAAACTTTTCAAACCACTGAAAATAATTTATTGCCATATGGAAATTCTAAAAATCATCTGAGGAAAAATATTCAAGTAGGTATTTATTTGGTCATAAAAGATGGCAATACAGATTCTATTTCTGTAAGACATGTCCTGCTGTCTATTCTATTAAGTTCTTCTAAAATTACTTCAAAGTAATTACTTCAAAGTAGCCCAAATAAAAAAGAAATACTCCAAATTCACACACTGTATTTAATATACTGTACACAATACCAAAATGACAAGCTCAGAAAATAATTCTTGTGAACTGCAAGTCATGCTTCTTCCTATCTGATAATTTATAATCCAAAAAAAAATA
Source organism: Emys orbicularis (assembly GCF_028017835.1). Lineage (NCBI taxonomy): Eukaryota > Metazoa > Chordata > Testudines > Emydidae > Emys > Emys orbicularis. Next base: position 45,550,760 of record NC_088690.1, read on the forward strand.
AATTAACTGTAAAAACACAAAATATTTTATGCACTAACTGCTTACTGAATGTTTCATTTATTGTTTCTATATAAACATAATCCCAAGTTTAAAAATAACAAACCCGCAATTAATAACATCAAAATCAAGACATTCTCCTCAAGGCCCTCATCCTGAAATGAGATTAATGTTTCTATTTGTTCTTGTGTGAATCCCATCCATTTCAAGGATGGAACACTGCAAGAGCACAGATATCAATGCTAGGGGATCCCCACGCACAATCAAGTCTCAAATTAGAGCCAATCCTGCAAACATTTGCTACCAGATGTAGTACTTACTACTGTGAATAGTCCCCATGACTGAAAGTAATAATTGCATGCAGAATTGCAAGTTCTTTGGGGCAGAAATATAATTTGTGTATATAAAGATATTCACATTTATGGCACTGTTTTAATAAGTGTGTGTGTGTAAGATACTTAATATAAAAAACTGAAGGCAATTCATCCATATGTGGTATAGGCTGTTAGAGATGCTGATCTTGCTGGAAAATGTTAAGTGAGTTCTGCTGACTCAGGGCAGGTCTACACTACAGTTAGACATCCGCAGGTGGCTCATGCCACCTGACTCGAGAGGGGCTGATTAACTGCAGTGTAGATGTTCCGGCTGAGGTAGCAGGAACCTGAACTCTGGGACCCTCCCACCTTGCAGGGTCATAAAGCCCAGACTCCAGCTCAAGCCCGAACATCAACTCTGTAAATAAACAGCCCCGCAGCCCAAGCCCTGCAAACCCGAGTCAGCTGCCATGGGCCAGCCACGGGTTTTTTAATTGAAGTGCAGCACACCCTCAATGGAGCAGATGGCTTATTACCTCACCTGGATATAGAGAGAGAGGATTTAGGTGTGGGTAAAGGAATCCAAAGGGAGAAACCCTAGATTCAACTATGCCTAGAAAGAAGTATTTAGCTGAACTTTGTTCTTTTATTGTTCATTTCTCTATCAATAAAGCTGAGCTCCAAGAAGGGGGTGAGTTTGGATTGCAAATAGATATCATTGTGTTATATAGTGGGAAAGGTACTTGTTCAAAACATTATTTAACACAAGTTTATATTCTGTAGATCTGTAAAAAGATACACTACAAAGTATGAGGATGTAGTTAATTTAGGGGCCAATCTTGCATGCCTTTCTTAAGGCAAAACTCATTAATTTTGTAGGAAGTTTGCCATACATCTTTACTTTTTCATTGCCGAATGTTATATACAGGTATTTATACGTAACCTAATTTATGTCTATATTTTAGGGCTTAATAAATGTATCGAAGTTCAGTAATTGCAAGCAAAGAAAACTGAAGGTAAGCCAATCTTTTTTAACTGCTGCTTCAAAAGCTATGCTCATAAAAATTAAACCAAGTGATGCATATGTGTGCATTGTAGTCTCATTTCTTTATTGTTAGTCAGATTTCTGGTAACTGCAAACAAATGAAACTTGAGTTTAAAAATATACTTCAATTGTTTTTATTTTAATTAACCACATACTCTCAATCAGTTCTATTACATATGCTGAATGCATATATGCATTGTTTTCATAGTTGTATTTTGTTAAAGCCTGTTAAAACATTTAGAGAAATTTAGGGGGAAAAAATGCTTTTCATTCGACATTCAAGACTATAATCCTTACCAAACTAAGCCTAAAGTCTTCAACAAATTACTATCTATGTATTTTTAGAAAGTTCACTAAAAGGCAAGTCTTGATCAGGTCAATCATAACATATTTTGAAATTACTGTAAAAGCTCACATGGCATTATTTTTATATTTAGCTATCTATACTTATATTTGGCTTAAAAGCAGCTTCTCACTAAATGGCTATCTCGTTAAGAAGCAAAATATACAGATGAATCCTAGAACAGAAACTGATACATCTAATAAAGCAAAAACACATCAATGTATTAAGCTTACTGGATTTATCAATGTTACCTCATATAGCAGACAGCCTAGAGACCAGATGTCAGATTTGAAGTTGTATCCATTTTCATGTATTCTCTCTGGAGACATGTAATAAGGCGTACCCACTGCAATAAACGCAGAAGTATTTTTAAATGAAAAATATTGCTATACTGAAATCTATACCATTGTAAATACTGTAATATTTAGGGTGGAAAATTATTCTTATCTTATATATAAATCATGCATGATAATAAATATAAGTCATACATAACAATAAAATAAAAAATTTTTAATGTGAAGATGCATATATAGCAGTTGAAAACACACATACAAATATACATGTATAAACATATATTGGCGCTAAAAATGTTACTATTTTAATCAAGATGTTTTATTTTGAATTATTGTCACTAATTTTTCTGTAATAAAAAAAAACCTGTAAAACACTTTTAAAGTGGTTTTTGTTTTTTGTTTGAAGCAACCAAAAAAAACCCTTCAAATTGAACTCTCTGAAAAGAGATTTGGAAGAATTCTCTAAAACTTTAAATCTTCAATAAATTATTTCTTCTTTTTAAAAATATTTTAAACCTCAGGGTTGACTGATAGGTATTTACCAAAAACAAAGTTGCAAAAAATAAAGCCAGTGGAAATTTTTGGTTTATCAACTTATTTTTACTTTATTCCCAACTCTGCTGCAATTTTTTTTTGACTAATAGTAAATTAATAAATTCAAACTTTGACAACTGGAGACAAAGACATTCACTCATTTTTATTTGAATTTTGTTGGGAATGGCCAAGTAGTTATTCTTGGTAAGCAATGTGTACTGAATAGGAATGAGCTGAATCTAATAAATATTGAATTTATTTTAAGCTAAATATCTTATGAATTAGAAGAATACTTAAATCAGTACATTAACTAACAAATGGCAACATTAGTTTTAAAAAAAATAAAAGATTACAACCTCATCCCGTTTTATTGAGTCTAAATCATTAAAAAAAATCTCATTTACTTTTGCCTTTCAGAACTAGAGGTTGAGATAAATCTCTATATGAATTTTGGCAGCGGAGCAGATATCACAAGTTTGGATAACCAAGATTTGCCTTTATATGGAAAAGGCAAGATGTTTCGCTTCTATAGAAAAGGCCATTTAATTAATATTTATGTTTAATTATTCCCAAAGGTGTGCTTTTTTGTTTTATTGTTCTCATCATAATGTACTACATATTTTGTAAGGGCTGAGGACTCACCAAGGTATTATCACACTTTTTCAGCAACAGAGTAAGATATTTCTAGGATTTCCAAGGGTGAAAATTCTAATTCTCAAAATTAGAGATATTGGTATCATATCATCACAATCAGCCCATGCCTGCTGGTAATTTATAGTTTTGTCTAGGATGGAAATCTAACTTTGGGAACAGCATTGATAACTACATTCTAGATCAGTGGAGGCTCAGAACAAAATCTTTTTTCAGATATGCAGACACATGTGGGCCATATATTGTATCACAAGGAGGATCTGGCCCTGCAAGTGTTTAAAAAGAGACATCCTCACTTTCCGGAAAAGGAGGGTATCAGCTCAAACTACAGAAACTATCTCCCAGCATTGGCCTGAGTGCAGAATCATCACAATTGTGAATTGACCAAGAGTTTAAAGATAGGTGGGTTGGGGTAGAAAAGAGCATCTCAAAATGACAGAGTACTGTGAGAAAACCATCCATCCTCTCAGGATGTTCATATTTACTCACAACCAAGGACGGTCAAGAAGGGATGGTCTCTTTCATAGGAATGGGAGGGTTGGGGGTGGGGGGAAGTTTTACAAACACCAAATTCAGTAACATAGCCAGAAGAATAAGTAGAAGGGAAAAGAATGGTTTATTTAAACTTTTAGACTGTTATCCCACCCTAACTTCCCAAGAGCAATATTTTTACAGTATGTAAGTTTAATGGTATTCTGACAACCTAAGTACTGCATATGACATAATGCCATCTATACTTACAGATGGCTTATGCGTTTGACATTGTTTCTTATTCCAACATACCATGTAAATTTGCCAATTTAAAAAAAGCTGTCAGAAAAGGAAACTAAAAATTGTAATTACACAACAGCACATTTCATACTTTTATTATCCTTTTTGTACAACTGTTAAATTATATCTGAGCTCAAGATTTCCAGAGAAAACAATGCCTTCAAAACTTTCACTCTTTGCACCTATTAATAAATACCATGATTTAGTGTTCTGCTGCACTTTTTGTTGGCACAATTCATTTAACAATGAAAAACAAGTTTAATAGTAATCTGGCTCTTAACAGGTTACAGATCTACAGCTTTTGTTGCTCTAAAACATAAAACAAGTAACTGGCAGTGAGAAATGTGCCAGAAAGAGGCTTCACAGAATCCGCAGGGGGCAGCTGAAAACACTGAGGTTTGAAGGTTCATAGTTTACCAAAAGCAAAGGTAATTTTAACCAGTAGCTCTGGGAAATCTGCTGATACATTAGGGGTTTGATATGAGTGTGAAAGATTGATGATGGGGAAAAAGAAGAACAAATGCTAGCATTTTACAGAGTTTAGCCTAGTATAACACCTTAACTGCAATACAAACTGAAGCCTCCAATGACCGACAAGTGAAACAAAGCCAAGATATTATTATAGTATAAATTCTTCCTCACTGAATTCTCAGAAACCACCTAAAGATGTTGAAAATAGTTATATCCCTTTAAAATCAGTTTGTAGCATGACACAAAGAAAAAACAGATACATTATTTTGATACTTTAACATATTTAACATACAGCATATTCTAAAACATAAGAATACTGAGATTTTTCTAGTGTACTGCTAGTAAACAAATAATAGGTTTAATTAAAATGTTTTTTCCCTAAATCATTGTTCTTGTATTTAAAAGATGTTTTCATCATGAATAACACTATGAAGAAACATTACTTTCTTCAACAACAGAAAGAGGGAGTTGGATGCTAGAAAAGAAAGATCTAATACATAAAGTAGATCAATACTTGAAAAATTATAAAATCTGTAAGTTTACTGCTCTATTTAGTTAATGCAGCTTTAAAATTGGGAAATTCTTTTTAGTACGGTCTATTGCTATTAATAAATAATAATGGAATGGCTGATATTGGACTCAATTAATATAATTAATGCCCATGAACATGGATTTCTGGAAAACAGATCTTGTCAAACTAACTTGATATTTATTTTTGATAAGAACATCAGTTTGGCTGATAAAGGTAATAGACTTCTATAGGGGATTTGACTTGATTTCACACTGCATTTTGAAAACTGGATAACTGAAAGGTCTCAAAACATAACTGTAAACAGAGAATCATCATTAAGTGGATGTGCTTCTACTGGCATCCCACGATATCAGATCTTGGCCCTACGCTATTTAACATTTTTGTCAATGACCTGGAAGCTAACAAAATTACTACTGATAATGTTTGTAGATGACAAAGATTGGGGTAGTGGTAAATAGTGAAGAGGACAGGTCACTGGCACAGAGCAATCTGGATCACTTGCAAAGCTGGGCTCAACCAAACAATATAGATTTAAACACAGCCAAATGTAAAGTCATACATCTAGGAACAAAGACTGTAGACCATACTTACAGGATGAGGGAGTCTATCCTGGGAAGCAGTAACTGAAAACAATTTGAGGGTTATGGTGGCTAATCAGCTGAGCTTGAGCTCCAAACCCTGATGCTCTGTCCAAAAGGGCTAATGAAATCCTTGGATGCATAAACGGGAATTTCGAGTAGGAGTAGACAGGCTATTTTACCTCTGTATTTGGTTCTGGTGCAATCGCTACTGAATAGTATGTCCAGTTCTGCTGTGCACAACTCACAAAGGATGTTGCAAAACTGAAAAGGCTTCAGAGAAGAGCCATGAGAATAATTAAAGGATTGGAAAACGTATTAGAACAACAGGCTCAAGGAACTCAATCTATTTAGCTTATTAAAGAGAAGATTAAGGGGTGACAATTCAAGTCTGTAAATACATATATGGGGAACAGAAATCTGGTAATAGAGGGCACTTCAATCTAGCAGACAGAAGTATAACAAGATGCAATTACTGAAGCTGAAGCTAGACAAAATCAGATTAGGAAAAAGGCACAATTTTTTAACAATGAGGGAAATTAACAATTGGAACAATTTCTATGTACTCTATTCAGCTGGCTGAACCTGAACCTGAGTAAGACAGAGATAATGCTGGAGGGCAGAGGATAGCATTTTAAAATTTTGCAGCCATGTTTCCGTCTCCTTTGGGTGAAGAGACACACCCACAACTGGTCAATTCAGACCACGGTTTAGGACTTTTTTTTTTTATTCCTCGCTGACACTGTGCTCTCACACAGCAGCATCTATGATTAACGCTTTCCATTATCTCTAGTTGGCTGTAAGACTCCATCCCACCAGATGATGACCTGGCCTCAGTTATTCACTGCATATCTCAATTGGACTAGAGCAACATGATATACCTGTGCAACTTACAAAACTCTAACTAGAACAGAAAGCAGCAGCGCTTCTCCTCAGCAACAAAGGCAACCATAAGCACATCAAACGTGTCCTTCACTCCATACACTGGCTTCCCAAAGTATTTCAAATGAAGTTCAAGGTCACAGTTGTTGTTATTTGTATATTATCACAGCACTTATGAGCCCTAGCCATGGACCAGTACCCCACTGTGCTAAGCGCTGTACAAACAGAACAAAAAGATGGTCCCTCCCACAAGGAGCTTACAATTTAAGTATAAGACAAGAGGCAGCAGTTGGCTAGAGACAGACAAATGGGGGAGTACCAGGAAACAATGATATAATTTTAGTCACCATGATAGACAGAGGTCTCAGCACACCAGAGGCTTAATCATTATCAAGACTTTTGTAGGCATCATGGCAAAGGAGCATTTAAGGAGGGATTTGAAGGAAGATGACAAGGTAGTTTTGAGGATGTTAACTAGGAGATCCTCCCAAGTATCAGAGCAGTAAGGGAGAAAGCAGGTGTTGATATCTCAATAACAAGTAAGAGATGGTAGGTCAGGTGAGGATAAGCCACGAGGGCTCTGAAAGTGTTGATAATTTGCTTATGTTTCATGTGATACAGAAGGTGGAGCTAATGAAGGAATGCAAAAGAGGGGTGACAAAGTGACAGGCCAGAAAAATAGTCTTTGCAGTAATATTCTGTATGGATATGAGCAGGGCAAGGTTGCATTTGTCAAGGCCAAAGAGAAAAGACGGTTACCTATCTTTTCGTAACTGTTGTTCTTCGAGATGTGTTGTTCACGTCCATTACACATTAGGTGTGCGCGTGTCGCGTGCATGGACGTCGGAAACTTTTCCCCTCAGCGGCTCCCGTCGGGCCGGCAGGGGTCCCCCCCCGCCAGAGCAGCGCCCCGCTCTAGCATATATATACACACCTGCTGGCCCGACCCTCCCTCGGTTCCTTCTTGCCGGTGACTCCGACAGAGGGGAAGGAGGGTGGGAAGTTAATGGACGTGAACAACACATCTCGAAGAACAACAGTTACGAAAAGGTAGATAACCGTCTTTTCTTCTTCGAGTGATTGTTCACGTCCATTACACATTAGGTGAGTCACAAGCTTACTATTGGAGGAGGGTAGGAGTCAAGCAACAATTGATTGAAGCACAGCCCTGCTGACCACCGCGTCCTCTCTGGTCTGATGATGGACTGCGTAATGGGCTGTGAACGTATGCACCAGGTGGCCGCTTTACAGATTTCCTGGAGTGGAACCTGCGCCAAGAAAGCCGTCGAGGATGCTTGGGCCCTAGTCGAGTGAGCCCTGATCGCCAGGGCTGGTACTTTGGCGAGCTCATAGCATGTGCGGATGCAAAGCACAATCCATGATGATAATCGTTGAGCCGAGATAGGCTGGCCTTTCATTCTCTCCGCAATGGCAATGAACAGTTGTGTCGACTTGCGAAATGGCCTGGTCCGTTCCAGATAGAACGCCAGGGCTCTACGGACATCGAGGGTATGCAGGCTGTGGTGGCTTGGGTCCGTATGGGGTTTGGGGAAGAACACTGGTAAACAAATGTCCTGCCCCATATGAAATTGTGAGACCACTTTAGGGAGGAATTTGGGGTGCAGTCTCAGCTGTACCTTGTCCTTATAAAAAACTGTATAAGGGGGTTCCGAAGTGAGGGCTCCCAACTCCGATACCCTCCTAGCCGATGTAATGGCCACTAGAAACGCTACCTTCCATGAGAGGTGCATGAGAGAGCAAGAGGCTAGGGGTTCAAAGGGTGGTCCCATGAGTTTAGTTAGGACCAGGTTAAGGTTCCATGTAGGGACCAGCAGGTGTGAGTAGGGAAATGCCCTTTCCAGCCCCTTGAGAAATCAGACTACTGTGGGGTTGGAAAATACCGAAAAACCCAACTCTCCCGGGTGGAATGCCAATATGGCGGCCAGATGCACTTTAACTGAGGAGGGGGCGAGCCCTTGATGCTTGAGGTGCAGCAAGTAGTCCAGTATTGATGGGATGGAGGCCTGCAGAGGCTGTATGTGATTAGGCTCGCACCAGTGGGAGAACCTCTTCCATTTGGCAACGTAGGTCGCTCTTGTGGAGGGCTTCCTACTACCACGGAGAATTTGTTGGACCTGGTGGGAGCACCTATTCTCCGTAGCGTTTAGCCAGAGAGATTCCACGCCGTGAGATGTAGTGACGGTAGGTTCGGGTGGAGTAGGCGACCCCGGTCCTGCGTGATGAGGTCTCGGTGCAGGGGTAGGGCAATCGGGGTGGTCAATGACAGTTCCAGCAGGGTCGTAAACCAATGCTGGCACGGCCATGCCGGTGCGATGAGAATAATCGCCGCTTTGTCCCTGCGGGTCATGAGCAGGACCCTGTGGATGAGCGGGAATGGTGGGAAGGCGTACCTCAGGCTCCCGCCCCATTGAATCGCGAAGGCATCTGTCAATGAGCTTGGGCTGAGATTCTGGAATGAACAAAACCGAGGACATTGGCTGTTGTCCTTGGTGGCGAAGAGATCCACCTGGGGAAAACCCCACCTCTGGAAAATTGAATGCAGGACGTCCTTTCTCAGCGTCCATTTGTGCATGTGGTACGACCTGCTGAGGTGGTCTGCTAACCCGTTTTGAATCCCCGGAAGATATGCTGCCACCAATTGGACTGAGTGGGCGATACAGAAGTCCCATAGGAGGAGCGCCTCGTGACAGAGGGGAGAGGATCGAGACCCGCCCTGCTTGTTTATGTAGAACATGGCGGTAGAGTTTTCCATCAGAACTGACACGCTGTGGCCTTCTATGGTAGCGTGAAAGGTCTGGCAGGCGAGGCGAACCGCCCTTAACTCCTTCACATTGATGTGGAACAACTTTTCTTCCCTGGACCATAAGCCCTGGGTTCGTAGGTCCCCTAATGTGCCCCCCAGCCCAGGTCTGATGCATCTGTTACTAGCATCAGGGTGGGCTGCAGTGCAGTGAAGGAGACCCCTTCGCAAACTTGCTGTTGATCGAGCCACCAGCGGAGGGAGTTCGACACCCGAGCTGGGATTGTCACAAGGGGTCTCTGCTGGGGCGATACGTTTGGGATAGCCACAGCTGTAACGGTCTGAGTCTCAGGTGGGCATGTCTGACTACGTGTGTGCAAGCCGCCATGTGCCCCAGGAGTTGCATACAGCATCTGGCTGTGGTTGTGGGAAATTGTTGAATGGAGGTTACGGCTCTTTGAATGGCCAGGAACCTGGAACTGGAAGACTTGCTCGTGCCTCCACCGAGTCTAGGACTGCCCCTATGAAGTCCAGTCTCTGTGTAGGGATCAGTGAGGAGTTGGGCACATTGACCAAGAGACCGAGCTTGTGGAACACATGTAACGCTAGTGCCACGTGGGAGCGAACCTCGTCCTCTGACCTGCCCGCGAGGAGCCAGTCATCCAAGTATGGGTATACCCACATCTTTCTTTTTCGAAGAAAGGCTGGCACCACGGACATGCATTTCGTGAACACTCGAGGGGCCGTTGCCAGGCCGAAGGGCAAGACCGTAAATGGGAAATGGTGTTGGTTGATGGTGAAACGCAGGAACCACCGGTGAGCAGGGCGGATGGCGATGTGAAAATACGCATCTTTCATATCGAGGGCAGCGTACCAATCCCCCAGATCCAGGGATGGGATAACAGCGCCAAGGGAGACCATGCGAAAGCGGGCCTTCACTAAGAATTTGTTTAGTTTGCGAAGGTCCAAAATAGGGCGGAGACCGCCTTTTGCTTTGGGGATAAGGAAATATCTGGAGTAGAACCTTTTCCCTCTTAGGTCTGGAGGGACCTCTTCCACCACCCCTGCTCTGAGGAGCGCCTGCACCTCCTGTATAAGGAGTTGCTCATGAGAGGGGTCCCTGAAGAGGGACGGGGATGGGGGGTGGGAGGGAGGGGGCGAGGAGAACTGAAGAGTGTATCCCACCTCCACCGTGCGAAGGACCCAACGGTCCGATGTTATACGGGACCAAGCACGGTAGAAATGGGACAAACGGTCCCTGAAACATAGGGGAGGATCCGGTATGAGGGTCGGTACGCTGTCCTTGATTGCAACTTCAAAATCCTTGCTTGTTGCCAGGCTGCAGCTTGCCTGGGCCTTGGCTTTGGTTAGGCGTGTTGTTTCACCTATGCCTGTTGTCCCTGCCCCTTCTGCGGTATGGTTCCTGCCTGGGGCGAGGGTGGTACTGTCTCTGCTGCAGAGGTTGGGGCCTAAAAGGCTTCCTCTGTGTCGCTGGGGTGTGCATTCCCAACGACTTGAGGGTTGCTCGGGAGTCTTTGAGGCTATGTAGCCTGGCATCCGTTTGGTCTGAGAACAAGCCTGACCCTTCAAACGGGAGGTCTTGTAAGGTGTTTTGCACCTCTGGTGGAAGGCCTGAAGCCTGTAACCATGCCGAGTGCCTCATCACCACTCCTGACGTGATTGTCCTGGCAGCTGCGTCCGCGGAGTCAAGGGAGGCCTGCAGAGAGGTTTTGGCCACCGCCTTCCCTTCGTCCACGATGGCTGCGAACTCGGGTTGTGAACCCTGAGGCAGGGAGTCCTTAAACTTGGAGACTGATGCCCAAGAATTGAAATTGTGCCTGTTCAGAATCGCTTGCTGATTAGCGATCCTTAACTGGAGGCCCCCGGACAAGTAGACCTTTTGGAATGGCCCGAGTCTGCCTCAGAAACCACGGACGGTGACCTTGAGGGCCACGGTGGTGCCGTGGAACGGTGCTAGTCCGGGGTCGGAGAGTGGTGCTTTCATGACCGGGACCGGGATCGGGAGTGGCGCCTTGTCGACCTGGACCAGGACCGGTACTGGTGCCCTCGGGTCCGGGAACGACTGCTAGTGGTCGGTCTTGGGGATCGCGTGACTGACACGTCCCGGTGCCTGTTTGAATAAGGAGCCGGGGAATGCTGGATCGGTGCCGGGCGTTTGCTAGGGCCGGACGCCTGTGAGGCTTTCTGCGCCGAGGGTAGCCAGGAGTCCACCGAGGCGGAGCTCGACCGGGATCGGCGCCGTGAATGGTGCCGAGATGATGACCTTGATGGGCGCACCAATGCCGGCTTGCCTCTGGATGGCAGTCTCGGTGTCGGCCCCGGATGCTTGTCTTTGGCCAGGAGGGGGCTCTCCGCGGACAATTCGATGAGGTCCTTGCTGCCTCAAACATGTCTGGCGAGGAGGACTGTTCCAAAAGCTCCTCCAGCCCTTCCTCCTCACTCGATGCGCTTATCCCGGGGCTCGACGGGCCTTTCGGCGCCGGAGCCACTGGCACCGGGATCTGTCCTGGGGCAGCAATGCCCTTGGGCGCACTCAAGTCCTTCACGGGCGCTACCTTTTTATGTGGGGAGCGTCCTCAGGCCTTGGGTTGGCCCTTTGATTTTGTCGGCGAAGACGACCGGTGCTGGGGGCGGTCCTGTTGTTTCGGTGCCGTAGGCTTACGGTGCCCCACCGGTGCAGGATCACGAACTGATGCCGGGGCACTCCGCACCGAGGCTGACGGTGCCGCGGCCGGATGAGTCGAAGCGGAGGGCTGTAATGCAGCCTCCATGAGCAGCTGCTTAAGCCGAAAGTCTCTCTCTTTCTTAGTTTTGGGCTTGAAGGCCTTACAGATCTTGCAGCGCTCTTTCTGGTGTGATTCCCCCAGGCAACGGAGACAAGAGTCGTGGGGATCGCTAATCGGCATAGGCTTGCGGCACGTGGCACAAGCCTTGAAGCCTTGGGTGTGCAGCATGCCCCGCCACCCAGGGCCGGTGTCGGGATTTAACCAAACACCTAAAACAGAAGAGCTTAACTATCTTCTAAAGAACTGATAACTGCTAACATTAACACTGATACTATTAACGCTAAGGGACACTCTCAGGCGAGAGATAAGAGTTGTTCCAACACCATCACGGACGGTAAGAAGGAACTGAGGGAGGGTCGGGCCGGCAGGTGTATATATATGCTAGAGCGGGGCGCCGCTCTGGCGGGGGGGGACCCCTGCCGGCCCGACGGGAGCCGCTGAGGGGAAAAGTTTCCAACGTCCGTGCACGCAACGCGCGCACACCTAATGTGTAATGGACGTGAACAATCACTCGAAGGAGGAGGATACTGCAGTAATCGAGATGCAAGATAATGAGATCCTGGATGAAAGAATTTTAGCTGTGTGGATGGATAGGAAAGGCTGATCTTAGAGATGCAGACAGAATCTGTAAGTTTAGACATAGCCTGGATGTGAGGACATACAGAGAGGTGTTGAAGGTGACACCAAAATTATGGGCCTGAGTGACAGGTGGGAAGGTGGTACTGTCCACAGTGATCAAGAAAAGAGGTAGTAGGGAAGGATGGTGGGGAGGCTGGGAGGGAGGCGAGATTTAAAACTTTCTTTTAGTCATATATAGCTTGAGCTGACAGCTAGACTATCACAAGATGTGAGAGACAGGCTGAGATTTTAGTTTGGACAGGAGAGAGGTCTGGGTAGAGACGGTAGTTGAATTTGTATTTGCAGATGAGATTACCCAGCGATAAGATGTAGAGGGAGAAGAGAAGACCAACAATAGAGTCCTGTAGAGCCCTGACAGAAAGTTGGGGGAGAGGAGGATGAGAAGGACCCTCCAAAGAATATGCTGAAGGAGCAACTAGAGAGGTAGGAGAACCACCAGGAAAGGACAGAGTCAGAGAAGCCAAGGGAAGCCAATATTTCAAGGAGAAGAGCACAAGTGAAAGAGTCAAAGGTGGTTGACAGGTCAATGAAAATAAGGATTGAGTGGTGGTTCTAAGATTTGGCTAGGAAGAGGTCGTTGATGATGGTAAGAGTGGTTTCAGTGGCGTGAAAGAGGCAGAAGTCAGATTGAGGAGTGTCTAGGATGACAATGCAGGAGAGGAACGGCAACAACAATCAGACAGCAAGTTCAATGAGCTTAGAGATGAAAGGGAGATTTGGTGATAGCTGGAGAGCCAAGTGGGGTCAAGGGTGTTGGTATTTTTTTTTTTAAATGGGAGACTAAAGCATTCTTGCATTGTAAGGAAAAAGATCCAGAGAGGAGTGAGAGACAAAGGAGAAGATGAGAGTGGACATGAGAGATCTGGAAACAGGATGGGGTCACTGGGGCACGTGTAGGAGTTAGAAGAGAAAAATAGACAACTTTTGTGTCTATGGCAGGGAAAAAGGAGACGAGTGTGGTAAGAAAGAAAGGATACCTATGCAAGGGGAGGAGGAAGGTCACATCATATTATATTCAAGGTGTTCCATGGCCTGGCCCTACAATATCTAGAAAACCACCTAAAGCTCCAGGATGAAGACTGACAACTTTGCTCCTCTAGAGCAATGGAACTCTATATAATGAGGGTTTAGCTTATCTGCGAAGGAGACAGAACTTTCTCAGTGGCTGGTTCTGAGACTGTAGAATGAACTTCCCCAGGAACTAAGGACCATCACAAACCTCACCACATTCCACTCCAAGTACAAGGCAAATTTCTTTGGCCCTGCCTTCTCTATCAAATACAATGCAACATGTATTTAAAACAAAAAAACAAACAAACAAAAAAACCACCTACCGAAACCAGACATTAAATTGTACAGGCTTCTCCCCCTGAGTACAGGATGAGAGAACAAGACATGTGACAGGTGTTAGTCACTTTCCTTAAAAAATACACTACTAGAAGATACTCAGATGCTACAGTGATGAGTGTGGCATTAGAACGTACAGGGAACAAAATAGCATAGACTAGGTATACTAGAACTCAATGATCCCTCCTGGACTTCAAGTCTATGAATCTATTGAATTGGTTGGCATTTGTGCTCTCAAAACAGCATGGAACCTTTTGCCTTAGTTGAACACATGTACTCTGTAGATTAAAGAATAGCTTCTCATTTTTTATTTTATTTTGCTAAACATTTAAAGTAGCTCAAAATTGCTCCTCCTCAGAATGAGATGAATTCGAAGCACTGCCAGTCACTAGCCTCATCCATAAACTGAGACTGTTCGTTCTGCCAAACTATGGGGTAGTTTGAAGGATCATATGCATGCATGCATGCCATCTGGCCCTGCCCACATCAAAAAGGGATGTGTGCATGTCTTCACTGCAGCATTGTCTTCCCAACTCCTGGACCCACAGAGGATCCATCACAAGTCCATAGATCAATATGTAAGGAGGTGGAGGAGGATCAAGGGTAGCTGTATTATGTTGTCTATGGTCCATGTTCATTTTGCATAACCATCCAACCCTGGCAACATAGCTCCATTGGCACTATGATGCCATGGAGATGAAAGTCAGGGGGTGCTGAAGCCAGTGTGGCATCACTAGAAAATGCAGATGGCCCTGTGCTTTCAGTGCATCTAGGTAGTTTTGCAGGGTTTGGGGGCCTTTCTGATCTTCCTCCCTGCCCCCAGAAAGTACTATCTGGCCATATGGGTGGAGGTTGTGAGATACTCTGCTGCCTACCAGGAACAAAGCAAAGTTTCACTGAAGAAGTGAAGTGCTCTATTTCTTTTCTACTGAATCCTAACCTACATTCCTGAACGCTATGGCTACTACTAACACCATTATTATATTTAACTTAAAAGTGTAGGTAAAGGGAATAGGCACAAACATAAATCTGATTTGGAACTACGACACGACTACAGGCTGTCACCTGTAGAGCCATGTACTGGCATGCAGAGATCCAAAACTCAGGCTGATCCTTGCTTCTAATAAAGGCCATAAGGTGTGCTATGGAGGAAAGGCATTCAGCCCTGGAAAGGTTGGTGGAGAGAAAAAATGAGGGAAGTGTATCCTATATTGTTCTCAAACGCCCTCCTAACCAACCCAGGTGAAGTGCATTCCAACTTCAGTGGGTATTATGACCAGCCTTCTACCAAAAGGGAGATTGACTCAGTGGTTCTGTTTGTTTTAAAAAGGAAGAATCTCAAAAGTCACACACACACACACACACCCCTACTTGTTTGATAAGGTTGTACACAATTAATAATGCCATTACCTAAGCTTAGCCAGACCACTTTAACTACTGAAATTTGTTTTAAAATCCTTACATTTATTTTGAAGTTTGAATAGGTGTTTTTTTTTAAAGTTGCAATTAAAGGCACTACCATTTAAATTTAGAAGTTATAATACATAATTAAGGAGAATTTTAGTATATTTCTTTATATATGTGAAAACCTGAATATACTCTGCTGGTGTAGTTAAAAAAATTTTTTTTAGATGAAGAGATAGATTGGTGATTGGACAATGTTTGTAGTTCACTAATTTTTTTGTGTGTATCATAGAATATCAGGGTTGGAAGGGACCTCAGGAGGTCATCTAGTCCAACCCCCTGCTCAAAGCAGGACCTAATCCCCACCTAAATCATCCCAGCCAGGCTTTGTCAAGCCTGACCTTAAAAACCTCTCAGGAAGGAGATTCCACCACCTCCCTAGGTAATCCATTCCAGTGCTTCACCACGCTCTAGTGAAAAAGTTTTTCCTAATATCCAACCTAAACCTCCCCCACTGCAATTTGAGACCATTACTCCTTGTTCTATCATCTGCTACCACTGAGAACAGTCTAGATACATCTTCCTTGGAACCACCTTTCAGATAGTTGAAAGCAGCTATCAAATCCCCCCTCATTCTTCTCTTCTGCAGACTAAATAATCCCAGTTCCCTCAGCCTCTCCTCATAAATCATGTGCTCCAGCCCCCTTATCATTTTTGTTACCCTCTGCTGGACTCCCTCCAATTTTTCCACATCCTTCTTGTAGTGTGGGGCCCAAAACTGGACACAGTACTCCAGGTGAGGCCTCACCAATGTAGAATAGAGGGGAATGATCACATCCCTTGATCTGCTGGCAATGCTCCTACTTATACAGCCCAAAATGCCATTAGCCTTCTTGGCAACAAGGGCACACTGTTGACTCATATCCAGCTTCTCGTCCACCATAACCCCTAGGTCCTTTTCTGCAGAACTGCTGCCTAGCCACTCGGTCCCTAGTCTGTAGCAGTGCATGGGATTCTTCCGTCCTAAGTACAGGACTCTGCACTTGTCCCTGTTGAACCTCATCAGATTTCTTTTGGCCCAATCCTCTAATTTGTCTAGGTCCCTCTATATCCTATCCCTACCCTCCAGCATATCTACCACTCCTCCCAGTTTAGTGTCATCTGCAAACTTGCTGAGGGTGCTAACCACGCCATCCTCCAGATCATTAATGAAGATATTGAACAAAACCGGCCCCAGGACCGACCTTTGGGGCACTCTGCTTGATACCAGCTGCCAACTAGACATAGAGCCATTGATTACTACCCGTTGAGCCCGACGATTTAGCCAGCTTTCTATCCACCTTATAGTCCATTCATCCAGCCCATACTTCTTTAACTTACTGGCAAGAATACTGTGGGAGACCGTATCAAGAGCTTTGCTAAAGTCAAGGAATAACATGTCCACTGCTTTCCCCTCACTCACAGAGCCAGTTATCTCATCACAGAAGGCAATTAGGTTAGTCAGGCATGCCTTGCCCTTGGTGAATCCATGCTGACTGTTCCTGATCACTTACCTCTCCTCAAAGTGCTTCAAAATTGATTCCTTGAGGACCTGCTCCATGATTTTTCCAGGGACTGGGGTGAGGCCAACTGGCCTGTAATTCCCCGGATCCTCCTCCTTCCCTTTTTTAAAGATGGGCACTACATTAGCCTTTTTCCAGTCATCCGGGACCTCCCAAGATCGCCACAAGTTTTCAAAGATAATGGCCAATGGCTCTGCAATCACATCCGTCAACTCCTTTAGCACTCTTGGATGCAGCGCATCCAGCCCCATGACTTGTGCTCGTCCAGCTTTTCTAAATATTCCTGAACCCTTCTTTCTACAGAGACGGCTGGTCACCTCCTCCCCATACTGTGTTTCCCAGTGCAGTAGTTTGTGAGCTGACCTTGTTCGTGAAGACAGAGGCAAAAAAAGCATTGAGTACATTAGCTTTTTCCACATCCTCTGTCACTAGGTTGCCTCCCCCATTCCGTAAGGGGCCCACACTTTCCCTGACCACCTTCTTGTTGCTAACATATGTGTAGAACCCCTTCTTGTTACTCTTAACATCCCTTGCTAGCTGCAACTCCAAGTGTGATTTGGCCTTCCTGATTCACTCCTGCACGCCTGAGCAATATCCTCCCTGGTCATTTGTTCAATCTTCCACTTCTTGTAAGCTACTTTTTTGTGTTTAAGATTAGCAAGGATTTCACTGTTAAGCCAAGCTGCCATATTTACTATTCTTTCTACACATTGGGATGGTTTGTTCCTGCAACCTCAATAACAATTCTTTAAAATACAGCCAGCTCTCCTGGACTCCTTTTCCTCTCTTGTTATTCTCCCAGGGGATCCTGCCCATCAGTTCCCTGAGGGTGTCAAAGTTTGCTTTTCTGAAGTCCAGGGTCCGTATTCTGCTGCTCTCCTTTCTTCCTTGTGTCAGGATCCTGTACTCGACCATCTCATGGTCATTGCCTCCCAGGTTCCCATCCACTTTTGCTTCCCCTACTAATTCTTCCCTGTTTGTGAGCAGCAGGTCGAGAAGAGCTCTGCCCCTAGTTGGTTCCTCCAGCACTTGCACCAGGAAATTGTCCCCTACGCTTTCCAAAAACTTCCTGGATTGTCTGTGCACTGCTGTATTGCTCTCCCAGTAGATATCAGGGTGACTGAAGTCCCCCATGAGAACCAGGGCCTGTGATCTAGTAACTTCTGTTAGTTTCCTGAAGAAAGCCTCGTCCACTTCATCCCCCTGGTCTGGTGGTCTATAGCAGATTCCCACCACGACGTCACCCTTGTTGCTCACACGTCTAAACTTAATCCAGAGACTCTCAGGTATTTCTGCAGTTTCATATTGGAGCTCTGAGCAGTCATACTGCGCTCTTACATACAATGCAACTCCCCCCACCTGTAGGAGGGCTGGAGTGGGAAATAGCCACAAGAAAGGCCACTTTCAAGAAAGAATAGTTTGGGGAAACTAGTAACAGAAGTTCCAAGAGAAATGAAATTAAGAAATAACAAAGAAGGATTGTATTAAGGATTTTATCATAGATTCTAGGACTCGAAGGGACCTCGAGAGGTCATCGAGTCCAGTCCCCTGCCCGCATGGCAGGACCAAATACTGTCTAGACCATCCCTGATAGACATTTATCTAACCTACTCTTAAATATCTCCAGAGATGGAGATTCCACAACCTCCCTAGGCAGTTTATTCCAGTGTTTAACCACCCTGACAGTTAGGAACTTTTTCCTAATGTCCAACCTAGACCTCCCTTGCTGCAGTTTAAGCCCATTGCTTCTTGTTCTATCCTCAGAGGCTAAGGTGAACAAGTTTTCTCCCTCCTCCTTATGACACCCTTTTAGATACCTGAAAACTGCTATCATGTCCCCTCTCAGTCTTCTCTTTTCCAAACTAAACAAACCCAATTCTTTCAGCCTTCCTTCATAGGTCATGTTCTCAAGATCTTTAATCATTCTTGTTGCTCTTCTCTGGACCCTTTCCAATTTCTCCACATCTTTCTTGAAATGCGGTGCCCAGAACTGGACGCAATACTCCAGCTGAGGCCTAACCAGAGCAGAGTAGAGCAGAAGAATGACTTCTCGTGTCTTGCTCACAACACACCTGTTAATACATCCCAGAATCATGTTTGCTTTTTTTGCAACAGCATCACACTGTTGACTCATATTTAGCTTCTGGTCCACTATAACCCCTAGATCCCTTTCTGCCGTACTCCTTCCTAGACAGTCTCTTCCCATTCTGTATGTGTGAAACTGATTTTTTCTTCCTAAGTGGAGCACTTTGCATTTGTCTTTGTTAAACTTCATCCTGTTTAACTCAGACCATTTCTCCAATTTGTCCAGATCATTTTGAATTATGACCCTGTCCTCCAAAGCAGTTGCAATCCCTCCCAATTTGGTATCATCCACAAACTTAATAAGCGTACTTTCTATGCCAATATCTAAGTCGTTAATGAAGATATTGAACAGAGCCGGTCCCAAAACTGAAAGGATATTAGGAAAGCGATTATGATAAATCAGTGCTTAGTAGACATTATAAAGTTGATATCAGTGTTTACAATGTACAGTCTTACTTTTATGAGTTTATAAATCAGCTACAAAATTTGCTCCCCCAGGCTGAAACCTGGCATAAGGGTCTGAGTTTAAAGTATGGAAAGAAAAAAGAAGCAACTCCTTACCCTCCAACAAAACCCAGCACCCCAGTTGAAAAAACACCTTTTTTGCCCTCTTCTCCTTTTCCTGCTGATTCTTATATTTGTAAAAGAGGACTTAACGTTTTTTTTTACCCCCTAACTCAGTTTCCAAGCACCTTGAAACCACTCCCCCATGGTGAACCTAAAAAAACAGAGTTGAAGCAACTGTTTGTCTTTCCTACCTTTTTGATTTATAACTCAAAGTAATAGGCCAGCTCGTCTCCTTCCATCACTGACTTTCACCTCCTCTGCATGCTCCCTTTCTATTGAACATTGTAGATCAGGACTTTTTGGCTCCCACAAATAGAGTACAACAGTGTTGGTTCCCACTGCAGCCTGTTCACATTGCTGTTTTATGTACTATGTTTTATTTATGGGCATTAGCAGGGCCTAAGCCATGACAAGTAATATAAAAGAACGCTGCAATATTGTCTGAACTCGCCATTGGCATATTATAGTAGGCAAACAACAATATTTTTAAATAAAATAGTATATTATCTAATCTTGATTTGGCGTTTTTTAAATTATATACGAAGTCAAGAGAGAGGAAGCCTGGTAAAAAGAAGATGCCCCGCTATTTTTGTCTTTTATATGTGGTGACATGGACTCACTTAATCTCAATTTTTCCACTGAGACCCATGTAATTATTGTTGGTCTTGATATGTGGCAATTTCTGCTTATAGCAAAGACAAGAATCTATAATAAAAAAGAAAAACTGGAATGTGTAGATGAGTGTCCCAAAGGTTTCCTCGATGACAGGGAATTGGCTGATTATACTGCCAAAATTATAGAATGTAAAGTCTGCTTTCTGAAATGAGAGTTTATAATACACTTGTTTTGGCTCTTTAAAATCCAGCAATTACCTAAACCTCCCTGAGCTCTTGGATACTATTATGCTGAATAAAAATCTTGTCATGGGTCTTAAATCCTGGCTAGCCTTGGCTGCTCTCTTGAGGGGTCTTAAGGCTGATTCAATGCCCTTTGAAGTCAATGGCAAGGGGTCCATTGAATTCAGTGAATAGTGCATTAGGCCATTAATGAAATAAACAAGTTCTTTTTTTGACTTGCTCCAGAACATGGACAACAACTAGATAGTCAACTCAGCAATCCTGCAAAATTCTATTGGGTATCTACAACAACCTCTACCTAAACAGTCAATGAGAAATAATCTGCTTTCTTGCAATTAGGCAGTCATGAGCAGACAGATATTTTTATAGGACAGGTTTAAGTTTTAAAGCAATTCTCAGTTTAGATGGCCAACAACATCTAAGTGGAGATTCCCATTCATTTTGCATGATGCTGTTTAAGATTGGATTAACTGAGATTCTGAAGGATTTTGAACCCCTAATTTACTTAAGATTTTGGATTTGTAACATACACCCCTCCATACACAGCTTAAATTATATATATGTGCTTGAACACACCAATATATTTAACTTCCTTTTCTCCCCCCAGAGTAAACAGAACCATCCCCTAATACAATCTATCAATTAATTATCCATTCCCACAACAATTTTCCTTTCAGAGGGTACGTCTACACTTACCTCCGGGTCCGACGGCAGGCAATCGATGTTCTGGGATCGATCCCGGAAGTGCTCGCCGTCGACGCCGGTACTCCAGCTCAGCGAGAGGAGTACGCGGCATCGACGGGGGAGCCTTCCTGCCGCGTCTGGACCCGCGGTAAGTTCGGACTAAGGTACTTCAAATTCAGCTACGTTATTAACGTAGCTGAATTTGCGTACCTTAGTCCGAAGTGGGGGGGGGTAGTGTGGACCAGGCCTAAGTATAGATTACTTACTGAGAACTATTCCTCTTTATGGTACTTACATTTAGATTTAACAATCTGTAGACTATCCCTCAACACTTTAAAAACAGAGACAATCTGTTGGTCCTCTGTGCCTCCCTTGGTATCATTTTTCTCGAGAAGTCTATTCCATCTCTTTAGATTTTAAATAATCTCCTCAAATGATACCCAAAATATGTGAATTCTCTGAAAATGCTTTTGGTATGGTGAATATAATGCTACTCTTTATGAGTGATCCAATTCCCATACAAAAAAGAATTGGGTGTTTTTAGATGTTCTTTTGTACTTTCTCCCACACACTTTTTAAAAGAATGTTTGCTATTTGAAATTCTAAATCCTGATCTGCCCATCCCATTCTCCCCGGACACTACAAATTGGAGGTTGGGGTGCAGGTCATGATGGTAAATAAAAATCCTGTTATGTCTTCACAGGGAATAAATATCAAAACATGATATTATATGTATTTATAAAATGTATTTAAGAAAGGTAATTCTTTTTTGCTATTTTACATTGTGTTTACAGGCACCAGATTAGGTAATGGAATATCTGTGCCCCATATGCAGCTGTCCCAAATTGGCTAAATACTATGGAACCATGTTTTGTCAAGTGATACTGAATCAGTTTAATTTTGGTATCTAATCTTTTTAAACAGGACGATGTATTTATTTGGCTTTAAAATGTCATGATATTTGTTTTTGTTCTGTTAGAATATGAGCAAAAACTAATTTAGCAATATCTAACCTATTACATTTCATACCTCCTCAAAGTGCATGTCACCAGCAAATATTCCACGTTCCATTTATAAATTCCTTTTGCGTACCTGATTACAGTATTTTTTCCACAGCTAATTAAAGGGTCAGTGCAGTCTTTAACCCTGTTGAAATTCATTCTTTAGTTTTACTTTTTATTACACCTCTATAAAATGTTCTGTTTACAATAGGTACCGACTTGTTCTAAACAGACATCTTTTATTAAGTAGTCCAAGGGCAAAGAAACAGGAAACTGAGTGTGAAACAGATATCATTACAGCTTAATAAGGTTTGACCAAGGGGCGGACAACTTTAATTTAAAAAAAAAAAAAACTGTTGGGGTAACACAATATAAAGAAATTAAGTTTATATGAATAAAATTATTTTATTTTATCTTGCAACAAAATCATTTTGCATGATATTCTTACCTAAAGAATGTGCAGCTGTGGTTTTGGAGCTGAAAAATCGTCCAAGTCCAAGATCTCCAAGCTTTACTACCCCTGTAGCTGTAATGAACACATTAGCTGGCTTTATATCTATGAAGAGAAAAACATTTTGCAATATGTTAGCAATAAAACCTACTGCATCATCAATAATACATGTACTGAGGCTTGTAGTTTTGTTAAATGTTAATCAAATCAAATGACAGTACTGTTTAGAAAATCTTTTAAGCATTTAATAAAATGTGAATTTGGGATTTTAAAAATTCTAATTAACTTTTGTGGCTATAACTCAAGTTACTTTTATTGGTTGTGCTTAATTCACTATAGCAACAAAAACTGAGCAACGAAAAACAACAAATAAAACAAGCAACACATAAAACAGTTTTAGCTCTAAAACTACAAAACATGAACATGCTGATAATAGCTACTGTTATACAAACTATTTAAGTCTTAACCCTGACCTTTGGAGACAACAGCAGCATTTTTTAAAAGTACCTGACACTAGTCTCCTAAATAAGTTTCACCTGCTTTTTTTTAAGTGTCAAGTACCCTCAGCTGTCACTGAGCTCAAGAGCAACAGCTCAACAGTTCAAAAGCAGAACTTTTGAAAATCAGGTCAAGTTTAGGTATGAACATAACAATAGGCACTCTTCTTTAAAAAAATCTTGACCTGCATGTTCTTAACTTTTGCTGGAAACATGGAAAATGCTAGTATTCAATGGGTTAATGACAACAGCATTTAACTTACTTAAGGTTCCCTATAAGACATGCTTACCACGTGTGAGCTTTCATCTCCTCCTTTCCACACACTTACTATCTCAGACTTTTGGCCTTTCAATACATGCATGTGTAAGAGGATAACCAGAACAGTAATTTGCAGGGGTGGCTGGTAACTAGGTACTGATGGGTCCAAGTGTAGTTTGTCTACTGAAGGGTGCATGGGAGGACTTAGGCAGAGGTGGAGTTTTTTCCCCAACCTATGAGTCTCTATAACAGATGGTGATATGGAATTTCAGGCCTATGAGGGATTAATTTCAGATTAACTCAGAGGCAAAGTAGTTCATGCATCACTTGTATCCTGCAGCCACTGAGAAGGAGGACTCCAAAGGACAGAAGCAGTCTAGACCTGTTCCTCCAGGTCTGCATAGGTAAGTGGATGAGGGAGAGGACAATAAAATGAATTAACAAGGGTAGGAGAGGCTCAGTACCTCACAAGGAGAGCTGGACGCTGCTGGTGCACACTATTAGGCAAGAGGATTGGAAGCAGTAGGGATGAGTGAGAGAGAGTGTAGGCCAATGGCTACAGGAAGATAGAGGAGTATGACAGTGGAGGAACATACAGGAGAAGGTATGCATGCGTATAAAGTGAATGGGTGGTAAGAAGAGGTGAATAGGTGGGGAGTCTTGGGAGAGAGAGTGGGAGGGGATAGGAGGGAGAGAGTTGAATGGAGAGTAGGCACCAGCAGGTGGAAGGGGGAGTTGGGGAATGAGAGGTTTCTGGCACCTATGCCCCATCACTTATTTTGATCACCAGACATCATTAGTGATTTGCCTGATAGCACCAAATCCATACCATACCAAAGGAAGTCTGTAGCCATACCAACATCCCCATTACATTACTCCTGGGGGAATTCTGCGCCACTGCACATGTGTAGAATTCATATCCCCGGCAGATTTTTTTTTCTCTGCAGAAAATACATTCTGCTAGGGAAGCGCTACAGTTACACCTTTCGCGCATCAGGGGCTACTGTGGTGCCAGAAGAGAGGGCAGCTGGCTCCAGGCTGGAGCCGCCAGCCACAGATAGGGAGGAGCACACTGGCTGAGTTCCTCACAGCACTCTGCCCGCGGGGCCAGGTGAAGGGGCTCGGGACATGGGGGGGATGGACAGAGCAGGATGCGCAGGGGCACTGGGGGGGGTCACATAGACTGGAGTTCAGAAGGGCGACAGCATTGAGCCAGGGGCTGAATAGGAGGGGGATGCAGGGCCACATGGGGACAGGGGGAGGTGGGTGGCTGAGTAGGGGTGCAGAGCCACATGGGGACAGGGGGAGGAGGGTGCAGGGACAGGGTAGGACAGGTGGCTGAATGGGGGTGCAGGGACATGAGGGGGAAGGGAGTGCAGGGACACACAGGGACAGGTGCAGATGTGCCTGACTGAATGGGAGAGGCTAGGGGTCAGCATGGGGGAGGCTCCCCAACTCCCTAACATTTCCCCCCCCCCAAGAAAACCCCTGTTCCGTACTTCTCCCACCCACACCCAACAGCCCTCCAGGTTCACTCCCAGGCTCCTTCCCAGCAATTACTTCCCTCTGAGCTCCTCCGTTACCCCGACTCCCCCAAAGACTTTGCACTGCTTCTGAGGGGTGTGTGAAATACATTTCTGGATTGTAGTTTAAATTATTACTCAAAGTTCGGTATTAATATGCCTAGTAAGGAATTTATTTGTCAAAAAACACTTCCTGAATCTTTTTTGTTGTCTCTATTGCTACAGACATACTTGCTGACAGGTATTTTGAAATAAATTACCAAAATAATTGAAACTGGCATGATTATATTGTTTTGTTTTGACGTATAAAATATGCAGAATTTTAAAATATTGTGCGCAGAATTTTTAATTTTTTGGTGCAGAATTCCCCCAGGAGTATCATATATCTTTTCAAAGGAAATCCTTTCTATTTTTAAAGTTACTTATAAAATACTGCAGTAACATACACATTGTGTTAGTTACTTGTCAAAATTGATTCTTTTAATATCTTATTTGGTATCATTTGCATTGAACCTGCCAAGTTCTCTCATATATTTAATACTTGTTAAAGATGCAATATCTATGATCCTATGTTACCTCTATGCATGACACGACGAGAATGCATATGTTCCAATGCACTGCACAGCTGAACAAAGTACTTCCAAACTGTCCTTTCAGGAATCAACCTCTTCTGTTTCTTAAAATGCTTTATAAAGAAAACAGAGAAGTATTGAAAACTTATTACACAATTAACTGAGAAAATAGGTAAACTCTTAATTAAAAGCTATTAAGACAGAGCTCACTTAATCTGAGCAAAAGTTTCTAGGACTATTTCCAGATATGGAAGTTCAACTTTTCCCTGAAATATTAACATACAATATACCAGCACAGGACGTGCTGACATTAATCAACAAATAAACACTATACTGAATATCAAGCTGTTTAAAATAAATCCACAGTCCTAAGAAAAGTTCATATGTTTATTTAACAAAGTTACATTTTTCAGAGGAAAAAAAGCCTCAGTGGAAGGAAATGAGGGTGGAATGTTGTAGTACAGAATCAAACTGCCATATAATGGATAAAGGCCAGCAGTAAGGAAAAGTTACTAAAGGAATTCTCAAAATAAAGAAGTTTTTCACCACCAAAATTAATTTCTATAGGCTTTTATTCTCATGAGCCTAGAACAAAGAAAACAAATACCAAGGATAGACATTCATAAGCCATCAAAATTATGTAACTCAATTTTAGAAGCCATGAAGTATGTACAATTGGGAACACAGGAACTGTGTATGCCTAAGAATTTAAAATACGTCAGTCAGTCAATTTGCCTCTCCTGTTCAACTTTTTTCCAGTTAAACAGCTACACTAGGTAAAATTTAACAATGGTCATCTCTTTCAAATACTGTATTCAAGGGTGGCAAATAGCTGCCGAGTTCTCCATAACTGCATATTGAGAACCCATAACAGCCAATTCTAGAACATGAAAGTTTGACAATTTTAAACTTTGCTGCCAGAGGTGGGTAGGCTTAAATGAAAACTTCCCCAGAAGTCTGCTGTTTGTCTATCTATACTTGAGAAATACATTACATACTTAGTTTGATATGAAGGGTAAGCAAATTAGAAAAATCTTTTAAGGGATGCTAACAGTCATATAGTAATCAGATCCTCTACTATTAAAAACAAAACCTTACAAATTATGTCAATAAAATACATATAGTATCAGCATTACACTTGACAGAAAGATCATGTACAGATCAGTTATCAGTGCTGTAAGGAAACAGTGATATTTTGTTCAGTGTCTTAAAAAAAAAAAAAAAAAAAAAACACACACAGAAAAACTGACTCTGTAGATATGTTGTTGCCTTAGGATGCAGCCTAACATGAGAGAGCCCGGTATTATTAAAATATCAATAGCAAAATATACTGGAAATACAAGAGATCATAAAATTTCACCAAAAATAGTAAGTTTAGTTCAAGACTATTTCAATATAAGTTTTTATTCAAATGAACCAATGTTTTTAAATCAGTTCTTTAACTATAACTTTCACTCAGATTTGGATTCAATCCAAACAAACACTGTGTATCTGTTCTCCCCAGAGCTGAATTTGCATATCAGAGGATTGTTTGATGTCAACAGGAAGATGGAGACCAGGTTTCTTTTCATTTATAAACAAATACACAATACCATGTAAATATACGCACATGAAAGCATACTGCCTTGATTCAAAATGAATTCTGAAAATTATCATAATTATAACTATGTACAATAAAAAAAATCTTCAAAATGTTCTTAAATAAACTGAACTTTAAGTACAAGCAAGGATGAAAAATTCACAAAACAAAAGTATGCAGATTTTTTTGCATCTTATCCATAAAAAACCCTTTAAAAGTATAATTCACAATGTTTGTAAAAAAATAATTTTCTTTTAATATTTCATTCATTTGCCAGCTACACCATTGTAGCACACTGTATACAAAATTCTAAAGAAACAGCTTCAGAATTCCAGTGATTCAAGCATTCCAGTCATTCATATAAATATGTGAAAGTGAATTGCTTTTGCGGTATTCTGACCTAACTAAAGTATGTTACTTTTGCATGACATTAACATACTCCTTTCTGAGGTCATCACTAATATTAAGTTGTTATAAATGTGAACTTTGATTTATTACTCATGTGAAAAGGATGGCATAAACAAATCTATCCGTTCTTTAACTAAGCATTCTATTCAATAAAGGAACAAATAATGTTATTTTCACTTGCTTACACTTAAAAATAGTCCAAGTCTTTTAAAATAAATCTTCATAATATTATTTTGAGGGGTTATCACCTTATTTTTTTTATTTCTGCCGTATTCTTAATGTTTCCTTGGTCTGCTGTGCACCAAGAAACAAAACAATGACTGAAAGCTTGGGATATTAAAGCAAACTGATTTCACAAAGACACCAATTTCCAAAAAAATAGCCTGCTTTTAGGGAACAGCTTTAATAAGAGCTTTGGTTTCTGGGGAAGAGGAAAACACAAAACCAAAATGAAAAACTTTTGCTCACAGCTTTACCTTTCCACAGGTCTATTTTGTGTTGATAAAACACACGATCCACTTTGTTATGTGTATCTTACACTGTATGGCATCTTTTTCAGCATATTTAAGGAAAAAGAAGAGGCACAATAGCCCTGTTTTAACATTTGGTGATCCTTCTAGCCCTTCTTCCTTTTCGTTTTTAAACATTCTATAATGTGAAAATGCAATTGTTCTGATGGTGGCACTGTTGGCCATCTCCTACGGAAATGCCAAAGTACAAAGGACATGGACACAAGAAAAATACCTCAGAACTGATCTCAGCTAGTGTCCGCACCCACTGCCCCTTTGGGAAAGCAGTATTTTAAAAGTTATTCTGTGTAAAAGTTGGACCCCAGTGTGGATTGAGCCAGAAAAAAATCACTTATGCTTGTACTGCAGGACTGGACTCTGTTGCAAACCAGAGAGTTTTCAGATAGCCTGATATCAGAGTAACTGGGTAGCTCAAAGTGACATGCTGTATAGCCATTGAATCCAAGCAGCACTTATTAGGGGCATGGAGTGGCCACGTGGAGGGCATAACTGGTAGCCGAGAGGCAGTGAAGTGTTCTCAGGATGTCTCCTTGTGCCCACCCCCAGTTTTTTTGCAATCATACCACACCACCACCACTTCCTCCTCAAAAATTGAAGAGAATTTACTGCCCCAAAACATCAACAACTAAGAATTGAGGTTGACTGGGAATGCCTTGTACCCCTACAGAATGTTAGTTTGAAAAAAAAAAAAAAAGATCAAACAAATAAATGCACCTATACTTAAATCTCTGAAAGGCAGGAAATAGCAAGTTAAGGTACAAAACCAGCCCTGCTTCACAACCTTAACTCTGCCCTTTTCAAATGATGCCCCAACCCATCCCTGACAGACATTGTAGCACTGTCTCCTTCCAGATGATATGGAACAATAATACAATAGGAGAAACTGTCAGAGCATATCCTCACTAAGGCAAATTTGAACACCAGGTTGCTATGCCTGGCCTATCCTCAACCACTGCACCTATTCTGCCCAAATCACCCCAAAGTTGTTGGATGTTACCATCCCTTGACCTTTGTCCTAAGGATTTCCTCTGCATTATTACCTGTAACCTGTAATGCATGGTCATGTATGCTATCAGACTGTTGCGACCATTTGGGGAATCTGCCTGTATAATTTATGAATTCTTTATGAGATTATGAACTCTCTGTATCTTTACCAAGCTGAAAAATCCATTTTGCACGTGAGGCTAGTTGTCCTTCCAACTCCAGGCTGGAATTAAATTCTAACAGGGGTAGGGACAAAGCAAGATCTAACACCAGTGAGTAATTTAAGTTAAATGCAAGACCAGTAAAATGTAATAGTGGCTAACAACAGATTGGCTCCCAACCAGAACTGGTTGATCACAGGAGAAGTCATCTGGGCTACAAAGCCACGTGCTAGTACTCTATGATGATCTGTCTGAGGGACTGGAAGATTATAAAAAGGGCAAAAGCTACTCTATTGGCTCTGTTCTTTGGGATCATTTTTTTCCAGGTCAAGAAGAGGGCAAAGCACCCTAGCATGTAGGGGGCCTGATGAGGCAGGGTACCCTGCCAACCTTCCTGAACACAGATGGTTCCCCAAGGTAATGGTGAGCTAGTGAGGGACTAAGGCATTGTATTCAGGATATTTGTGGTATTTTAAATGACCTCTACTCTCTTGTGTGGCATGTGAGTAAGTAAACGAGCAATGATGTCAGAATCTGTGCAAATATGTGTATGTGTTATATGCTTCACAACTTGCTATAGGTCTCCCGAGAGAGTTAGACCAGTAAACCATCAGGCTCACATCTGGAGTTCTGGGTGAGGGCATGTTTAAGCAAACAGGGAAGTCTGAGAGGTCAACACTGAATACAGGCTAGGCCTCAGGAGGGGATGCCAGACAGAGGGTCTGTGCCCAGTGAGTGTTGCAGGACCTAAAAACTGGGATAATGGCTGTGCTCCACTCAGGAGACTTAAGCACCTGGGGACCCACCGGCTAGGTTCCCTCAAAGCGTCTAGTCAAGTGAGGGCCCAAGCGGGAACACTTGACTGGGACCTCGGACGACTGTTTCAAATCCCCACAGCAATAATAGAGCATGCTCCTGTACTTGCACAACTGACATAACTCAACACAGACATGAGGAATTCATGATACCTTTGGCTGCAAATGCACCTCTTCTCATATCACAGCATGAGTTATGGCAATTGGTTGCAAGTAATCCTTGTATCAGGCACAGTGAAGGGCAGTTGGAGTATATGTAGATGAATGAGAATTCTGTGGGACAACACACCACATAAAGTGGCATCATTTAGTCATTCCTCATGTCTGCTTATTATAGGACAGCCTAGCTGAAACACACTTACAGTATATCTCCTGTGGCTCTAGCCAGCCCCAGGGGCAGAGTTAAGGTTGTTGTGCAGGCCTGATGTGTACTATAACAATCTCCTGGTTTTCAGACATTTAAGTGTAAATGCATTTGATATGCTGTATGCGTTGGAGGTCATCCCAACTTGGTGTTAATTAAGTTCTAGGGCAGTGAATAATAATATTGACTGGTGGGGTTTGAAGTGGCTTACAAAGCCCTTCAGAGCAAGTGATAAGTGGCATTCAGCCATTCCAGTCTGACAGCAATTCCATGACTGCTGGACATGCCCACCTCACAGAAACCCTCACCGCCATCAGCTGTGTCATCTGCAAGCTTTATTAATGGATTTTTGTTTCCTTTAAGGCCATTGATAAAATACTAAATATTACTAGACCAAGAACTGACCCTTGCAAGGCTCCATTAGAAACCTTCCACTCACTGAAGATTCCCATTAACAATTATGTCTTATGATGTTAGTTAGCCAGTTGTTAAGTTTTAAGGAATGTGACGGACTATGCATTACCTGAAGTCTTTAAAATGAGACAGATTTCTTTCTGAACAAAACATGCCTTAGTTTAACCACAATTTATTGGGCTCAGTGAAGGAGTCACTGGATGAAATTCTCTGACCTGTGTTATGTAAGACTGTCCCTTCTAGCCTTACTATTTATGAATCTATAAAAAAGGAAAATGAGATTTGTGACACTGTGTTCCTGCTGCCTTCTTCCTCCCTCCCTTCCAATTATCTCTGGAGTCCCTGCAATAAGGTTTTGAACTGAAACTGCTCTCAGCTTGGCCTTCTCCTGGCTAAGTCTAAGGACCTCTTCTCTATACTCACCCTTCTTGATCTACCTACCACTTCTGACATGGTCACTCCCAGCTTCTCTCTCCCCTTCTGTACCATTATCTCTTCCTTGGGTTTTCTTGACCCTTTGACTCCCCTAGTTCACCTCAACCTGTTCCCACTTTGGGAGAGTGCCTCTGGGCTCTGCCCTTGAACCTCTTCTCTCCCCAGGCTTTATTCCTGAAGGGACAGAGGATCCAGCTGGACTTTTTGCAGGACTGAAAGATGCAAATTGCTCTGGGCAAAAACTGTCCAGAACACAAACTTCTGAGAAACGGACTTCATTATTCAGCCTTCCTTCTTCCTGTAGCCCCAACCCCAGCTTCACAAATTTCTGAAACAGTCATAGGGGCCTGTGCAGCACCAATAACCTAGCTGTGGCAGCAGGCGCCCCCTGCTGAAGAGTTGCCAGACTTGACTGTTCCCCCTTGTTACTGGAAAAACACCAGGCAGAGCTACAGGTGATTCTGGGATAGACTCTAGTACCACCATTCTCCATTTTCCTATAGAGAGTGGTAGGGAGCAGACCTAGGGAGAAGCAAAGGAAGGATTTAAAAAAGAGTAGGATGAAATACTGATGAGCAAAGGAAATCTTAGCAACATGTGTTTTCTATAGAAAAGAGTAAACATGATGTGGGCAACAGGGAGGAAAAGAAGAGATTGCAGTAGTCAAGACAGCTGTGTGGCCAAAAAGGAAAAGTAAGATTTTAGAAGTGTTTTGGAAGAAGCATTGGCATGATTTGGACACTATTTTTAGTGTGCAGGGCATGGGAGAGGGAGTGATCAGAGATTAATCCTTATGTTATAGACCTGGGTGTTAAGATCAGAGTCCCACTTTGCCTGTAGATGCTCCATTGTAGGTTTGTTTTCTGTATTTTTAAAAATTATTTTATTATTGTATTACCATGAACCACATTCTAATTTTGATATCATTTTATCAGTAAGGTAGCATTCTAACAGATTTGCCTGGGTCTCATCAGTTCTGGAATTCAAATTGCCTACCATTGGCATTGGAATCACAGTTTTTCCGACCAACATCCCTGGATTTCCTGTCCAAAACAAAAACCAGAATTTTCATCCAAACCTAAAGTCACTTCTCCTAGCAGCATGGATCTCAGCAGTATTTGCTAAACAAAACAAAACAAAAAGGTTGCTCATATTGTAGTCCAACATTTAAAGAGTCTCAACTGACCTAATATTACAACTAATACAACAAAGAGAATCTTCTGCATATACTGGACACCTGAGAATAGCAGCTGTTGCTATCTAGCTAATAAATTGAACGTATACAACAGAAACAGCTACTTTATTATACATGATTTGACAAATAAGTATTTATTAATTTTCTTTCATTATTTATATTGTATTAATTTTTCCAGCATCTAAAACTAACTTTTTAGAGGTATTTCCATAACAAAATTAATCAATAATATTACATTATATATTTCTTTGTACTTTACAAACACCTTTTACTGATGTTTTGTATACTCAGTTACTGAAATACAGTACGTTTTTCCCCCAAGTCCAGGAGACAGCGCCTCTGATATGAAATACTTCTCTCCTACAGGAACTTAATACATATCAAGAAAACTTACAACAATAAATTATTTAACTATAACAAAAAAAGTAAGTGGAACTGTCAATTGCGGAATGGAAAATAATTACAAATAATTAAAAAAAACAGAATTTCTTAGTATCACTGAAAATAATAGATTAGACTAATACAATGCATGCAATAGCATCTCTGGAAAGAGCACTGTTTAATGCAGATGAGATGGTAAACTGCAATCAAATATGATCTTCTTTCATAGATACATATCCCAAATGAAACACATTAGGCCACCCTTAACGTTCATAAAAATCCTTATAAGAGATAGGGAATTCTTTAAAATGCTTTAATGTTTTCCACTTTTTAACATATACAGATTCTTCTATATGCATAGTGTATAAAAATACTTCAATAAAAGGAAAAAGTTTATGCCCCTTTTTTCTTGTATTTGGCACTAACTCAAATGCTACTGACTCATCGTCCTTCATTACCTTCAAAAGTCTATATAATCTGTGAGGGCCACTCCATTTCCTTTTTTCCAAAGCCTTGAGACAGACACACTCTAGTTTTCTGAATTTAACTATGATTCCTGAAAAAGTTTCTGACTGACGCTCATTTTAGTTAGATTTTCCAACAGGACTAATCACTTTTGCAGTATCAATCTCATTTACTATCTTTCCCTGAAGATCAGTCCGTCCATAGTCACTCAGCTCCACTGATGTTTTAAATCACTCCTGAAAGCAAAAACTTGTTATGTTAGAGATGGATATCATCTATTGAAAATAAGAAGTCTCGTCTTAGAGCCAAGAAGGTGAAATTTCCAAGCATTGTATCATTTTAGTTCTCTCTGCAGATAGACTCAGCTGAGCCACGGCTCCTTAAAATATATAGCAGTATGTCCAAGTTCAACAGTTCTTGTTTACATACAACTTTTCTTTCCACTAAATCCCCTTGAGGAAATTGGTACATCATCAACTGGAAGGAAAGTTCTTGTTATAAATAATTATATATGATTCTTAATAAAATCAGTGGCAAAGTACAGTAAATACAGCAGGCTCCCATCCTAACCCTATCATATTTGGCTTCATAAAAAACCCAAGAAACCCTCCTTCCCCATTCTCAAAGTGTTTAGTTATACAGCATAGAATTACTACTGACATTGAAATTTTTTCACTTCATTAAGTGATAAACAGTATAGAAGAGCTAGTAGTAATTCTGCTCAAATTATTTTGCATAGAGCATTTTGAACATGGAAAGCACTAAGAACTATTTTTCCAACTCCTTAAAGATGATATTCAGGAAGCAAATTAAAGTTCTAGGATCTGGGGACAGATGCCCCCAACAGGTTCTGACAAAATTAAGTTTCACTCCAAACAGTTTCTAACATTTCTAGATACAAAGATGACCTTCTAAAGATAACTGAAGCAGCTGGCCCTTTTGAGTCTGAAAACAGGTAAGTTTAAACAATAATTCTAAGAGTTATGCATTGCCACACCACATATCTGGGCTATTGACACTAAACTATTTAAATACGGATTATTTTAGCAGAAAAGTGCTAGTATGATTATTCATGGTTACTGGATGCAGTGGTGGACATAGGTGATGGCAGATTCCTCCTCCCCCCCCCAAAGACACAGCCAAGGCTACAGGGAAAATCTACGCCCTTCTCCTCAGCATGCAAACACACCTTTAACAGAGTAAGCTGCTACTCCTGACCTTGCTCCAGTTAACAGCTCCAAGAATGGAGAAGCATTCAGAAGCCTGTCATGCTTCCAGGTAACACAAGGGTGGGAAGTGGAGGGCTCACTGGAACACAGCCTGCTGCAGCTGCATTATCCAGCTACAGTTGGCCCAGGGCCTCCCACCTACCTCTCCCACCTACTACCCCCCATTTTCACTGCCTGATAGCTATGGGTATGTCTCCACTGCAATCCAAGACCAGCGTTAGTAGAACTCAAGTTAGCAGTCCCTGGGTTTATTAACCTAGGGCTTAAGTGTGCATGCACATTCATTTATAACCCCAGCTTAGGAATTGTTGAACCCTGGGTCTCAACATGGGACTCCAGAGTCTAAAGTGCATTATGTGGGCCCAAATCCAACCACCCATAATCCCGACTTTCTAGCACCCTTCCAAAATGTGACCTATCTAGCCCTTTGTGGTGTAGTGGGGGAAAACTTGACTGTCCACCAAATTTGACTGTCCAGAGGACAAAGGAAGTTGGCTTGTGTGATTGTGGAATACTTTTGGTGGACTCCCAGTGCACAAGTCCAGTGGAGATGCATCTACACTGAAAAGCAACAGGACTTGAACTGTGGGTAGGGTTACCACCTGGCTGGTATTTGACTGGCCTGGCCGTTTTTTTTTTTGTTTTAATGGATTTGCCAGTTGCCAGAAAAATAATTCACATTCAAGTATATAGTTAAAATACAGAATCAATGTAATTTGGGAAAAAATAATCTCAAGGAAGAGGGCCATAAAAAAAGCAGCTTTAAGAAACATGACCAAAGAAAGAAAATTATGTAACCAATCTTATCTATATGTGTTACCTCTCTAGATACTATAAGTGGCTGTTGAAGGTGGCGGGCTGTGGAATTGACTTGAGGTTACGGGGTTGCAGTGGGCTTGGTGTGTGTGTGGTGGGAGGGGGAGCTTGCATTTCAAAGGTGGTAACCCTAACCATAGGTCCTGGTTTGACTCAGGCTCAGACCCTCCACCCTGTGGGACCCTGGGTCCAAGCACCGGGTTGGCGTGATTTGCGTATACATAGAAGGGGGGTTAGGCTTGAGTCTGAGTTTGAACCCTGGGCTGCAGTCTAGACTTACCCTGTGACCCATTCATACTAAGCTTGTTTCATGAGCTTGTCTCAACTTTCAGTTTTACTAGTTTTGGCCTACTTCCATTTTACAAGCTTTCATTGCTGACCAGGGCTGTCGAACACCCAGCTGGATTGATGTATTTACATGGTCCACATGACAGATTCCAATCCTGCACAATACAAACTTTCATTTAAAAAGTGTTTCTAGCCCTCATGGTTGAAAAACAATCTATCAAATGTAACTCAATGCAGAGCTAATCTTCCCAAGTCTGCAGACAACCTGAAACAATGACTCAGAGGTGTGAACTCCTCTGACCTGTATTAATCTCAGTGATGTTGCTCTAAAACCCAATGAGGACACTTCAATGCAAATATTAAATATTTAATTGCTGATCATTGTAGAGAATGGCATGCAAAAAGTGGTGAGAGCAAAGCCCATTGGGGAAGGGAAGGGAAAAGAGGGAAGAAAAGAGACAAGGACAGGGAAGAGGAACAAAGCTAGAGATGGGAGAGAAACAAGGGACAAAAACAGAGATGGTCCTAAAGTTAGGGATATTTTCCCAATGAGTTACGCCACTAGGACATGGAATAATAAACAATGGTAATAACCGAAAGTGTGTTGTCTTCATAGAAAGACAAACATAATTCACAGCATGAAGAATTGCCTCTGACTCACCCTAGCCCAACACTAAATGAGGGAAATGATATTCTATGGTCAGATCACTGTCTGGCAGCACCATCTCCCTGAGCACACTCCACTTCCCAGTTAATCTGAATGGTTCAAGTGTGACTCTGTAGGCGGAGGATACACAGAGTGAAGGACTGATGGGGGAATAGGAGAGAGGAGCAAGAGGTTGAGGTGAAGACGAATGAGAGAACACTGGAGGAGATAGAGATATTATGGGGAATTAATAAGGAGGGAAAGTGACAGAATATGGGAAAAGAAGGACAAAAATTATTAAAAACACAATATGGGATAAAGAGGGAACTAATAGTATAGGAAAAACTACACTAAGGGAGAAGATGATGTAAAAGATGGAGGAAAAAAAGTGAGGAAGTTATATTGTAAAAGGAAACAAATGTTGAGTGAAGAACTGAAGCAAGGCAAACATAGCAAGTTACGGTTTGCAGTTTTGATGTACATGTGTGGGTCTCAGGATTTTACAGTGACAAGACAGATGAGGTCATATCTTTTATTGGACCAACTTTACTGGCAAGAGACAAGGTTTTGAATTTATGCAGTGCTCATCTTCAGGTGCAGGAAAAGTACTCAGGGAGTCACAGCTAAATACAAGGTGGAACACAACATAAAGCACTGTGAGCATTGGAGAGTTTGAAAAAAATTGTCCATGCCAAAAATGGGACAAATGTCACAAATCTTAAAAACAACAAACTGTAAACTGAAAATAAAAAAAAAAATTGGTTTGGGTCAACCAAAACATTTTGCTTCAGTAATTTCCAATGTGTTTCATTTCAGTTTCAACATTTTCTTTAAAAAAATTTCTATAGATTAACTTATTCAAAGTGAGAAGTCATTTCAAACTGAAAAACTTGAATTTTTAATTTCTGAAATGTCAAAAATAGGATTCTTCAACAATTCTGAAACTTTTTCAATGAGGAAAATTAGTCAAAACAGACCTTTACCCAAAAAAAACTTGAGTTCTGACAAATCAGCATTTTTCAATGGAAAAATATTTTGTCAAAAAATTCCTAACCAGCTCTCTAGCAGTGACTTCCTTGTTAATATGACCTTGCCATCCTTTTATCCCAGAATATCAGTTTAAAATGTGCAGTAATAAAGAGGTGGACCTTGTAGTACTCTCCTGGTCTTAGTGCCCGGACCCACCTCCCCTGTGTTGCCCAAACCCAGAGAGAGAGAGAGAGAGAGAGAGAGTCTACACTGTAATGTAAGCCTAGGCTTAATGGGACTTGAGTCAGCTGACCCATGTTTGGGAACTCTGGGCTTGGGCATCTACACCAGGGGCGGGCAAACTTTTTGGCCTGAGGGCCACAGAAATTGTTTGGAGAGCTGGTTAGGGGAGGCTGTGCCTTCCCAAACAGCCAGGCGTGGCCCGGCTCCCACCCCCTATCTGACCCCCCCCTGCTTCTCGCCCTCTGACACACACACCCCCAGGACTCCTGCCCCATCCAACAACCTCTTCTCCCTGACTGCCCCCAGATTCCCTGCCCCAACTGCCCCCCGCCGCCCCATCCAACCCCCCCTCTCTCCTTCCTGACTGCCCCCTGGGGACACCTGCCCCATCCAACCACCCCTTCTCCCTGTCCCCTGACCACCCCCAGAACCTCTGCCGCTGACTGCCCCCCTGCCGCCCCATCCAACCCCTCCTCTCCTTCCTGACTGCCCCCGGGACCCATGCCCCATCCAACCACCCCTTCTCCCTGATCGCGCCCAGAACCACCGCCCCCATTCAACCTCCGTGTTCTTCGCCCTCTGACCACCCCCACCCCTATCCACACCCCTGGCCCCTGACCACCCCCGGAACTCTCCCGCCCTCTATCCAACCCCCCTCCGCCGCTCCCTTACCGCGCTGCCTGGAGCACCGGCAGCGGTGCCGCCCAGCTGGAGCCAGCCATGCACCATGCAGCAGAGCGCACCGGGTCAGGCCGGGCTCAGCAGCTGCGCTACCCCAGGAGCTTGCAGCCCCGCTGACCAGAGCATTGCGCTGGCATCGCAGTGAGCTGAGGCGTGGGGGGGAAAGAGGGGCAGCAGGGGAGGGCCGGGGGCTAGCTCCCGGGCCAGGAGCTCAGGGGCCGGGCAGAACGGTCTCACGGGCCGGATGTGGCCCATGGGCCATAGTTTGCCCACCTCTGATCTACATTGTATTGTAACCCTAGGTTAAGAATTTTCAGACCTGTGCGCGAACCTAAGGCTCTGGGGTCCACACTGCAGTGCACAGAACCAAGTCAAAGTAACCATATCCCAGAGTCCCTAGCGCCCCATCCATTGAAATGTGACGACCACTAGCCCATGGTGCACTGTGGGGAAAATTTACTGCCCAACCTGCATGTTATCAGGAAGCAGCTCTCTTTGCAAAAGGCTCAATCAGTTCGCTCTTCATTGCAAACCCAGGAGGCTCTCTGATAGTGTGCTTGCAGATCAGTGACCAGAACAGAATGGGTTAATGCTGACCTGAGCTGCTGTCGTTTGCCAAGGTAGGGGCAGCTTTTGTTTTCAGTAGAGTGGATTGCAGATTGTTGGGATACAGAGGACTAAAGAAGATGTCCAACAGAATTGTGCAATACTTCTGGATGACTCCCATGACCTGAATCAAGTGGGACTTGGCTACACTGCAAAGCAACAGGTGCTGGACTCAAGCCGGACTCTACAATCCTGCAGCATTCTGGGACCCTGGGTCTGAGCCCTGAGTTAGCCCAATTGTAGTGTAGACACAAAGAAGATTAGCCTTGTACCTGAGTTTGAATCCTGGACTTACTGGGTTACAGGCTTACATACCCAGTATGTCTACACTGTACTGTAAGCCCTGTGTTTGAACTCAGGCTCACGCCTAACTCCCCTTCCATCCACACACAAACCATGCCAATCCAGGGTCCCAGGAACCATATGAGTGGAGGTCTGAGCCTGAATCAAGCCGGGACCCACGGTTCAATCACTATTGCTTTGCAGTGTAGATGCAGCCCCACTGGACTTGTGCTTTTAGTGTCGATCAAAAGTATTGCACAAACCCATGAGACAACTTCCTTTGTCCTATGGACAGTCAAGTTTGGTGGACAGTCAAGATTTCCCACACTGCACCACAAAGGGCAAGATAGGTCACATTTTGGGAAGGCACTAAGAAGTCTGGGATATGGTTTGTTGGACTTGGGCCCACATAATGCAGTGTAGACTCTGGAGTCCCAAGATTGGACCCAGGGTTCAACAATTCTTAACCTGGGGTTATAAATGAGTGTAGACGCTCAACCCCTAGGTTAACAAACCCAGGATCTTGCTAACTTGAGTTCTACTGACCCTGGGCTTACGATGCACTGGAGACATACCCAGAAAGAGTGGTAGCAATAAAGAGGAGTGAACTGCCATTAGATTTCCCTGTCCAATAATGGCGCATGAGGGCAAGGGGATAAATGGCCAGCACATTAAGACCCCTTTCCCAAGACAAATGTTTACTTCCTTGGGCTGCAATGGTAGTGGGTGTCCCAGCCAGTCACCTTCCCCAATCCCAGAGAAGCTTCCAAACTTGTACAAGCACAAGGCAGCCTAGGTTTTGAAGAGACTTCTTTACGGCTTCTATAAGAGTGTGCAAAGAAAGTCAGTAGAGCATAAGGAACTCAAAAGTCATCTGGGACCCGAAAGAGATTGGAAACAAGCCAACTCAGTGTACAAGCAGAAATAAGAAAAAAATATCTATTTTAGAAAAACACTTTCTATGAAAATTAAAGATAGAGAGCATTTTTTTTTCTATTATAAAAGGAAAAAGTAACACACAAAAGGATATTACCGGTACCTTAAAAAATCTTAATGTCAAAAATTGGCCTGTGTGGTTCATAGCCCCATGTTTTCCATTCATAAAAACACTGTTAATAAAAATATATTAAGCTTTGTTCTATAATTAATATAGCCTATGGTACAGTCTCCTAATAGTATTTGCCTCCTGAAAATACTGTTTAAAAAATAACTAGACAGCTTTTAAAAACTGAACACAAAAAGCTCAGAGTAAAAGGTGACACACGTTATACATAAAAAAAACCCTCTCTACATTAAGACAGACTGTACAAAAGCATGCTATGTTTTGAAGTCTTTGACATTTCTCATAGACATCATTTGACGTTGATGCCCAATCACTTTGAACTAGAAAACATGGGCAGTATAGTAAACCATAATCCAAATCCAAATCCATAATCCAAAGATTCACAATTCTTAGGACTGTTGGCATGGCTTGTAAGTTTATTGTTTTATCAGGTCAGATAGAGGTCAGCAAAAATCACAGTAATTTTCAAGGCTTTTATTTACAGTAGAGCTTCAAATTTAAAAATGGATAAAATCTGAGGTTTTGGAGAAAATTATAAATTGAGAATATGATGTTGAACTATATTCTAAGGATCTTTGAAACAAAGAACTGTAAATATTATGACTAAAGGAAATTCTTCATACCCTACTCACAAATTTATTCAAGAATCATACTAATAGCAGGAAAACAAATACCCTTAATTAGCTATTATAATTAAGATTTAAAACCCCAATGTTACACTGATTATTTTTAACTGGAAAGAAGGTCAGAATAGGATTTCTGGGACTCTGGAAAGAATACCAAATGTCTAGATAATAACTTGGACTTGGGCACATTTTCTGAGAGGAAACATATGTCACTAGAATTATTTCAGTTATTCAGCAGAAAATTAAAATTTACAAGGACAAAGAATTCATTTCTTTCCAAATGCAGAAAGCCCACTGTTCACCTGGAACCTAATTTTGTTCATTTTATATAAGCTTGTAAAACATTTGCCTCATTTTACATGGATGATGTACTGGATTCACTAGTATCTATAAAACTGATATTGCATTTTAAAATTGGAAAAACATACACAAGTATTTTTTTAAAAGTAAGAAAGTGCATATGTGATTTTTTATATAGTCAGGATTATATTTCCTATTTTAAGAGATTTGCTAACATATCTGTGC
This sequence comes from Emys orbicularis, assembly GCF_028017835.1. NCBI lineage: Eukaryota > Metazoa > Chordata > Testudines > Emydidae > Emys > Emys orbicularis. Next base: position 45,591,892 of record NC_088690.1, read on the forward strand.
TTTATATTGAGAATGCATGCTTTGATGTTTATTTATGATGTATGGTGATTTACTTTTTTATGGCCTGTTTGACACACTTATTTAAAGTTTGTATTTTTAATGTGTTACGAGAATTTAAATGAAATAGTTTTAAAATGAGTATTGGCTTAGTAAGTATCTTGATCAATGATTTTCTAATTATTTTAATTTTTTTCTTACAGCAATTTTTTCACAACAGATATTTAATTTATCTTGCACAGTAGAATTATATCTGTCTTATTTTAGACACTTAAAATCATATCCTTTCAACACTTTATTAAAGGCCTTACTTGTTTTCAACAATTCTTTTACTGTCCTATTTAAATAGTGACTTTCTTGCTTCAATGCAGTTAGAAGGTGTGCTATTTTTCTTTAAAAATATATCCAGTTACAGCTCTAAAAGGTAAGCAGTAAACAATTGAACTGTCACATAACATCATGGTTAACAGAAAAAAGAAGAAGGGGAAAGTATGGCTATTAAGAAAAGGGAAAAGTACTCTGCAGCTTTGCTTTGAAGGTCATCAAGACTAAAACCTGTCGTACACTTTAAGGCGAAAGACTGTGTGAGAATTAGAGACCCCAAAAAACAACTAAATCCAGCATTTTACATTCAACCTGAGCAAAAAATATTTTAAAAAAATAAACTATGAAATTGTGTAACAGATTATGAGATATTCACACAGATTATCTCTCAGATAGGTTTCTCTGGTAAAAGTAAACAAGTTCCACAAACATTAAAATGGAGATTGAGCAAAGGAAGTGGGAAAGAAGAATATAGCTTTATTACCAATTTAAGATACACTAAGAACTGAGATATCTAACAATTAAAAAAGCAAATGAACTCCAATTCAATTAGACTGATAGTTATTACAGATAAAATTATATTGGATTTCAAATTCTATCGTACACCACTTTGGATTTTTTACCCTATGTTTGGGGAGCACTTTATCATACAGCAGCCTTAGGTGTTCAATTATCACTAATTGGGAAATACTGAATATCTAGACTATTAATTAATTACATTTGTCAGGATGCTCTGAAGCAATTTATTATTTACTTGTAAAAATGTTTGATGCAATGGTATCCAGAAGTCTAATTCAGGAATACAGAATAGCAAGATTTTTTTTCTTTCTTCCCTCACCCCAATTCAACAGTGGATTTGCAATAGTGTGGTATATTCTTATCTTGATGTATGATGATTTATGTTTGTCTGTTCCTACATTAGCTGTAACTCATTCATGCACATCCGTACAACATTTGAGCATTTCAATACTGCTAGCACCAAGTGATTAAAAATCATGTCATGGCACTCAAAAGTATGGATTGGCTTAAAAATAATGACTTTTTAATTTTACACACACACAATTTGGGAATCTTTTTATTTATCTTCTGGGTTGGGGGCCTTTACAGCACTGTCATGGGGTTTGCTCCACTCACCGCTGTGGCACCGCCTTGTGGTTGGCTCATCTGGGGATTAGCTCACCACTGGTTTGATGCCTCCTTTTGCAGTTTCTTTGCCCCTTGTCCCAATCTCTCACTTAGCAGCCTCTCTCATACTCCACCCATTGCAGTGCTTCCATTTCGTGGCTTGGCCCTCTGGCCAGGTCACTAATTTCCTCTTGTCTGGGGTATCAAAACTTCTCTAACCAAATTGCCTCAGGCTGTTTTCAGAGTCCATCACTCCCTATGGCTGGTTGGTGAACCCACGCCTGCCCTCTACACTGTTTTCCAGCCTAGGGACCTGACAATCAGCAGCTAAGGTCAATGCGGTCTCACCCTTGCTGCTGTTTCGCTATGGTTCTTCCTATTCCTTTCTCTCAACCCTGAGAGTGACTGCTGCTTCTCTCCCTCCGCAACCTCTTTCTGCAAGCCCAACCTCTTCTTATCAGCTGGGCTTCAGGTTCAGCTAGGGGTGTATATCGAGCCTACACCTCACCTCATCCTGTCAAGTAGCCACTTCTGAGCCATTTTAACCCCTTCGGGGCGGTATGGGGTGAACATACCATCACAGGTACACTTGGGTCTCTGTTTTCAAGGTTCTTCCTATAATCATGCAGGTTAAAACTTTTATTTAAAAAAAAAAAAAGAGTAAGCTGAAATTCTCATGTAATCACTGAAGCGTTAAGAAAACTACAAAATATCATGAGACTTGTAAAATCATGAAAGTTGCCCACACTAGTGTTTGCACCTCAGCTTGTCTAGTGAAACACAGCAGTGAGAGCTTCCCTGGTCAATACAGATGAATCCTAATGTATCAGGTGACTTTCCTCAGTTGCCTATTCACTGAAGGCTTAAAGTGAATAGCACTCACATGGGAAAATATTTTTAACTGAGGACCTCAATGGTACTGAAATTGAACAACAAGAACGTAGTCCTTTACAAAAGGGAAGTTAAGAAAAGCTCACCCCAATGACTCCTGGAAGAGGAGAACAACAGAGAGTCAGCGCTGGGTTGTGCTATGAGCTGTGGCGATAAGACTCTGTGCCAGTATCCTGTGAGGTGGCAGTGGTGTCAATTAACACACAAGTAAATTTTGTATAGTGCTGTTTTTCTTGGTGATTAATTGTTGGCTGTGTGTTGTTCAAACTTTGGTCATTTAAATTTTCAGTAACATACTTCTGTACCCTCATTGTGGCAAGGCACTTAGCAACATGGTGCCCTGTTAAGGGCTCCTCTTTGCCTTCGAATAAAACTGACAGTAGCATGATGCCGTTCATATTGGAAGCCATGGTACGATTTCTCCTTCACAGAACTCATTATTGCATTCCCCCCCCCTTAAGTGACAAGACAAACACACTCACACAGAAGCTTTGTCAGTTTTTCCCTTCTGTTATATATCACTTATTTTTCAGACTATTTTAGAAGTATTCCCCAAAACACACCCCTGAAAACAAACTAATACCAACTGAACAGCAGCCTATCAAGTAATTTCTCCCACAAGCAGTACGAAGACCGAGTGCATCGTGACACCTCATACATATTTAATGATAGCCTGATAGGCTGTCATTAACATCAAACAGCAATCTAGGTTTGCTACATTAAACATGATTCCTGTGTTAAGAGGACATCACAAACTGCCTCCAAGATTTAGATACTAAGAAATGCCCACCGACTTGGACAATGTGTAATTAGGCCAATTGCACTGAGGGAGACATTAGACACATATTGGGTTAAAAAAAAAAAGCTTCAATGGGTCATAAGACCAGACATGCCATAAGGCAATCTGTCATAGAATACTCATATTAAGAAGTGTGTCAAATCAGAACATTCAAAAGAAAAGACAAACGTTCCTTTATGTTGTATGAAGTGTAAACGTACAGAATTAATAATTCATGGCACAGAAAAAAATATATCAGATTTGGATATAAATATTAACGGGACACAGTCAACTTGTTTAGACTACAATTTTGACCGTCCTATCTTAAAACTGTCAGTCTAGTGAGGAGCAGTCTTCAAAGCATAGAAGTCAATTAAAAAATACATTAATGTGAAAAAATTAAAATTCTCTGTTCTTGTAGGACCTACACAAAACAACGCTTTTCTGCTTTGTGTTCTGCTGGGGCAGAGCGAGCACTAATTAACTAGCATACTTGATTCCCAGAGTTGTGCTGTGTTGACAGCAATCATATTGGTGTACACGTAAGAAAGTAAACCAAAATGACATGTTAAATCCAAGATCCAGAGGTGGGGGTAACAGGATAGGAATGTAAGAATAATCAACATTTGACAAATTGAAAGGTAAAAATGTCATGTTGCCATGGAGTGATCTGTGCAAGTTGCAGAATTTCTCTTGGAAAAAATATCTAGACTAGGGCTAGTTGCAGAACAATAAAACACAATTTATAAAATAGTGAACAAATACTATACAACTAGGTATATAACTGGTCAAATATTGCACAAAAAAGGTATGTTACATATTTTTTCAACCCATATGAACCAAAAAATTCATCAAGTACTATATTTGTTGAATACAATTTGATTAATTAAATCATTTTAAGAATCTAAAGAAATGTTTAACCATCTCTGGAAAATGATGAAATTATTTTAAATAAGCTGTTGGAGACTCTCAAAGGTTTTAAAAGATATACTCATGTCCAGTCGTCTCTGCTTCTGATCTTGTTAAATAAAACATTTGAAGACAATCTGCAGCAGTCATTGTGCTAAACAACCAAGAAAATGGTCAAAATATGCACAATTTTAATTTAAAGCATGTATTTACAGATGAACTGTAAATATGAAATGCATGAAAACAGAACTTTCAAGAGAAAACAATGAACATCTATTATGGTGGCAAATAATAGACAGGAAGTGGCATACCTTACTCTCACCCCCTACTAATAGCCTCACTTCTTTTTGAGCCCCAGTTCAGCAAAACGCTTAAGTACCTACTTACATACTTAGGTGCTTTGCTGAATTGGTTGAAATAGGTGTTTCTTTCACTAACCACTAACTTTTTCTAAATGATTTCGATAAAATGTATGCAGAAGACCTGAAAATAGTGTTGGAATAAAATGACACTTTCTTTCACTGAATACACTGCTCTACAGCCAAAATGCTTCTGAAATAAATGTAGTCAAACTTTACTAATTCTGGGTCACTAATTCATAAGTGAGTTATAAAGGGAAGGGATCTCAATTTAAACCAGAAATGACTAAAATACATCTTTGACTGGATCTATGAATAAATCTATGACTGGGTTTGGACAGTACTTGCTTTTTAGGCAAAACAATGAATGATGCAATCTGAAGCTGGTATTGCGTCATACATTATATGAATTGCATCATGTTATTCCTAGAAGTCATGGATGATGCAATCATAACGAAGCTTACATCACTCTGCTGAACAAATTGCCCTATATCAGCTCTAGAAATCATACAGTGTTGTGCTCTCTTATTTGTCAGTGTTTGATTTTGCAAAGGGACACATTTCTGTTTAGCGAAAGTGAGCAGAGATGCCTCGTACTTGTGTGAACAGTGCAGATAACTTCTGCTATGTTTGTGGTGACGTGACTTTTGCATCACAAAAGCGCAGTATAACCACTATGGTTAAGAAAGCCTATCACCTTTATTTTGGCTGCAAAATTGGAGATCAGGACAAGAGGTGGGCCCCACACATATGCTGCAACACTTGTGCAACAAATCTTCGCCAGTGGTTGAACAGGAAAAGGAAATCTAGGCCTTTTGCAGTGCCAATGATTTGGAGAGAGCCAACAGATCATACTAGCAATTGTTACTTTTGCATGGTGCCTCCAGTTGGGAAAGGTGTGTCAAAGAAGAAAAAGTGGACTGTGCATTATCCAAACATTCCATCAGCTATACGCCCAGTACCCCACGGAGAAGGACTGCTGGTTCCTGATGCACCAGAATCATTCTCACTTGAGTCAGACGAGGAAGAGGAAGAGGATGAAACTTCTGGTCCTGAACCATCAATGTCACAGGACCCACATTTTCTCCCATCCTCCTCCTCTGAACCACACCTCATAACACAAGGTGAACTGAATGACCTTGTCAGGGATTTGGAACTACCCAAGAGTAAGGCAGAGCTGTTGGGCTCCAGACTACAGCAGTGGAATCTCCTGGCAGGTGATGTTAGGGTTTCCATGTTCCGTGACCGTCAAAAGGATCTTGTCCCATTCTTCTTCATGGAAGGTGATCTGGTAGCCTGCAACAACATCGACGGTGTGATGGCAGCCCTCAACATCGTTCACGATCCAGATGAGTGGAGACTGTTCATTGATTCATCGAAGACGAGTCTTAAAGCTGTTTTACTGCATAATGGCAATGTTTTGCCATCAATTCCAGTTGGTCATGCAGTCCATATGAAGGAAACCTATGACAACATGAAACAACTTTTGAGGTGCATAAACTATGACCAACATCAGTGGCTGCTTTGTGGCGATTTGAAGGTTGTTGCTCTCTTGCTTGGTCTGCAGACTGGATACACAAAGTACTGCTGTTTTCTCTGCGAATGGAAAAGTCGTGCAAGAGATTCCCACTACATCAAGAAAGATTGGCCACTCCGACAGTCATTGGAGCCTGGGAGGAAAAGTGTTCAGCATCCACCACTTGTTGAATCAAGGAAGATTTTGTTACCACCCTTACACATCAAGCTGGGTCTGATGAAGAACTTTGTCAAGGCCATTGACAAAACACAAGCAGCTTTCAAGTACCTCCGTGGAAAATTTCCAAGCTTAAGTGAAGCTAAGATAAAGGAAGGTGTCTTTGTTGGTCCTCAGATTCGTGAACTTCTTCGAGATGATGCATTTGACCATGCACTGCGTGGCAAGGAAAAGACTGCATGGAAAGCCTTCCAGTTAGTGGCAATAAATTTTCTCGGAAACAACAAGGCAGACAACTACAGGTTGTTGGTGGAAAACCTCCTCAAGGCATACAAAAGCCTTGGTTGCAACATGTCACTAAAGATACATTTTTTGCACTCTCATCTAGATTTTTTTCCACCGAACTGCGGAGCAGTGAGCGACGAGCACGGCGAGCGATTTCACCAGGACATTGCAACAACAGAGAAACGCTATCAGGGCAAATGGAGCCCATCAATGCTTGCAGACTATTGCTGGACAGTGACAAGAGATGCTCCATTTAATGAATACAAGAGACAAGCCAAGAAGCGCCGAGTAGACACTGAATAGGACTAAACTATGTACATAATAGTTTTTTGCCTTTTGTTTCCTAATCAATTTTGTTTATATAACCCTTTTGCTGATTTTTAAAGTGTTACATAAACAGGACAGGTGAAATATTATCATGTAAAGCAACCATAAACATATGAAAAGACCTAGGTTTACAATTTATGATTAAAACTCTACTATCTACACAATATACATAGACATAAAATGTAAAAACTTAAATATCTTAGAAACAGTAGCCAATCAGTTGTTTTAATTGTCATATTTGAATTCAGCACATCAAAATACATAATAAATAGCACATTTTATCTCTGAAGCAGACGACTTCTCAAAAATTGTAGACCAGTGTTATCAGTTGATACAACATCATGATAATCAAAAATGACCTAAACTTAAATAAAAGTGACCTCATTTTCAGATGTGCAGACTATCTACCATGCCCATTTACTTCAACAAAATTTGTTGGTACTGTACTTGGTATTTGTTGGTACATGACACTTCTGAAAATTACACATTTTAGATCATGTATACGATACAAACCGTTGTCAATGTAAATTATATGGGCATGCAACCACCAATGTTTGTGTATCACTTGGGCATGTGCGTACTTATCTGCTTGTGTCAGCGCTGTGTGTAAATTTGGAAAATTTCATAGCGTGTTGTGGAATCAAAATGATTTGCCAAGAATGCCTGGGTGCTAGGAGTCAAGTTCCAGCATGCAACTTTCTCCATCCCATAATATCATCCATATCCTATAATTTTCATGCTTAAAAAAAAAAAAAAAAAAAAGACACAAACCTGCACATCACTTTTCTGTATCTGCCATCTTGGACAGAAGCATGGAGCCTGCAGAGGTCTGCACTGTTCTCATGAATGTTGCAAATACAGGGCACATGATTCTCCTTGTATTTGCAAATCTGCAGCAAGCAGTGCACCAATGGGGGACATGAGGATTTGTTTGAGGACCGTTTGCTGAGGAACACAGCAAAAAACAATTCTAGGTTGTTGGTGGCATTCATGGTGCAACTATAGATGGTGGAATGTTGCTTCTGGACCTTAGAAACGAGCACTGACTGGTGGGATTATATTGTAATGCAGGTCTGGGATGACAAGCTGCAGAACTTTTGGATGCAAAAAGCCACATTCCTGGACCAGCATGCCAAGCTCACCCAGCCCTCCAGAACATGGACAAAAGAATGAGTGCCAAATTGAACATGGAGAAGCTACTAGTGAATGCATGTTGGAAGCTTGCAACACTGGATTGCTACTGGTCAGTAGGAAATAATTTTGAAGTTGGAAAATCCACAGTGGGAGCAGTTGCCATGCAAGTGTGTAGGGCCATTAATCATCTGCTGCTACACCGGATTTTGACTTTCAGCCCCATGCAGGACATAGCGGATGGATTTGCAGCAGTGCGAACTGCTATGGGACGATAGACAGCATGCATATCCCTATTTTGACACCAGTGCACCTTGCCATAGAGGACATCCACAGAAAAGATTACTTTTCTATGTATGGTGCATCACCAGGACCACGTCACCAATAATGATTTTGAGGACCCAGCCTACCCTTTGCTTGCCTGGCTAATGTAGTCATACACTAACCACCTCGACAGCACCAAGGAAAGATTCAGCTACTGCCTCAGCAGGTGTAGAATGACTGTTGAATATGCTTTTGGGGAAACGGAAGGGATGCTAGCAGTGTTTACTCACTAGATTGGGTCTCCATGAGAAAAATATCCCAATGGTTATAGCTACCTGTTGTGCCCTGCATAATATCTGTGAGGCAAAAGGGGAGAAGCTGCCACCAGGGCAAAAGGCAGAGGTGAGGCTGACTTTGAACAGCCAGACACAAGGGCTAATACAAGATCCCAGTGTGGAGCTACGTGGTTGAGGCAAGCTTTGAAAGAGCATTTTAATAGTTAGCCACAGCAGTGGTCTGTGCTGGAGTGTTGTTTGGGAGAAGACTGCAGAGTATCTCCAGGAAAGTTTAATCAAGACCTCTCAGGAGAATAAAAGGGACATCCCTATGCACATAAAGTATTCCATATGTCCCTCTTCCCCTGCCTAACCCAATGGGGGAATGAAAAGCAGATGCCAATTCTACCTGTTTGTTGTACCTCTACCACTTCTTGTACGAGTGAAACAATGAAAAGTCGATACCTTTGTCTTGTTAACTTGGGGTGAGATGGGCACCATCTTTAAATTTAAACATTGTAAGGCAAAATGCATGCACAGATACATCCAAGCCTTCACCAGGTTCATCTTCGCTCACCTGGCAGGACTGGCTACACTGTGACAGAGTTCTCTGCCGCATTTCTCTCACTCTCCTTCCTCTTCCTCCTTGCTATTCACAGCAAGGGTCTCTGTCTCAGGCTTCTCCAAGGTATCCACAGTGGTCTGCAAGTGCTAGTGGAGTCTCCGCCAAATATAGCACGCAATTCCTTGTAAAAGAGGCAGGTCTGGGTGAAGCACCAGATCTGTTGTTGCACTCCCTAGCCTTGTGGTATCCCTGGATGAAGTTTCTTTCTTTTGATACAGCACTGCTGCTGATCCCTCTTCTAACCCTTTGCCTGCATGCCCAGTGCAATCTGCTCATAGAGGTCAACATTTCTAGAGCTGGTCTGTAGCCTCTTCTCCACACTGGCCCAGGAGATCCAATACTTCCTGTCTACTCCAGGCAGGAGCACAGCTAGTGCATGGATCCGTCATAGCTGCCTGGGGACTTGAACACAACAAGGATGAACTGCTACGTGTGCTTGCGAATGTGGGCAATCAGGAAAAGGCATTCTAAAAACATGCAGGGGATTTTAAAGGAGCGGGTGGCTTCCAGTCTCTCTGACACCTTAGGTAGATTTAAAAATTGGGGCCAGAGTGGTCACTATCGCAGGGAATGGGGCATTATGAGACAGCTGCCAGAGGACTGTTAGCATTGACACAGGTCATGCAGCATCTACACTCACTGTGTCAACCTCAGTAGGTCGACCACGTCTCTATGATGTTCGGGGAGGTGGAAGAGAACTGAACTGGATTAAGTAACCTGTAGATATCACTTCCAGGATCCATTTGTGCGAGGTGATGAGCTCTCATGAAGATAGAAAATGGGACAGATATCCCCACAGGAGTTATGGGGAGATATGTGCATCATAGCATCAGGAGCAGGAGAGATATCATGACTCCTGTCCACAGAGTCAAAATGGTCATTTCCAGGATGTCACTTACTGGGAGGTTGCAGTAGAAGATGGTCCTTTCCTTGTGAACCTAGGTTTCTTCCTGGGGATTCAATTGTTTTTGTGGGCTGATATTGTACCAGGCAAGTTCACTGAGCCATCTGTGATATACTGTACTTTCTCTTTGCCATAGGTGTATAGATGGCAAGAGATGGTAGAGTTGCCCTGGAGTCGTTAAGAGAGAAGGGACCTGTCCATGGCACCCCTGAATAATCTGGGTCCCTCAAAAAGGTCTTTGGTGCTTTATACCTCCGGAAGCAGAGCAGAGGATTGTAGCCAAGAAACCTGGCTGTCATAGCCATGGAGAGAGCAGCTGTGTCAGCAGCAGCTAGTGAAGCCTGGAGAGATGCCTTGGTGATTATCTGGCTTTGCCTTATCAGAGCTTGAAATTGTTCCCTCTTTGGGAAAGTTCTTTGGGTGGGATGCAGTGGTTTTTAATCCACCCATTTACTTGTATGTGGTATAGAAACAGGGGTTTGCCAGAACATACAGGGGCCATCAGAGCACCACTGACGGGCAAGGTGATTTGCCCTGAAAAGATATGTGAACAACGTTCAACAAGGAGCGCTGGGGCTCCTGTATCTCTTCCAATAGAATATGCAGGGTCTCAACTAAATGTTTCATAAGATCCTGAAAGGCCTTGAAATCATCATCATAAGATGATGGGGGAGGCAAGACAGCCGTGTCTGGTGAGGAGGCGACTTTATGGGAAGGTGGTGTTTATTCTTCTGCAGGTGGCTCTTGCTGCCCTGTAAGATATTGCTGTGTGGAAGGACCCAAGGCCATCAGTTGTTCTCACAAGCTGGGACCCTGTATAACTGGACAGCATAAGGGACTCAGGGGTTCCAATAAGCCCACTGTTGTGGAGCATAAGGGAAGGGGGAAAGACTCCACATTTGTCCTTACCAGTGATGTCAAGTATATCTCCCACTAGAAGTTTCATCACCAGGGTGTAACTTCTAATAATGGAGGTCAAAAGGGTGACCCTGCATAGACACTTCCAAACCAGATGTAGTGTCATCTGTGTCAACTGGAGTGGCAAATGGTGTCATTACTGGTGGTCAAGATGGCACAGGGACCTGGAAGGGGTCCTGTAATTGCAACGTTACCAGAGGTCGATAAGGACAGTGAGTCGGTAGCATCTGGAAATGCATCTATGTACCCTCAAAGAGTTTGTGAGGGACTGGAGGCTGTGGCAGTACTGGATGGTGAGACACCCTTCACTACCATTTTCAACAGGAAGTAGGCGCCAGGAGGTGAGACGGTACCAGTGAGTAATGTCTCTCGATACCCCTCAGCTACAGTGATTCAGGCTTCTCCAGGATCCAAAGATCTTCATGAGTTAAAAGACTGGACAGTACCAGCAAATCTGGGTAGGAAACATCAGGAGTCAGAACGTCCAGTGATACTGGAGAAAACACCGAAGTACGATCAGTGCATCTTATGTCTGTTTGCTGCAGGCAGTACCGATGGCTATTTCAGTTTGGCTCTCAAGTTCATGTATCTCAGAGGCACAGAGACCAGTGCCAATGCAGGTCCTGCTTTAGATAGCTTGCCAGTCAGTTTCTTGGTACGCAGCATGGATTTCTTAGCTGCTGCTGTCTTGGTACTGCAAGGGATGGGACTGCGGGTTTAGACGGTTCCAAAGGGCCCCCAGGGTCTTTTCTTACTGTCGCTGTAGAGATGGTTGCTGCAGCGCTCTGTGGATCATATGTATGGGGGGCGGGATGACTCAAATACTGTGGGTCTCAGCTAGCACTCCACTGATAATTGTTTGAGCCTGTCCTCCTCAATTTCTTAGATATGCTCTTAAAAACTAAGTAGATCTTACATTTGGAGGGGATGTGAGACTTCTTGAGGCACCAAAGGCAGTTTGAAAGTTCTTTGCTGCATGAGAAAGACCTATGGCAGGTTTGGCAGGGTTTGAAGCCTGGAGTGTTGGGTATAACCTGCACTTGTGGCTGTGAATCATGGACTGTGAAAAAGAAAGGTTCAAACAGTGCACAAAAATAGAAGAAGGGAAAGGGAGCTCCTCCTCCCCTTTTAAAAGCACAAACTGTGCTAAAAACAACATATAAATAAAAATACTAAGAAAATAAAGAAAATTTGGAGTAAGAGATGTAGCAAGCCATGAGGCTAGCTACCAGACACTGCAAAACTCTGTCTCAAGCTGCAGAAGGTTCAGAAGGTACTGGAATGTCGGCTGGTCCCTCCCTAAATGCCCTTGTATCAGAACACAAGAGTGCCTAATGAGCAAGCATGTACCCACAGACACTGCTGATAAAAATCTTCAATCCAGGGCGCACGGGTGCACACACATCCTGACATGGAGCATCCATAGCACCACTATTCGAAGAAATGTCATACATGCTACTCACTTAGCCAACTTGAAGGAAGGAACTGCTAAACTAAAAACTGTCCCCAGATTATCTGAAGAGCATCCTCTCAAATGACATAAGCAGTTTTAGCTTTACTGCTTCACTAGAAAAACCTAGTTATAGATTGGAAAACCATATATGCAGACAGAGACTGAGACAGACAGACAGACACCATTGTGAAGATAAAATCATTGATTATAAAAATTGCAGAACTGATAAATAAGGCTCCATGTGTGTCACAGAGGTCACGGATTCCATGACTTTCCGTGACCTTCATGACTTCTGCAGCAGACCCGTGCGGCTGGCCCAGGAGCCGCCTGAGCAGCTCGGGCAACCCCTGGTCAGTCACATTGGCTGCTGCTGGGGCAGTCTTGGGCTCCCCGTCTCCCAGAAGCAGGTGTTTGGGGTGTGGGGGGGAGGTAGGGCTTGGGGCCATTGCTTACCTGGGGGGCTCCTGTCCCTCAGCTCCCCTAGCTCCACATGCTGCCTCTGCTGGCAGCCAGGCACCGCGCCCATTAGCTGTGGTTCCCAGCCAATGGGAGCTGCAGAACCGGGGCTTGGGACGGAGCAGAGGCAGCATGTGGAGCTAGGTTGCTGGGGCTGCCGCTTCCCAGGAGCTAGATAAGGAGCCTGCCCCTGTCCCACCAACTCCTCCCCCCCCAGCACCCACGCTCCCACCAGGCCATGCCTCCCCTCCTCCCAGCATCTGCACCCCCCTCCCCAGCACCCGCGACTCGCCCCCACGGCACCCCAGTTTTAGTCAGGGATATTTTTAGTAAAAGTCATGGACAGGTCACAGGCCTGTGAATTTTTGTTTACTGCCCCGTGATCTGTCCATGACTTTTACTAAAGATACCCGTGACTAAAACATAGCCTTACTGATAAAAATGTTCCAGTCCCAAGAGCCAATCATAAAATCAGCAACTACAAGCAGATTTCTAAAATCTGATGGACTGTTCTATGGGCCCTAATTACTTGTGAAACACAATGTACAGAAGAAGAGCTGAAGCAACTGACCTAATCTCAAATGTACCACAGTTAGCTACTGCGGCATAATAAAAGCATTTCCAAACAAATTTGCTTCCTTAAGCGGAGGGGTGGGGGGAGAAAGACTTTGCAAGTTTCTTGTTTGAGTCTCTGAGCACCTGTTCTTTAACAATTATGGCTTGCATTTCAAATAAATCAAACACAATATTTGTAATTTAAGAACCAAAGACCCAGTTTGCAAGACCCAAAAGCTGAGCAATTAGAATGAAAAGTGAATAAAAACATAGTACATTGCTCCAAATAGATTATTAAAGGCTATTAAAATAAAATTCATACCTTTATCATTCTAGAGAGGTCTCCAGCATCTGCTAATTCCAACACTATGTTTAGCTCATTGTCTTCAATGAAGGAGGCATAGTATTTAATTACATTTGGATGATTCAGTTGCTAAGAAAAGATAAATAGAGGTTTCATTCTACAGCATGTCATCATCTTAAATCACTGACCAATGAAGTATCCTTTCTTAACAAGGAAAAACTAATACGCTACAAAATACTGTAGCATGTTACAAAAAGTACGTGCTAACATGAATTATTTACATAATGTAAACATTTCAAGTTTGCAAGAATTTCTGAACCCATTTAAAATCCATCAAGTCTCAAACTATGCTATAATTTTGAAGTAATAAAAGAAATGTAAGTAAATATAAGTTTATTTAGATTAATATAAAACCTCAAAATAATTCTGGAGGTTGTTAAGCCTCAAACTGTATTCAAGTGATAACTAGTAAGACAACATAAAATACCATAAGATGACTAAAAAGATCTCTAAGAATTAGGTAGGATTTATTTTTTAAAAGTTAGTCTTCTAAAACTAAATAAATTTACATGTTAAGCTGTAAGTTAATAAATACATGAATTGACAATAAAAAGTGCATGTTTATGTTTTGTAACAAACATTTGCTCACTCGCTCTCTTTTTTTAAAGTCCGAGCTAATTTAACAACCTTAAAGCTAACTCTATCTTTCAGGAAAGGATACTTATTTAAATATCAAAATGAAGCAAAAAATATCAGCAGGCTTCAGGTGTCTGTAGAAGCAGGTAGGTAGGTGTGAGAAATGTGTTGAAGTAGGTTAATAGTTGAGTGGAAAAGACACAGTTTAACTTGTAGATTTTCAACTAGGATAATTCAGGTTTGTATATAAGAAGTTAAAAATGTATATTATTTATAGATACCTATATATGATTTCCTATCTTGCAAGAACATGCCGGTCATGGCCAAACTCAATGTATTACAAAAACTAAAATTAATCCAAACTGTTGTGTTTCTTGGAAGTGACTAGGCCAGCTGTCAAAGTCACATGGTTAGGTTGCACTTCTGACCCCCGTTAGGTCTATCTCAAGTGCACATTTTCAAATGACAGGCCCTGAGCCTTCCCGCCTCTCAGAGTGGAATGCTAAGATTCTCTCACTCACAGACCCAGTTCTAGACTGAAACATCCCTGTCATGGTACCTCCCATAAGGCTCTATGGAAATATGCTTAGAATGTGTTTTATGCTACATACACCATGTAACATATCTCCGTAAAGGTTATGATCTACTGAATGTATTAATCCTATTTGCATGCATGTATCATTTTTCTATTCGATGTTATGAATGTTGGCTGTGTACTGGCTTGATTTCTAAATAACCTTAAAAATAACAGGAGTACTTGTGGCACCTTAGAGACTAACAAAGTTTGGTCGGGACACTGGACAAACAAGAAATTTTGCCCTCCCGCAGAGACTCTTCTCCCCCCCCCCCCCCGCCCTGGCTCTGCCTCCTCCTTCCCCCATTGGCTCGCTCCCCAAATCCCCGCCCTGGCCCCGTCTCTTCCCCAACCACGCGGCATTCCTCCTCCCTCCCAGGCTTGCAGCTGCATGGCGGCGCAAACCTGGAGGGAGGGAAGGGGGTGGTGGCGGCGCCTGGATCCTGGAGCTGATGAGTCAGCTCCGGGCACCGGGCAGGCAAAAGGGGGCTGGCGAGGGAGAAAGGGAGAGAGGGAGACGGGGGGGCTCAGAGCTGAGCCCCCCGCCGCGTCAGAGGGCTCCTGCCCGGCCCCCGGGCCACTGCACACGGGGGCCCAGGGCCGGGAGCACAGGGCGGAGGCTGCTCCAGCCCTGCAGCCCGCGGGGCAGCGCGGAGCGGGCAGGGGCCGGGTGGGCAGCGCGGGGGCATGGGCCGAATCCCCGCTGCTACCGGGGAGCCCCGCGCCTCTCCCTCCCGCTCGCAGCTGCAGCTCCTTCCCAGCGGGACGCGCCTCCTGCCCCCCGGCCCGCCCCGGGCACATACGGCACGCGCCCCGCCGCCGGCGGGGAGCCCCGTGCCTCTCCCGTGGCTCCTTCCCGGCAGGAGGGAGACTAGGCGCGGGGGACGCGCGTCGCATGTGCCCGGGGTGGCGGGAGGGGTGTCCCGCTGGCAGCAGCGGGGATTCGGCCTGCGCCGCCCACCCGGCCCCCGCCCGCTCCGCGCTGCCCCCGCCTGGACCCACCGTGCACCGCATGTGCCCAGGGTGGGAGGCTCCGCGGGGAGGGCAGCACGCGCGGCCGGGGCCTGCTAATACCCCCGGCCCCTCTGAAACTTTTTTTTTTTTTTTTTTTTGCTCAGCCCCCCCGCGTCCTGATATTTTATATCTCTGATCTGGTCACCCTAGCTGTGAGTGATCGCTGGACCTAGGCTAAAAGGAGATTAGTCTGTAAAAGGGAGCATTCTGGAACTGGTGAGGATCTTATCTGTATTCAGTTTGATTAGACATAGATGTGCGCATTTTATTTTATTTTGCTTGGTAACTTACTTTGTTCTGTCTGTTACTACTTGGAACCACTTAAATCTACTTTCTGTATTTAATAAAATCACTTTTTACTTATTAACTCAGAGTATGTAGTAATACCTGGGGGAGCAAACAACTGTGCATATCTCTCTAGCAGTGTTATAGAGGGCGAACAATTTATGAGTTTACCCTGTATAAGCTTTATACAGGGTAAAACGGATTTATTTGGGTTTAGACCCCATTGGGAGTTGGGCATCTGAGTGTTAAAGACAGGAACACTTCTGTTAGCTGCTTTCAGGTAAACCTGCAGCTTTGGGGCAAGTAATTCAGACCCTAGGTTTTTGTTGGAGCAGACGGGAGTGTCTGGCTCAGCAAGACAGGGTGCTAGGGCCCTGAGCTGGCAGGGAAGGCAGGGGTAGAAGTAGTCTTGGCACATCAGGTGGCAGCTCCCAAGAGGGTTTCTGTAATCCAACCCGTCACAATCCCCTTTTTACCAACAGTGTTTCCACAGCAGATCCAACTGGATTTGGCATTTGCAATAGGTGTCCCTTCATTAGCTGTTACCAGCAGGTAAATGCAATGACTAAAAACCGCTTCGTCAAAATATTTATTTATTCATAGGAACACAGCATCCAGAGAAAAGGGTTCAAATAACAAAGGGCCTACACATGTATCTTACCTAAAGTTTAGGCAGACCCTGCTTCTGGGGCCCAGGGTCCCATCTGCCTCCCTGCAGACACTGCCTCCCCCTTCAGCTCAAATAATGTATCTACTCAAGAGTGTTTTATTCCATGTTCCTCATCTGAAAGCCACCATCCTTCCCCTCAAAAGAAGCCTGGGGTGGTGGGCTCATCTTGGTCAGAGACTGGCTTCAAAGGCATTGACACCTGTATTGCCAGTGATTGGATTATCTAAAGCCATTGTCTGCCTTTCTATGGATGGCCAAGGAATTTTGGCAGGAATTAACACTAAGGGTATGTCTTCACTACCAACGTTAAAGTGCTGCCACAGCACCACTTTAATGTGGCTGTGTAGTCGTGGCACCAGCGCTGGGAGAGAGCCCTCACAGCGCTATTAAAAAAAAAAAAACACCTCCACCAGGGGAGTAGTTCCAAGTGCTCGGAGAACAGCTCCCAGCGCTGGTGCACTATCTACACTGCTGAAACTTGCATTGGTCGGGGGGGTTCACATCCCTGAGCAAGAAAGGTTCAGCGCTGTAAAGTGGCAGTGTAGACAAGGCCTTAGAACCCACATAATAAATAGCACAATAGCAAGTATGTAAACAGAGATACACACTATATTCATAAAAAAATAATACAGATAGCTCCCACATTCTTCACACAAACAGTCAATTCTGGTTTTGTAGTGACTGAAAATTGTATGTCCTCGCTGCTAGTGTGATGAAGTATAGGGTTAGGGTTTTTTTGTTTGTTTTTAAAGTAGGTGTGTTCTTTAAGGGCACAGAACTAGGTGTTTGTCTCATGCAACCTTAACTCCATCCCCTTGCGTGTAAGCATTACAATAATACTGCTCAACATCACAGAAGTCTGTGGCAGAGCCAGGAACACAACCCAGAGTCTCCGGGTCTAAGTCCAGTACTTTGAACACAAGAGAACATAAGAATGGCTATGCTGGGTCAAACCAAAATTTTCTCTTCTTACGTTCCTCTGTCTCATTCACTGTCCACCCTCTTTATTAAATGAAGGAGACTTGTAGAACAAAGAGTTTGTGATTGTGTAATTAATAACTATCAAAACACATAGGCACAAGGGGCAAAATTCTGGGAACCTCAATTCTGACATTTCCTGATTTTTAAGTGCTTGGACTTTGCAAACTTAGTTCTTATTTGTTCCCACAGTCTAATGTTCTTTTAATAGTGTTTTGTAAGTAATTTCCTTTTATTTTTGAAAGCAAACTAAAATAAAAAAATCCATTATGGATTATCAGTAGGGCTGGAATCCAGGACCTTTTCTGTACAGCCCAAACCTCTACCTAACTAGGAACAGTAGTAAGCTCTTCTCTCCTATGTGGATCATCTCTATAATTCCTTCTAGAGATGAAGGATGGTTCAATGGTTAGATGGACCTGGATTCCATTTCCGGCTCTGCCACAGATTTCCTGTCTGATCTTGGTAAATCCGTCTCTTTATGTTAGGACTTCACTGTCTTGAAGGAGTGTTGTGAGGATAAAAACAATGAAGACTGTGAGGCACTCAGATATTACACTGATCGGAATAATACACCTAGACAGATAGCCTAGTGGTTGAAGACAACACAGTCACATATATAAGATTGGCACATTCATTCTGAAAGTAGTGGGGCTAAGTGAATGAGAATTTACTCTGGCCTCCAAAGGAGTCCACATTCTGGAAGCTGACAAATTAATATTTGTTCTCCCTACTCCATTCTGATCTGTGCCCTTCAGGAGGTGCAGTGCAGAATCTGACTCAAATTCCACTGCCAGCTCTGACAGAAGAAACCTCATGCATCTTTCAGTTACTGCAACTATAAAAACAATGAAAAAAAATATACTTTCCTGCCTGCTAAGATAGGGGTATGAGGCTTTGATCAATAATAAGGCATGTGAAGTGCATAGAATTCAGTGGAACAGCAGTGACCAGAACTCTCAGCACCCAGAACTCCTTCCTGGCACCTGACATTGCTACTGCATCAAACCCACCATCTAGGGCTCTAACTCTTGATCCTGGTAGTACATTTGGTGCAGTTGTCATGTTTAAGATCTCAGTACAGATGGAAAGTTTTTAGATTTTAGCAGATAACCTCTAAATAAGCTCTACTGAGCATGTGCACACGACTATTTGCAGAAGATTACAAATTGCCCAAATACGTGTAAATTTTAATGAGGACAGCAAATAGTACTTCTCTGGCCCTAGGACTATCTCCTTTCCAAATTTCAAGTCCCTCCACTAAAGTATGGATACATTGGAGATCTTCAAAGAAGCAACTGAAAAAAAATTAACATAGGCAAAGCATATGTATTTCCCTCTAACCTCATTCTTGAAAACAGCTGAAGCCTTTTTGCTGAAACTCTTGGACTGAGCAGGGAGAAGGGAAGGAGAGACAGGATACTGAAGAAAATCAGAGGCAGAGAGCAAACATGGAAAATTTCAGCCTGTATGGTTGAAGTCTGGCCAATTGATGAGAAACTGAAAGCAAGGGCTTGTACTGGAAAGTGTACAAACTTAACCAGGCATTGCTACTAGCTCCATCTATATTATGAGGAAGTGGCTGCTCATCTGGAGCAAATTAGACAATTTGAGGTAATTTACTAAGCATACCTTTAACTCCAATTTTCTTTAGATAGAAAGTTCTCCATTAACCTGTGTGAATTCTGCTACTGACCAGAACGCAGAATACAGAACCTCATTTCAAGGCAGGGACATCAAGATGTAGACTGTGGCATGTGAGTTTTCTCCTAGCCCATCAGTCACCTTTCCCCCTCCATCACACTCTCATCTGGTGGCTACTATCAATCATTCGACCTCTGAATGGAAGGGTACAACTGGCTTTAAACATACATCAGTGCCCCGCTATGAGCTGGATGGCAAAAAACACTGTAGGGACAAATCACCTCCTTGCAAGAAACTAAGGCCTGGTCTACACTAAAAAATTAGGTTGACCCAGCTATGTCGCTCAGGGGTGTGAAAAAATCAACATCCCTGAGCAACTTAGTTAAGATTATCTAACCCCCAGTGTAGACAGCACTAGATTAATTGAAGAATTCTTCTTCCAATCTAGCTACTGCCTCTCAGGGAGATGGATTACCTATGCTGAGGGGAGAACCCCTCCCACCGGCATATGTAATATCAACATCTGAAACACTTAGGCTAGGTCTACACTACAGCGGGGGGTCGACCTAAGATACGCAACTTCAGCTACGTGAATAGCGTAGCTGAAGTTGCGTATTTTAGGTCGACTTACCTGGCTGTGAGGACGGCGGCAAGTCAACCGCTGCCGCGCCACCGTCGACTCCGCTGCCGCCTCTTGCCGCGGTCGATTTCCGGAGTCGATGGCAGAGCGCTCAGGGATCGATTTTATCGCGTCTTCACTAGATGCGATAAGTCGATCCCCAATAGACCGATTGCTACCCGCCGATCCGGCGGGTAGCAAAGATGTGCCCTTACTCCTGAGGGAATTCTGCACCAAAGAATTATGCGCACGATATTTTAAAATTCTGAAAATTTTATTTGCCAATAAATAAATGTCTCCAGCATGGCAGTGGGGAGCACAGGCCAGTGGCTGCATTGAGGTGGGAGATCACCATGAAGCCCCCACCTCCCCTGGTACAGGGATTCGGCAGTGAGGCTGCACCTGACCCTGACACAGTGCAAGGGCTGGGCCTACTCCAGAAATACCCCAGGATCCTGCCCCTCTGCGTCAGGTGCACCAGGTGTGGGTGAGCAGGCTCAGCACAGCAGGATCCAAGTGTGGAAGGGCTTAGTGTGTGGGGGGGAACCAGGTCTGGGGTGACAGGTTTCTGTGGGGGGGCAATCTGGGTTTGGGCAGCTCAGTGGGAGATCTGGATGCACAGAGGCTCGTTGTGGAGTTCCAGGTGCAGGGGAGATGGGGCTCAGCAGGAGGGTTGGGGGGGCCTCAGTGCAGCTGGCTGGGGATCAGTGGGGTTGGGGACTGAGTATGGGGGGCTTGCCAGAGGTGTCCAGCTGTAGGTTTGATAGGCCTGGTTAACGGGGGAGCTCCAGCTGCTGCCGAGGGGATGCCGCATGCCAGGCTCCCTCTTCCCCCTGCGATTCCCCTATCCCCTTTTCTTCTCCATCCCCCTCCCCGGACTCCCACATTCCCCTCCCCCTTCCTTCCCCACTGCCACTTCCTCCCAGGGCCAGCTTTAGCAAGTGCGGGGCCCGATTCCTGGGGCTTGTACTCACCGGGGCGGCGCTCCCAGTCTTCGGCAGCACTTCAGATTGCCGGCCGGGAGAGGGCGGTCGTGGGGCTTGCCGTGCTCCAGCCGCGGTTGTGGGGCCGCGGGGCTGTCACGCTCCGGCCGGAGCTCCAGAGGGAGAGCGGGGCTGCAGGGCTTGCAGTGCTCCGGCCGGGAGAGCGGGGCTGCGGGGCATGCCACGCTCCGGCCGGTGCTCTGGCCAGGGGAGCGGGGCCGCCGAAGACCCCGGAGCGGACCGCCGCCGGGGTGAGTAAAAAAAATTTAAAAGGCGCCTATGGCGCGGGGCCCAATTTCGGGGAATCGGACAAATCGGCCTAAAGCCGGCCCTGCTTCCTCCCACCCCTTCAGCCCCCCTACCCAGTCCCACCACGGGCACTCACTGTTGCACTGAATAGAAAACAGGAAGGCTCCCAACACACAGAAGGGGAGCACAACTAGCACTAGGACCCAGGAGGCGGTGTTCAGCTGCAGAGTCAGTCAGTGGAGCCAAGACACAGCCTCCTTTGGCTGGGCAGCTCTGCGCTTGCAGAATGAGGGGGAGCAGTGGCATGTAACCCTGTGTGCCCCCCCATGCCTCGCCATTGTTTGGAGGGGGGCAACCCGCCCCCCCCCCCCAAAATGTGCCCACGGTCGTGTGCGTTTCCCCGTCCATGCAGCTTCCCTGCTGTTTTCTGCAGGGAAACAGAAAATCTGGGGGGAAAGGGGGGAGGTGCTTTCTGCAGGCACACAGTCCTGCAGAATCCCTCCAGGAGCCCAGGAGTAAAAGCACTGCAGCGGTGCCACTGTAGTGTTTCAAATGTAGACGAGCCCTAAGCAAATCTATTTCACAACATGATCAGCCTCCAGTAACCCTGGAAGTGACAGTGAAATTTATTCTGGTGAAGCTCCCCTATATGACAATGTGCTGAACTTCTGCCATCATGCCAGAAGAGAAAGTTACTCACCTTGTGCAGTAACAACGGTTCTTCAAGATGCGTGTCCCTGTGGGTGCTTCACTGTCGGTGCCCTTGCATCCCTGCACTGCTGATCAGAGAACTTTGGTAGCAACTGGGCCCACACATGCGCTGTTCCCACCTCCTCATCTGGCTCAAGGCTAACTAGCCTTGCACGGGGAAACCCCTTCAGTTCCTTCTCTACCGCAGAGCCCCTTATAGAGAACTCTGAAGTACAGGGGAGGCGAGGGGGTCGTGACGCACCCATAGCGGGGCACATCTTGAAGAACCATCGTTACTGCACAAGGCGAGTCACTTTCTCTTCTTCTTCGAATAGTGTCCCTATGGGTGCTCCACTGTAAGTGACTCCTGAGCAAGTGACCCAATGGGAAGCTGGGACTTCAGAGTCGATTCTGTTATGGATGACAATACTGAGGAACCAAATCAAGCATCGGAAGCAGAATCCCCAGTGATGGCATAGTGTTCTGCGAAGGAATGCACAGACGCCCAGGTAGCTGCTGTGCAGTTTTCCGGGATGGGGAAATCCTTGAAGGTGACGGAGGAGGAAACCGATCTTGAGAAGTGTGTATGGATTCCAGATGGAGGTACTACATTGCAAACATGATAGTGTTTGATGCAGTTTGAGACCCACTCAGTGTCTGGGCCGATAGTGCTGCACCTTTAGTCCTATCCACAATGGAAAGGAAAAGCCTAGCTTTCCTAAAAGCCTTCATCCTGCCCAGATAGAAGGCCTAGGCTCTCCTAACGTCCAGTGCATGTAGAATAGCTTCCCTATCAT
This sequence comes from Emys orbicularis, assembly GCF_028017835.1. NCBI lineage: Eukaryota > Metazoa > Chordata > Testudines > Emydidae > Emys > Emys orbicularis. The sequence continues at coordinate 45,614,604 of NC_088690.1, forward strand.
CACAGAGAGGCTTGGGATAAAAGTTGGGAAGTGAATGAGTTGGTTCTTGTGAAAGGCTAAAGTCACTTTGGGGATGAACTTTGGGTGTGGCCTGAGCATGACCTTGTCAGGAAAAAATACTGTAAAAAGGGGGGTGTGCCATAAGAGCCACTATCTCCCCTATCCTTCACATGGAGGTAATGGCGACCAGAAATGCTGTCTTCATTGACAGGTGTGTAAATGAACAAGTGCCCGTAGGTTGGAAGGGCGGTCTGGTCAGGCCCTTTAATACTAAATTCAGTTCCCATGGTGGGGTAGGATGTCTGGGTTTGGGAAAGAGGCTCGTTACGCTCTTGAGGAACCTCTTTGTAGTTGGATGCGAGAAATCTAAAAACCCCTCTGTTTGTCAATGAAAAGTCATTATTGGCCACCAAGCATACCTTGGGACAGTCCAGACTTCAGTAGGTAGTCTAAGACTACTGGTAGAGTAGCAGATGTCATGGTAATTTATCTGGAATTACACCAAACCTAGAACCTGGTAAATTCAATGGGTAGCCAATTTCCCACTGTGTAGTAACACTTCCTGTACCTCCTGAGAGCAGAATCTCTCTATATGTTGGAACCATGAAGGAACTAGGCCTTGAGCTGAAGAATTTGCAGGTTGGGATTGAGAGTGCATCCTTTGTTCTGCGAGAGGCGATAAGGAGTGAGTCGAAGAGGGATTGGCAGATACATCACCAGCTGTGGCAGGTAAAGGTACCACATCTGTTTTGGCCAGGTGGGAGCAATCAGTGTGACATTTGCTCTCTCTTTTTAATTTTAACAGGACTTTCAGCAATAGAGGAAATGGGGGAAGCATATAGAAGGCCCTTGTCCCATGAGAGAAGGAGAGCATCCCCTAACGAGTTCAGTCCAAGGCCTGCCTTGGAGCAGTAGAGCAGGCATTTCTTGTTCAGCTAAGTGGCAAACAAGTTTATAGTCAGTGTCCCTGACTTTCTGAATATGTCGTGGAGTATTACTGAGTTCATCTCCCATTCATGGTTGTGTGGGAACTTGCAGCTGAGAGTGTCCGCTGTCATGTTTTGCGTTCCTGGTAGGTAGAACGCTGATTTTGTAACATTGTGGGAAATGCACCAGTTCCATAGCTTTAGTGCTTCCGCACAAAGGAAGGGCATTCTGGCATGCCCCCGAGGATTTATATTGTACATGCATGCTACGTTGCTTGTCATGACCCTTGTGTGTGTACTTCTGATCAGCGGAAGGAAGTGAGCACATGCATTCCTGAGCGCTCTGCGTTTGAGGAGATTGATATGAAGTCACACCTCTGTGGGTGACCACTTGCCTTGTGTCATGAGGTTGTTGAGATGTGCTCCCCACCCTATGAGGGATGCATGGTTGGAGAGGAGTAGTGACGGGGGAAGGGGAGAAGCTGTATGAACAGGAGCCCCGTGCAAACATTTGCTGGGTCCTACCACCAGTTCAAGGATTGTTTGACCTTGGTGGGTAATGACAGGAGTTTGTCTAGGTTGTTTCTGTTCAGCCTGTGAACAGAGCTGGACCATGACTGGAGACACCGCATGCAAAGTCTATCAGCTTATGTACATAGCATGCATGCATACCCTGCATCAGGGTAGTCCCCAGATAAAGTGAAAGTAGTAACTAAAGTTGTTGGGTTTGGGGGGGGTTGGGTTTTTGTTGTTGTTTTTTTAAGAGAAGAAAAACCAAAGGAAACTCTAAACTAACAGATAAAAGAAAGATTAGTAACTACTTAAGTTCAAACAATAGGTTAACGATCCGATGAAGGGACAGCTAATAGCACGGTCTCTATCCAGGGGCAGTTGAGAAGGAACAGACGGAGGTTTGCCCGCGCAACACTAGTTCGTCTCGAGCCAGACTACGAGGGGGGGGATAGTACATGTGCGGGCTCAACAAACACTGCTACCAAAGTTCACTGATCGGCAGTGCAGGGACGCAAGTGCGCCTACGGTGGAACACCCATAGGGACACTACTCGAAGAACTATATTTTAGTTACTTGAAATAGTAATTTAAATTCACCCCACTTTAAAAAATCAGTGCATTATTGTACATGATATAAAATGTTTATTCAGTATCTTATTATTGTGTTTCCTTCAAATGTTTGAACATGAAAGCTTGCAGTTTAAGGTCTTCTGCCTCTGAATACTTGCCTCCTTATAAAGAAAGTTTATTTTTTCAAGAAATGAAAAATGAAATTAAATGGAAATCTTTAAGTATTACATTTAAAAGCCTCATGTACAAGACAGAGGACATTTCATCACCATCTACTGTCAGAGTGAAAAAAAAAAGCAATAAATTATAACTAAACCTATGAAATTCTTTAACAAGTCTTTACCTTAAGAAGATCTATTTCTTTGATGCAGTCAGCCCGGGCTTTGGCATCCATTAAATCAAATATCTGCACACAAAAAACAAAACATTTTTTCTAACAGCAGCAAACACTGTGTCATCATCATCAATTATTTTATAGTGCCACCAAAAGCATGCTAAGCACTTGATGGGAAAACATAGCATTGCAATAAGAACTAACTCCATTATCCTTAGTACAAGTTTTAGTACCGAAACAGACGTAATATTCTTTTAGATACTACTTCTTACAAAACAAAAGCAACTATCGTTAGTACATTTTTTCAGTATTTTTCAAGCTTTTTTTTTTTAAATAAATACAAACTGAGTATTCTATACTGAGTCATGTTCTTCTGGTAGCAAATGTGAAATAATATTTGAAATATTTATTAATAATATTTTCAAAAGCACATTTCCACAGCCCTGAATTAGTATTTATGAGCATAAAACAACCCAACTGCCAAACAGCACATGACCTAAACAAAGTAGAGCCACAGAATGGGAACAGCCCACGCCCATGTCCCTGCCCCCTAGGCTCCCCACCAGGCGTAGAGCAGGTGGAAGGTCTGCGACAGCTCTCCACAGCTGCCCGCGGCTCTCCCTGACTGGGCTCTGGCAGGGGGATGCCTCGTAGCCTCAGCCCAGCCCCCTGTGTAGAGCCCGGCAAATCCGCGGATCTGCAGATAGTTTTTGCGGATAGCGGATCGGATGCGGATACACATTTGTGTACCTGCGTAGGGCTCTACTTATTTTTCTTGTCTCACGATCATAACTTCACTATCATCTGACTCTTCTTTCACTCTCACCCACCAGCCACACTCCCACATTTTCCTCATCAATATAAACAAAATCTGCCCTTTCCTCACTAACCTCACTGCTAGGACATGTGTTTCTTGTCTCTCATCTCTCACCTTGATTTTTATAGCCTCTTACTCTGACATCGCTGCTTTTCACCTCTTTTCCACTCTCTCATCTGCTCAAAATACCATTGTAAAGTCTTGTCCTTGCCTCCTCCCATGCCAGCCACATCATTCCCTTTACTGGCTTCCTGACTCTTATGATTTAGGCTCTTTGTCCTTATCTTACAACATCTATCCTTTTGCTCTCATCTCCTCCGAATATCACTGTCTGTGCTTGACCCTACTGTTTCCTTTGATTTTCTCTTAGTCTGCTTTGCATTCTACGATGATGTAGCTGTGCAACTGGAACAGTAGATGTACAACTGGAACAGTTTTCTTCATTTTGTTTGCCAAACGCCCTCTCTCTCCCTCCTGAGATATCAAGCCTCAAACTAACTAGATCTCAACACTATATTTCTTCCAGGACTCCTTCCTACCTCCTAGTCTCCACTAACTCCACACACCAGCCCTTTTCTGAAAAATTGTCCTGTTAAAATTGCAAGCTGTTCAGGACAGGGAACATGACTCACAATAGCTGTGTTTGTTTATGTAGCGCTATAAATTATCTTTTAATTAGACTTTTTTCAGTTTATACTGTATGCTTATCTCTCTCAGATGCTCCTCAGGAAAAGCTGAGTTATGTTCCCTTACGATGATCAAAAGCAGGCTCTATTGAAGAAAAGCGATGAATGAGTCAAGAGCCGAGGGCTTTTTCCTGAGAACACCCTGCCACCAGCCCCCAGATAAAAGAAAACGTAAGGACTGTCAGCACCTCGAGTGATTTTAACTGCGGAGTAAAAGTACTAGGAGAGAGGCAGTCTGCCCCAAGCCAAAAAAATCAATTCAATAATCAAAAGCCAGTGCACTCTCTTTGGAGCACTGATGTAATACTACAGCCAGCATCATATGAGCGCTTAAGCCACAGTGTGTTCCGTCATTTGAGATGCCACTATCTAATGCCAATCTTTAAACCAAACAGAAGGAATCCTGAGAATCCTTAAGATTTTTTCATTCGTGGAGCTCTGATCCTCATAAGATAGGGTACAGTGTGTACTAACTAGCCTCCACTTGAGCATTTAGAGTCTTCTGATCTCAAGGCTGCCAAAAAAAAAAAAAAAAAAAAAAAAAATTATTAGGGTGGATCTGGGGTTCGCCTTATGAAAAAGATATTACCAGGTTCATTATTAAAAAGTCAAGCCATAAAGAAAAAAACTACTTAACAGGAAATAGGAAAAAAATCCCTCAACTCTTTGTATGTTAATACTACAGTAATAACAAAGACTGAGCTAGAAGTAATGAATCAGGAAGGAGACAGTGAAAAAATAGAAACATGGCAGGATAAGTCATATGAATGGAATGTTAACACTAAGAAATAAAGTCATGTCAGATGTAACAGAGAAAGGGGGGGCTAGTATCATACATTAAATTATTGATATAAAGTCAAACCAATACTAATGGAAAAGACAGAAGTTGAAAGTTTTTGAGTTAAGGTTAGGGACATGACTAGAAAAGGAGAAGTCATTCAGCATCTGCTATAGATCTCAAAACCAAAATGAAGAAACCATCCCTACTTAATCACCTTGTGTGATAGGGTGTTTTGGGGCTGGGGAGCCTAGTGGCTAGATTACTGATCTTTTTAGTCTGTATGGTGGGGGGAGAGGAGGGAAGAGATGGTAACCCTCTACTGGGTCCCAGCCTGGGGCCAGTGCAGATCAACACCTAAACAGGGGAGAAGGGGTCTCCTTCCCAGCAGGGAGTCAAGATCTACTTCCCTGGGCTACTTCCTACAAGTCTCTTCAGTTTGGGTCATGGCCACACTAGTCCAGTTGCCCTGAGTGCTGGGGCTTATTTGCAGCCTCCTCTTGGCAGGGGAGCCCTTACTTGCCTGAAGCAGCTACGCTGGCTGGTCGCTGATCCGTCCGTTCGGGCAGGCAGAGAGCTCCTGGCTCCTTGCCAGTCAGCCCCTTTCTGATCCAGGCTCCCTTCGTTTCTCCCCTCCAGGACTGGCATTGGACGCAGGTATAGTGGGGCAGGGCTAGCTGAATCCAAACATTTTCTTTAACCCCCGCTGTGCCAAGCGGCAGTTTTTCTGCTTTCTCACACCTTGACACTGATCTAAAGTCTTAAGACCTGGTGATAAGTCCTGGGGGACTTCAATTATTCAGATATCAATCTTCCGGGAAACACAAAATGTTAAATTCAGTCAGTAACGGGATTACTGAAATGTGTTAAAGGGTAGTTTATAAAAATGAGAGCGCTTTGGGGCAGGCAGGATACTATTGGGGAAAGAGTGACAAACCTGGAGATGGGTACATGGAAAACTTTGATAAAATGAACAAGAAATGATCAGAGAAAAATTTAATAATGGAGAAAAATAAGCAGGTAAAATTGTGGCAGTGAAGGAGACCAGAGGTCATAAAACTTCACAATGCACCCAGAATTAGTGGCAAATCACTTTTGTCTCCCAGTTTACAGCCCATTTGTTGTGCAATGGCTCAGTCAGCAATTTTCAAATATCCTTTTTTACACATACCACTTTTATTCCATTAAGGCTAACACACACACACACACTAGATTGTATAAAAGCCAAACCAGAATTTACTCAACTTGATATTTACTTTCCCCCCCTCCCTCTGGCTACCTAGATTTTGTTGTTTTTATGTGCTATGCATTGCTGACTAGCGAATTTTAAATGTTCAACTAAGTTTCCACGTCATGATTAAAATACTATTCAAAAACGCCTTCAAAACTCTTCCATCCAAAACCTATAAATCCATTAACAGTTTTTTATATACACCACCGAACTCATTTTGAAAACTTCAATTAAATCTCAACTCAAATCTACAGATTTAAAACTATGCACAACTGGAATTATCTTCTCATGGGAGACTCACTAATGAAACATCAAGAATTCTTGCGAAATCATCCATAGAACTCTCTGTGCTTTAAATGACTGACAGCAGTTTAAGAAGCAGGATAATTTACCAAATTCATCAAAAATGTTTCTTTTATCATCATGTCACTTGCCTCCCCTGGTTGATGGGGCTGATTGCATTATGTCACTAACACTATTTGTAAAGACTCCCCACCACTTCCCCAACATACACACACACAGCTGATGTGGGTTCAGCATTAACTATCACCAGAGGGAGCTATATACAACCCCTTTCTTGATACCAAAAGAGAACAACTCTCTTAATGGAGAACAGCAATTTATTTTCACAAAATGATAGTAGAGTTATGTAAGTTATATAAAGGATTTGTACAGTTTGTATTTTTATTCTGTGACATGGGAGAAGACTTCAAAATTTCATCTCAGCCAACAAATGTACAGCAAACTGATCCATGTTGAATATGAGCTACACCAACCAGCCAGGCAAATTACATTTTGCTGTAGCTTTTTGTGCCACAAACATGTTAAATATTTGAAAACTATTGATTAAAATCCATTGCAGTTGATTCACTACACATGTGACTCTTTATGAGGCGCATTCAAGAGACCAAATAACCAATTAATTGCTAAAAGTCAGTAATAGAACAGTACAGAAAAGAGTTACTACGTCACTGATCCTTCTGGGAAACTGTTTCTCACAGTATGTCAGGTCACCTTACACAGAAGGTGCACTCCCAAAATATACTCCCAAAACTAGCTATATTTATAGCAGACTTGCTTACAAATTAAAGTACTCTATACATCACCCAAACCTGGAATCCACCAATCAGCTTTTTACCTTGTTTTTCTGTTACCACTGTATACCCCTTATCTCTTGCTTTTGAATACAGCATTCCAAACCAGCTGGGCCATGAAGGCACATCCTACCTTGTACCATGGTAGAACACTCATTTATCTTTATTTTGAGTGGGTTTATATTCGTTAAGGCCAAACACTACATTTAGCTTTGCAAGGTATTGTGGGATATATACCCTCTTGACATAGGTGGGCAGGAGTGAACCTAATACAATTTACCATAATTTTGTGCTAACAGTCATCTATAATATAATGTTAATGAGATGTGCAATAGATAATATGATGTGCTATATGTATAACATATGTTGGCTTATAAGACACTGGTAAAGTTTTACAAAAATATTCAAAAGACAAAACTGATCACCGTACACTGAGGAGGAAATTGCAGTATTGGTAATTGTATTTGGTATAGTCCTTGTTCTTCTCCCATACAAAGGAAGATTCAGAAAGCCTTCTCCAACTTCCAAAAGCCAGAGGAAAAAAGACTGTCAGTCACAAATGGTACATGTAGTCAGGTTCCATCTCCTTTCTCTCAATCATTTGACAGGCTAAAAACGTAACAGAACTAGAGAAGCTATCAACAGATGCAGAAAAACCTAGGATGTATATAGGAAGAGAGGAACATGAAATAGAAGACAAAACACAGCACCATACAGTCGGTTAATTGAAGCAGAGCAATTTACTGCAGATTACACAAATTCTTTGATTCACACAATAAAAAGAAAACTTCCTTAAAAAAAGTTTTTATACTTTCAGACAAGTACAAACTGTTGCTTATGGTATGAGATACAGCCATTTGGGGTGGAATAGGGTTTCTACCCAGAATACTGGGGAGTTTGAAAAAAGGGTCCCTACCTGGTCATCTTTTGGGGCCCCAGAAGCGAATGCCCAGGAAAGTGAAGGTTCCTTATTTCAGCCATCACAACACTCAGTTCATGTAGCACACTCCCAAACGTTCATTCTCCTCCACAATATACAATTAACACAAACCATGCAGTTTAAGGTCATACAGGATCATGCTTAGATTCAATAACCTCAAGAATTGTTCCAACACTTTCTCCCTCTTGACCATAAAGGGTCAATCACTACAACTATATTCTATCAATACAAGATAGAATTTTTCAAAGCTTCGGGACAGACATTTCAAAACGTCCCAACGAGACCATAGCTCAGGCCAGGTCTACACTAGAAACATCTGCCAGTATAGTAATATTGGTTAGGGGTGTAATTTCTTCTATTTATTATGACATTTCTGTATGGCAAAAGACCTAGTGCAGATGCAGTTGTTATGACAATGGAGCTGCTCTATAACAATTTATTAATACTCTATATTGAACTGGTTACTGAGATGGTTACTGTAATACCATATTGGTGTAGCTTAATAGGGGGGCTTTAAGGATGGTTAAGATACAATATGATTAAAGAAAAGGATTGGGAAACAAAAGCTCAAAGGGACGACAGACGCTCCCCAACTTATGCAAGCATACGCCTTGCGTAACTCGAATTTTGCATAAGTCAGAAACGTATTCCCGACCATTACGCAAAAACAAAACAACCCACACCACACCCTCCTATTTCTAGCTTATGGAACTTTTTCCGTAAGTGCGGATTTGCGTGAGTCGGGTTTGTGTAACCCGGGGGGCGTCTGTATAAGCATTTTTAAAAGATTCTCTGGGGAGGGGAGAGGAAAAGAAGAGCTGTACATGAGTAGTTGTTGAGGGACAGCAGACAGATACCCACCACCTGCTGTGGTATCTGAAGACGTTAAGGCCTACCTAGCTCACCATCAGGGGATCACATGCCTTTAGGTAAGACAGGCATGCATATAGACTTATGCAAATCCTTCTCTAAATGCTTTGCTTCTACTGTTTAAAATAAACAATATTTGGGTTTTTAAGAAGGCTGTCAGGTCCCAAATTCCTGAAGGGTCACTGCAACAGACCTGCTGGGTGAACATAGTTGATACTCAGGGCATTGTAGCAGACACAGCCACCGCTGCTCCTTGGGGGTGGTTTTATTATGTCTACAGGAGAGCTCTCTCCCATCAGCATAGAGCAGCTACACGAGAGATCTTACAGCAGCGCAGCTGCATCGATCGGTACAGCTGTACCACTGTAAAGTCTCTAATGTAGACATAGTCTTAGGTTATATTATTTTTCAAATTAGACAGACCTCAGGCCTATACCTAATCATTTTCCTCTCTTAAGAAGGTGCAAGTAACAGCTCAGCCATCTGGGATTTTTGGTTTAGCAAAACGAACATTCCAAAATTTGAGGTTTGCAAGCCATCTCAAGATTTGCAGTCACTCTAGGGATTTTGTCCTATCAGATTCAAAACTGGTTGGCTAGATTCTGTTTTAGAACCAGTAAATGAGATTTCTGATCTGACACTGAACAGTCACCTCATACTGTAATAAGCCTCTTCAGAAAGTCCAGAGCCTGCTCAAGAAAAGTTTGTATTCTTTTTGTCAGATCTGAAGGAGACTATTAATATTACAAACCTGAACAGAAAAATAAATTATTTTACCAATGGAAGAAGACACAGCACTATCTGACATCCTACACAGAAAAAACAAACTACACAAAGGAGATTTCAAAAGCTTAAGAACATCCTTTCAAGTGGCCGTCCAAACTGCATACACCATCTTGTAATTATTAAATTGATTGCCTTAAAAGAATCCCAAGAGACCAGATTACCATGTAAGAAAAATTTCCCTTGGTGGTTTACTATAAAATGCCCATTAATACGGTTGTGTCCGTATTTTGATTATAATTATAAATATTACAGCTTAGTAGCTTTATGACAAATCAATCAACTCCATCTTCAGCTAATATTAATCAGCAAACGAGCCTGAAAGGTTAGATATGAATAGATATGAAATACTTTAATTATGTTGTTCCCAGTTGTTGATTTTGTGGTCTATGATATTCATAAGAGAGACTTATACAGAGTCATTATTTCTGCTATGGAAAAACACAACAAGTGGAATTGATATTAAACAGTTTTAAACTTGCGTGACAGGTTGCCTAATATCTATTATTTTCACAAAGAGGATCATAACTAAGTCTCCTTAAAATAAACTCTCACTCTACAATTAGTCAATACTAATTAAGAGAGTCAAGAAGGCCTTTAAAAACTTTTTTAACAGAAGCACTTGCCACGACACTAAGTAAACTCATATCAATGCATTAAATTAGCTTTCTGTTCCTCTCATTACCTTTATGAGGTAGATAGATCATAACTACAATTATTTCGTAATTCTGAAAAGCTTAAACAGAAAGATGTTTCAAGTGATATCAATAAGGACTAACTGATGAGACTGAAGAGCATTAGAATGGGTTATAAGTTACTGTAAAGATCAAGAATTGCCCACTATATAATTGCATAATTTGAATATACACTAAAGAAAACACAAAACCACCATTCTGCTTAAATCCCTTGTACGTAGGCTTGTGTTCACATACAGTCTTTAGAAACTCTCATACAAATACATCAGAAGACTTTTACAACCAGATGGTATACACAAAGTCATCGTTTCCAAAGCCAACTAACTACCAATCTAAATTCAACTTTTGAGGTAAAAAGAACAAGTGTGTTAGCTTTGAACAATACTACTTTCAGGACACACCAAGTAGGAGTTACTTGGTGATTCTTTCTCAACAGTTAAGTATTTTTCCCAGATCTCTTCTCTGATGTTAGAAAGATAAAGGCTTTTTTACTCATGATGTTTAAATGAGCATCTGACCCATAAACAAATACATTTTTGTGTTTTAATAAAAAGGTTTAAAATAAAAAGGGTTGATAAGAATATTTCATTATACAATGGACCACGAATATGACTATGGCAAGATAAACCTATGGTAACCTCATACAGTAAACAAAATAATGAGTTAAATGAAAATATATTATAAGATATGACAGTGAATGGTGAAAATGGGCAACAAAGTGTTTTTGTAACCAGACCACTGCAATGCTGTGGTAACAATGTTCTATAAAATGTGAAACTACAAGATTAATTAGCACTAATTCAAGCCTCAAGTGGCAATCCACTGACAATGCACAATGAATTATTAATATGAGTACTAGATAAAAGGATTTCTTTTTTGATCCTCTAACACAAGGTCTCAAGTGTTGGAATGAAAGGGGGAAAGCACAGAACAATGTAAGGCACAACTGGGATGCATTCTCTAGAAGGAATTTTGAGGAGGTATGCAACCCTATATACTGTATTGACTCCTGAGCAGCCTTGAGTGGACTATAAATACCATACTGTATGTGCAACTCATAGATCCTTAAACAAGAAGTTATTGCCACTAGGCAGTTATGAATCCTTCATGTTACAATCTTAAGATAAAAATAGTCAAGAAAGAAAAGATGGGCTTTATTTAGTAAGAACCAGTTTGACATTTCATATTGTCACAATAACATAATGCAAAAAAAATGTATTTCTTATTAGGAAATATCTTCATGAGGTTTTTTTTAGTCTGAATTGATAGCCAATTGATTCAAGGTAGTAACACATTTGTAAAGACTATTCTAGAAATTCCTCAAACATTTGTTTCAAGCTACAAAGTTTGTAGTTTATCCCAAGCTGATCTGTAGGGCTATGTCTTCACAGCCCGCCCCCCCCCCCCCCCGGACTCCCAAAAAAGTGGTGTGAGAGCACCAATGCATATTTAGTTATCTTGTTGTAAAACCCTAGAGGAAACTAGGGTAAGTTTTACCATGATGTAAGTAGGAAAAGTCAACTGTGGGTGTGGAATATATAGTGTAGACCTCTAACTATACTGGGATAAAAGCTACCTATGACCTGTCTCCACTAAAACTTTATAGCAAGATTACTAGTGTGCATTAGTTATCTCTCTGTAAAAACACACCTTTTGGAGCAGTGATGACATAGCCTGGAGTACAAACACAACTATCATTTGTGTCCTGAAACAAGCATTTGGGGACTGTCCAAACTAGACTTTACAAATGTATTAACTATCTCAATGTGGCTTTAGCTGGGCAACATTTAAAACAGAATCTTGGCCATATAATCATGCAGGACACAGAGTCAGGAACATTACAGTACAGCCACGATTTTATGAACACCAATGTTACAAATGACCAGTTATATTTACAATTTTTCCTGACTGGAAGGTGGGGCTGGGTGGGAAAAATATCATATAACGAAAGTGATGTCAATGAAAAACTAGTTGATATCCCTCCACATTCTGATATCTTCAATACATTGGACATCGCTTTGCAGTGTTTTGAACGACAAGAAGAAAGCAATGCAGCACACCATACTGCAATTTATGCACCATAGCTACTGCAATTTTGAGATGTTCAGGTTTATGAACTTGTTGATTTTATGAACTCAATCCCCAACCAGTTCATAATACTGTTTCACTAACTACTGGAGGTGTAGAGTGTTGATGAGGTACACAAACTTTAACCTAAGAGAGGGATTCAAACTCACCATGTTACATTTATGTTTGTGAAATTACTGCCAAGAAATAGAAAGAAAATAACTCCTCCTTGCAGGCATCTACAAAAAAACAAAGCAAACATTCTGATTCTTCTTAGTTCCTGTTGCCTATAGGTAACATGAATTCAGAAACAGTGATTTCTGTCACCTCCTGCTGGTCCCTCTTTCAATGACATCTTACTCACCCTTGGGTACTTCCAAAGCGGAGTTCTACAACACACTATTTTGTGCACATTTAGTATAATATTTATCAATATTTGAACTTCTTCAACCAATTAACATTTTAAACAGGAGAAAGGACAAAGGTGCTTTTTGAAAACAAATTCAAATGATCAAAACTGGCATTTGCAGAAGAAAGGTGGGAGTCAACATCTCAATACTGTAAAAATATGATAGATGAGCAGTGTGATGGGGTATACTAACTCCATACAGGGCAACATGGGGAGTTAACAAGCTAGTGTGGGTTCACATGGCTCCATCCCATGCACCTGTGACAGATGTCAACATTGGAAGGAAGAGCTTCAGAGGGAGAAACCTGACTCAGTTGATGGCAGATCAGAGAGGAGAGCAGAAGTCAGTGCTCAGCTCCTGGAGAGAGGGCTGACTGAAGGTAGGAACTCCCCAGATGAGCTGCCTGACAGCCCCTCTCTGAGGGAGAGGAAGGCCAGATGCTGACTCAGTTGGAGAGGGGATCATTCCTCTTTATTACTTATGAACTCAATTTAGGGTTACAAACTGACAAGCACCCTCTGAAGGAAGAGAGCCTCAAACCAGCTTTAGGATGATTCATTTGTGTTAACTGCCCTTGTTTCTGTTCACTGAGTACCCCGGAAGAGGAGAGACTTTAAAGCGACCTGCAGGAGTACCAAGTTGCAGGAAGAAGCAGACCACAGCAGTGCCATAGAGACCATTGGCGGGTGGTACTAGACAGGAAGAGAGCTGCTACATCAGACAGGGATGTGCTCCAGTGGTGAGTCAACACCTTCACAGACAGTGACAGGCCAAGAAAGAACTTAAAAATGAAGACATATGTTTGATATGGGGGAGCCAGTGGAGGAATGATACTGTGGAAGCAACAAACCAGGAATATGAGTTTGGAGCACAATAGTATTTGTCAAATTCTGAGAGGAGAGTGTTGCAGTATTTGACATGACAAGAGGAGGAGGAGGAGGACCTGAAAGAGATATTCACCTGTGTCAATGGAGAGGAAAGGCTGGATCTTAGAGATTGCATGTGGGATGAAAGAAGGATGATTCAGACACTGTGTGGATGCAGGGATGTAGAGAGAGGGGGCCAAATCGAGATGACACCCTGGTTATGGGCCTGAGTGACAAGGAAGAGAGTGGTCCACAATGACTGAGAAAGGTGGAAGGGGGAAGCACTTGGGGGGGGGGGGGGAGATAAAAGGTCAATTTTGGCCATACTGAGTTTAAGGTGATGGCTGGACATCCCCAGGGTCTTTGTTATGGTAACACACAATAGTAGTTTTGGATGTTATCTATCCAAGTCAAAAGGGCTCTTGCAAAGCAAGGTGGATACTGCAGTGGCCCATAGAGTTCCAGTTCACATTTCATAATCCTGCTATAATTCAGACTCCTTTTCTATGTCAATGGAGTCTCAATATTGCACCTTCCACTTGGACAAGGCAGTGCCTTGCCTAGATCCAGCCTTCATACTGGAAGTTATTTCCCCTTTTTACAAATCACACGAGATAGTCCTTCCTGACATATTGACTTAATGTAACATCCAAAAGAAAAACAATGGCATATTCTGGATACCCACAAGGCAATCAAAACTAGGTATCAGGATAAAGCCATTCAGGAGATCTACAGCTCTTTACCCATTATTGTTACTAACAACCAGACAAACCATCAAAAGTTTATCAAATAGGTCTACAAAAAAGGCTTTATTCCTACAGAATCAGTAACTGTACAACTGTACATGGACTAAGAAGTGTTTTCTTCATGGGATTAAAAGGCTTTTTTTGGCCAATGAGGAAGCCTGCAAAATTGGTTTCATGCTCCATCTACACAAATATTCTCCAAGACCTGCAATAAGATGTTCAAACCATGTAAGACACCACCTTTAGCAGAAGAGTGCTGTTGGATTAAAAGTAATAATTAATATATATTGATGCTTTGGGGAAAGTATGGTCCAGTACAAACCCCGGATTTGGCTTGTATTATTAGAAAGAAATAGGTCTCCCAGCCTGTTCTCTCAGCTGCTGAGTTTGTGCTAATTGAAGCAGGCCTGTTAGTTTGCAAGGTCTGTGCTAATTGTAGAAAAACATCCAGAGACAAAGGGTCCGTTCTAAAAGCGATAAGATAACATGTTACAAATGTTCTTCTGAACTCAGGAACAAAATTTGTTGTTCCTCCACTTTTACATTCCTATCTTGCTTGTTTTCTTTTCATGTGTAACAAGTGGCATGGATAGATTCATTGGAGTCTGTCATGCCCCAATGATTTGAGAATAGTTATGTTAAAGAATGCATAGGTAATAAAATGTAGGAAGTATGTTAAGCAAAATAGGGTGTGATTGCAGATCTACGTTTGAATGAGTAATAAAAGGTTGAACTGCCAGCCTAATAAATACCACCACATCTAGAGGAAAAACCAACATGCCAAAGAATGAGAATGCGTTGGGTAAGATAACCGGATAACCCCGAGGGCACGCCGGAATCCACCCCCCAATTGCCCCAAGGACAGGGGGGCCGAAGAACAAGATAACAACAAGCCGTCATTTGCTATGCCATCTGCATGATTGACTATAATTTCAAATGTGAGAACAGTGATTGATTATCACTTCAAACGTGAAAACAGCATGACAAAGCAAATCCTATAGATTTGAATGAGGATGAATCCCTATAAAGACAGACTCTAAGGCCTTAGCTACACTCAGGACTTCCCAGCGCTGCCACGGCAGCGCTGTGAAGCGCGAGTGTAGTCGCGCTGCCAGCGCTGCGAGAGCTCTCTCGCAGCGCTGTCAGTACTCCACCTCTCCGAGGGGAATAGCTTGCAGCACTGCGAGCGAGCGTGCAGCGCTGCAGGCTCTGATTACACTCGTGCTTTACAGCGCTGTACTCGCTGCGCTCGGGGGGGGGGCGTTTTCACACCCCTGAGCGCAGCAAGTTGCAGCGCTGTACAGCGCCAGTGTAGCCAAGGCCTAAAAACTGAGAACTTTGAGTCTGGTTCTGCAACCACCCTCCAGGAGCATAGGATGCGCATCTGACAAGACTAGGCTCCATCCTCGTGTCAAGGCCACCTGGCCAGTGACTTGGCACGAACAACTCTAAGGCTGGTAACTTTAACAACCTTGCAGAACTTGTGTGTGTGTGTGTGTATGAATGAATGTGAGAGTGAGTAGAATGTTATAGGTATAACTGATTAATTCTTTCTGTATTCACAGTAAACATGGCGTATTACCTTATCTCCTAAATAAGATCCTGCTGGTTTTCATTTTCTAAGTATAACAGTGCCACTTGTGATGGTGCCTCTGTATGCCACAAAAATCCTATTGTGGAAATGGCAATAAGCCTGGTTATGATGGAGACAGAAATTTATTGTCAAATGATTTTTCTTATCCAAGCACCAAAGTTTATCCTTCCACATCTGCCTCAACTGACCTGCATTTCAAGTCATATTTGACCTTTTGATTTATTAGGCACTGTAAATGGAACTTTCAGGAAGAGTTAATGTAATGTTTTAAGACTGTTGATCAAAGTTCCTAGAATGTGTTTCAGCTTTTGAAGCAGTGTATCTGGCAGTTTTCCCAGAAGAGGGAACCAAATCTTTTGATAACTGCCATCTCTAATCTTGACTTCTGGTACTGTAGAGCACAGAAAATCCCATAGCTGGAATAACAAGCATGGATATGATGGAGAAACGAACAAGGCATGCGTTAGCACAAATACAAAACTTATTAATACCCAGAAATGCTAGAAGAGGTCCATGAAATCTAAACAGAGATGAACTCACAATAAAAAAAAAAAAAAAAAAAAACACACCATTAGGGAACAGAAAATCTAAGATTTAATCTCAACATGCCTACAAATACCCAAGCCTTGCACTATCCAACAGATGAACACAAACTGTCACCAAGCTAACAAAATAACAAGTACAGTATGCTGAAGAATAAAATAAATGATACAATTAGTTCAGAACCAAAACACACAACAAGAATTTAATGAATTCAGATATCTCCACTTGAAAAACACACAACACACCTTACCAAACACAGAATAAAGGCTGATCAATTGGGCTGCTTTGAGATTTTACAGTTTAGAAGAAAAGCAAGGGTTTTCCAATTAAAAAGTCACAGTTGTGGTTAAAATAATGAAAGTTAACAGATCCAATGATACAGGCCTCATATCTCAATTAACCTTCAACTTTACATCATAAAGAGAAAAAGTATTTTACAATGCTCCCTCATACCCCCACCCAGTCACTGCTTCTTATATAATATCCTTTAGACTTGCTACCTCAATTGTTTGCTATGTTAAGTTTTAGAGTGACACCTTTTTTTCTGTCCTATTTCAGTGGTCCAGTCAGCTCATTGTAAATGTAGCCTCTACTACAGGTCCTCTCTGCATAGCCATACATGTTATGGAGGCACTAGTTGTGGGTCTTCAAACATACACAAACACCATACAATTCAGTCAATTTCAAAGTGCATTTTAGGCTATGTCTACGCTATGCAGCTTACAGTGACACAGCTGTACCACTAAAGCCTGGCCACTGTAAGGCATGCAGTGTAGCCGCTCTTTAGCAGCAGGAGAGAGAGCTCTCTCCTGCCAACAAAATAAAACCACGCCCAATGAGTGGCAGTAGCTTTGTTGGTGGGAAAGCGCCTCCTGCCAACAAAGCGCTGTCCACACCGGCACTTTTTGTCATTAAAACTTTTGTCAATCAGGGGTGTTTTTTTCATGGACAAAAGTTTTAATGACAAAAATTCAGTGTAGACATAGCCTTAGACATATGTTTAGTCATTTTTCCCCCTCAATAGTTATAATTACTGAACTTGGTAATGAGAAAAAAGTTAGAAATAAATTATTATCCTTTGGCCTAAAGATAATATATTGCTATGGTTTTGAGCTCTATTTTGTTTTGTATTCATTTAAAACCAGGTCATTCTCAGCCCTTTTATCTGTAAGTTTTCAAGGTAATTCACAAGCAAAGGCTCCATTCCATCTCTTACATACAATCACTGTTACATGTTTCCCCACCCCACTGTTCTTAATGAACTTTAAAAAACTCAATTATGTCTAAAAATTTGGAAATAGATCTCAAAAAAGTATCAACACAGCTGAAGTGTGCCACCTTCAAAATATAATAAGCACTTCAGTTCTAATAACTCGATTACAGATGCCTCTACTTTAATGTGTTTACTTTTGGGGTACATTCTCTGCCCTAGGCA